>NC_090001.1:7843333-8165000 GCF_036417845.1 Apteryx mantelli
GAGGCTGAGGGACCTGGGCTACATTATCCTGGTGAAGTGGTGGCTAAGGGCAGTACAGGAGCAGCCTGTGAGTGCTTGGAGGGTGATTTCAGAGATGCTGGTGCTTTTCTTGTTAGGAGGAAGCGTCATGAGAAGGGGAAAGAGGCATAGTCTTCAGCTTGAGACGTTCAGAATGGACATTGGAAGAAGAAATGTCCCTTGAAGGGTAGTGCTGTGGTGCAACAGATCAGCCCGAGGGAGTCTGTGGTGAGCTCCTGGCTTTGTGTTTCAAAGAAAAGCAAGGGAGGGTGGAGAGCCATCAGTAACCGTGGGCAGATCCCTGGGTGAGAGCAAGGTGGGGAAGCAGGTTGTGTGTCTACAGGCTGCAGTGGAAGACGCGCAGGCATGGGAGAGTGTAGGACAGCCTGGGGTGCAGATGACCAGGGGCACTGCCAAGGCTGAAAGCTTCTGACAGAACTGAGGTCTTTGTCCTCTTGGCTAGGTCTGCTGTATCTGTCACTGAGGCCTACCAGAAGACACCATTTCCTTGCAGCACCGGGGCCTTGATTCCTCGTCCTGCCTCCCAGGGCGGGCTTGGGAGGTGCCATCTTGTTGTCCCTAACTCAGTGTTGCACACTCCCACCCTCACACTGCCCCCACCAAGAGGCCTGAGCAAAGTGTGAAGCAAGGGATCACCCTACCCAGGGGCTGCGTGTCAGTGCCTGGCCATGTTGTATGATAAAACACATCAAGGGTGACTTGGCATCAGAGTCACCTGCACATTTCCTTTGCCTACCTGCAATCAGGGCCTACAACTTTCTGCTCTAATCAGCCCCTAGGGAGGCTCTGTGAGTAATGGCCCTCACAGGGACCCATTAATGCTCCTGGAAGCTTTGGGACTGGCTTCTGAATTCAACTTCTTGAGAGGTTTCTTCAGTCTCCTCTCAGAATCTGACATTCATGGACCCGAGGGCCATTAAAATGCTAAAAGCCCTAACAAGCCCTGTCTATCCCCATAATGTCCTTCAGTCCTTCAGTCCTCGTGTGGCTAATTGGAGAGGTTTCAGGAGTGTCTTTACAAGAGGGAGATTTCAATGAGGACCTAAGAAAAAGAGAGAAAGGATTTCTGCATCTAATGTTTTCTTTACTTTTCAGCTTACAGAATAAGTGATAGCCACATTCTCCAGCTCATAGTGACTCAGAGGGTCTCCTAAGGAATCGTGATGTGTGAGAAAAGCAGCATGTTTGACAGGAGACATGTACGAACAGCCTTGCTCCTCACCTCCCCAGCCCTGCCATTTCTCTCATCAGCCACTGGGGACCTACCTCACTCTTGTTAAAATCGAAGCTTTCTTCCACTCAAGTCTGTAGCTGAATGTTACAGCCTCTCTGCACCAATTCCCACCTGCTTTCCTTCGAGAACTAGCTGCAAATAGACACAGAAGGCTTTTTCTTTATTGGGATCCAACAAAAGTAAAACATGATGGAGCTGAATGGAAAACAAAATAAACTCCTAAACTGTGTTTCAAGTCCAGGCTGCCTCCAGGGAGGTGTACGTTCCACAGGGGATAGCCTTAGTAGAAATGTTTTAGACAGATTGACAGGAAAGGATAGAGGAAAAACCCAGTTAAGGCATTGTCTAAAGAGACAATTAGCCTCCTGAAGGATGAGGCAAGCTTTACACTCCCCGAAGCTCAGAGCAGCACGTAGAGAGAGCAGAGGTGTCTGAACGAATACAGAGAAAGGAGAGAAGGAAAAGTGGAAAACAAGGGAAAGTGCCTATGTCCAGATAGTCTGCTGCAAAGATGACTTTAGAAATGATCAATTTAATGAGGACGTGGGGAAATATGTGAAAGCTTACTGAGATTAAGTCCATAGCATAACAGACAAAGCAGTGGTACACCAGCCTGAGGGGTAGATGAAAATTTCTTCACCTGAGTTTCACAACCTCCCTGACAATTTCCATTGTTTCATCATGGGAAAACATGGACATTTTTATTACAATGAGTCAGTCTCCAAATGCGATCCCCATTCACTAATCAATTTGGCAGAAAGGGTTTGTGCCTCTGGAGAAGTGGGATGAATTCAAGTATTTGTGTACAAATGATGATCACAGATAGAATGCCCAAAGCACAAGCGTGGCCCAGGTAAATTGGACATCCCTTGTGAGGAGAGATGGGCAGCTTATTGCTGCTGAAGTAGTAGCAGTTGAACCAGTTTCTTCAGGGCATCCTTGAGCTCCTTGTTCCTCATGCTGTAGATGAGAGGGTTCATTGCTGGAGGCACCACCGAGTACAGAACAGACACCACCAGATCCAGAAGTGGGGAGGAGATGGAGGGAGGCTTCAGGTAGGCAAACATGATAGTGCTGATAAACAGGGAGACCACGGCCAGGTGGGGGAGGCACATGGAGAAGGCTTTGTGCCGGCCCTGCTCGGAGGGGATCCTCAGCACAACTGTGAAGATCTGCACATAGGACAGCACAATGAAAACGAAACACCCAATGACTAAAGAAGCACTAATCACAATAAGCCCAAGTTCCCTGAGGTAGGTGTCTGAGCAGGAGAGCTTGAGGATCTGGGGGATTTCACAGAAGAACTGCTCCACAACATTGCCTTGGCAGAGTGGTAATGAAAATGTGTTAGCAGTGTGCAGGAGAGCATTGAGAAAACCACTGGCCCAGGCAGCTGCTGCTATCTTGACACAAGCTCTGCTGCTCATGATGGTCCCGTAGTGCAGGGGTCTGCAGATGGCCACAGAGCGGTCATAGGCCATGACAGTGAGAAGAGAATATTCTGCTGAGAACAAGAAGAAAAGCAGAAAGACCTGTGCAGCACATCCCCAGTAGGAAATGGTCCTGGTGTTCCAGAGGGCATTGGCCATAGATTTGGGGACAGTGACAGAGATGGAACCAATGTCGAGGAGGGAGAGGTTGAGGAGGAAGAAGTACATGGGGGTGTGGAGGCGGTGGTCACAGGCTACAGCTGTGATGATGAGGCCATTGCCCAGGAGGGCAGCCAGGTAGATGCCCAGGAAGAGCCAGAAGTGCAAGAGCTGCAGCTGCCGTGTGTCTGCAAATGCCTGGAGGAGGAACTCATTGAAGGCGCTGCTGTTGGACATTTGCTGACACTGGGCATGGGGGCCTGTGCAAGGAGGAAAAGACAGGGACAAATTAGAGCAGTCTTCTGGGAGACAAACCCTTTGCCTTCCTCACAGAACCTCCCACTTTTCCTCTCTCCTTTACCTTTGCTCAGCTCCCCAGCTCGAGCTCCGCTTTGTGCTGCCTGAGTGTGCCATGCAGAGCAGGGGCCTCTGCTAACGATTTCCAGAGGAGTCAGTGCTGCTCTGCTGGGGGGTGTAAATGGAGGAGGGTGACAAACATTTCCAGTCCTTTGGTGGGGATAGGAGGGGGTTGGGCTCCATGAGCTGACCTAAGGAGTCTCAGGCCGGTGACACAGTGGGAATGTCAATATACTGATGCCCAGTGTTGTTACGGTGAGCACAGGATAGAGACCAGTAATGGGGATCACACTGGTATTGTGATTGAACTGATACTGCAATTGCTCTATTTTGCTACGTGTAACTCACACTGGTATTGTGATTTCAGCATATTGCTGTGTCACTCTGCTAAATCAAAAGTCCTCTGTAGTGTCCAATATCTTCAAAGAAGTAAATGTTGATATTAAACATTACACTGTCCATGCGTAGAATACCTAAAAGGACCTGGTCAGAGAGAATTGGACCCTGACAAGCTCTCCTGCCAGCTGTCTTGGAAAGGGAAGATCCTTGTGAGGCATTCATCTCCCCCAGCCTTGCCCTCCTGAACAGAGGTGTTTGTATCTGAAGCAGCCACACCAGCTCCCATTCTAGCAAGGCAGGGAAAGTCTCACGTGAAGGCAGCGGGTGCCCGACCCTTGCTGGATGTCTCCGATCCAATGCGATAGACCCTCTCCTCACACCAATATACCATCTGCTCATCAGCAGAGACACAGGGACTGGCTAAGAGGAAGGTGTCTGCATCGGAGGGACTGACCATGACTTGGCCAAATCCTTCCTCCCATGCTGATTCTCTTTGCAGTTCCCTCTCAGTCCCCACCCATCTCGCTGCCTGGAGCTCTCCCTGATGGCAGCTCTATCCCAATGTCTTTTCCCTGACGGTGCTCACAGACACCATCCCACCCTCTGCATGCTCAGTTCTGCCCAACAGAAACCTACCGGGACAGGGCGCTGGGCAGAGGCATTGCTGTGCTCAAAGGTCCTGAGGAGCAGGTCAGAAAAACCCTGACAAGGCCATAAAGGGGATGCTGGTGCTGTCTGTAGGCTGAGGAGGGCTTGAAGGGGTTTGCTGAGCTTTCTCACAGACCGTGTGATCTCTGAGAGGGAAGGGTTGAGAGTCTCAGTTCCTTCCCAAACCACAAAACTCTTTCCTGTTTTTTCCCCTCCCCAAATTAGGGAACTCAAAGCACACAGCCTAGAAGGAAAGCTCCTTCCCTTTCAAGTAGCCCCTGCCTTGACCTTCCTTTTCAAAAGTGCCCTCCAGAAATGTCCTCAGGGTGAGCTGGAGCTGTGAGCAGCCTTGACCCATGTAGCACCCTCTCCGCAGCACACTCAGCCTGCCCTGACGGGCTCTCTCCTCCCACCCAGAGCTTCTCCCTGCAGCACTGTGGGGAGTTTGCTGGGCAGGCTGAGTGCTGACCCTCGCAGGCAGCAGACTCACTGCCTGGGGCACACAGCACCCTGGGGTGCAGGAACACTGCTCTGAATGGCAGCCCTGGCTAGACCTGTGGCACACCCTGGCTTCACACCCATGCAGCTCTCCCTGGCAGAAGGCAGCAGGACACCCTGTCCCTGGCATGCTGTGGCAGGGAATCCCCTCCTGCACTCTGGAGAAGTCAGGAGAGCAGTCCTCAAGAAAACTCTCTGTTATGGGCTGGGTTTAGAAGACCCCTCCAGCAACAGCAGTAGCATTGCCCTGCAGCCACAGGCTTACCGTGCAAAGGGCTGGGAAGATTCCTCCCACAAGGAGCTCTCCTCTGGCCAACCACTCCACACTCCCTTTCACTTCTCTCTGCCTTCTCTCTTGTATGTCAGCAAGAGCAGGCAGTGCCCAGAGCCCTGCCGCTCTTGACAGGGGAGCTGCTCCTGCAAAGAGTTGTCTCCCAGCAGTGCTGCCATGTTGCTAGGAGCTCTCTCTGTCCCAGGAGCCTGCCTCTGCTCAGCAACAGTGGTCGAGCTGAAGGCGTGAATTTCTCTCTCCCTTGTGCTTCCTCCTCCTGGGACACGTTCACTGAAGTAGACTCTTAACTAGGCAGGACACCTAGGAAAGGGGCAAGAAGGGATTTTAATTATCCATGGCTCAGGTAATATTTCAGATGTGTCAATCTGTGCTTCCCATGCTGGTTTAGAAGCCCCTGGGATGGAGTCGGATTCAGAGCCCTTCTATGCACTCCACAAACAAACGGGAGGTGGGATTCCACTTTCACAACCTGGAGTGTGCACAACAAAGATGCCAGGATGCGAGCTCTCTCTCTAAGCTCCCATGATAATCACTGGAGAGGGAGGGGAGTAGCCAGCTGCCCACACACAAACACGTGGTGACATCTGAAGCGAGAGAGGTGGTCCAGGGCATATGCCGGTGTCTGCTCGCTCTGATGGAGCAACCGTGAGACCCACATCCTTCTAGAGCATTAGGTGGTGGCCAGGTGGAGAATCTCCTTGGCCATCGGAAATGACACGAGATGCCTAATACTGCCAGAGCTCCACACATTAGGAGGCTGAGGCACAAGCAGATCCCTACACTGCAAGCAGTTCATGTCATTCAGTGCAGGCACTAGGTTCAGTGATGCCTAGGGTGTCAAGCACAACCATATGTCTCCAGCACATACCGCATGGGACCTGCCTGTGTCCAAACAACTGAATCCCACTTCTGTCTTTAGGTGAAGTCCATCTCCCCTACATCCAAGTGTGCAGCATAGAGCTGCACATCACACCAAGGGCTCTACTCATGTCCCTGCATGCTTAACACCTTCTAGCTCTACTCTCCCTGAGCCTCTTCCCACTCCCGCATGATACGAACAGGGACTGTGCTAATGATGTCCACAGCATGGCTGCATGGCAGGCTGTGCAGGTCCAAAACTTTCTCAGGGGCACCTTCTCCTTCCTGGACATCGATTTACCTCCATCAAAGGCGCCAAGGTGCTGCAGAGGCAGCTCAGGCAGCAAACACCTCTCCTGACATTCCTGCACAGCCCAGCTCTGTTTCTCCCTGGCCTTGTGCACTGTAGGCCTTGCCCTCTTAGCAGGAACCTCCTTTCACCACTACGTATGTTTCACCAGACCGGAGTGCTCTGATGGCATGCTACAAGCTCTTCAGCAGTGACTCTTAGGGCACATGATGGGGGGGGATGGCCTCTGTGCAAAGAGACACCTGGGATTTGTGGAGCTCTTCCAAGGGAAGGACAAGGTGCTGGATGGGAAAAGGTGAGTGAGCATGGGAGTAAAGGTGACCTTGCGATGGGAGTTACAGTTCACCCGATCAGGGCGAGGAAGTGGACGCAGGCTCCTTTAAGCAAGCTGAGGAAGTCTGTGGCACACAGGGCCTGCTGCTTATGGAGGGACTTTAATCCCCCTGGCATGCAGTGGAAGGGCAAAGCACAGGGTGAAAGCAGTGCAGGAGGTTTCTGCAGGGTGGAAGGGCAAAGCGCAGGGTGAAAGCAGTCCAGGAGGTTTCTGTAGGGTGTCACGGACACCTTCTTAGCACAGCTGCCAGATGGGCTAAGAAGGGCGACGCTCTCCTGCATCTGGTACTCGCAAACAAGGAAGAACTGATCAGGGAGGTGATCATCAGTGGAAACGCTGGCTGCAGGGACCATGAAATAGTGGAGTGTCACATCCTGAAGGCAGGGAGGAAGGAGAGCAGCAGAGTACAGACTCGGGACTTCAGAGGAGCAGACTTGGGCCTCTTTGAGGACTGCTGGGGGATCCCATGGGAGGTAGCTCTGAAGGGTACAGGAGCTCAGGTAAGCCAGCAGGTCATTAAGAACCATATCCTGGGGTGCATCAGGAAGGGTGTTGCCAGCAGGTCGACGGAGGGGATCTTCCCCCTCTACTCAGCCCTGCTGAGGCCACACCTGCAGTACTGTGTCCAGCTCTGGGTTCCCCAGTACAAGAGAGACATGGCACTACTGGAAAGAGTCCAGCAGAGGGCTACAAAGATGATGAGGGGACTGGAGCATCTCCCCTATGAAGAAAGGCTGAGAGAGCTGGGCCTCTTTAGCCTGGAGAAGAGTAGGCTGAGAGGAGACCTTATGAAGGTATGCAAATATCTGAAGGTAGGGTGCCGAGAGGATGGAGCCAGACTCTTTTCAGTGGTGCCCACAGACAGGACACGAGGCAACTGGCACAAACTGAAACACAGACAGTTCCATCTGAACATGAGAAAAAACTTCTTCGCTGTGAGGGTGACCGAGCACTGGAACAGGTTGCCCAGAGAGGCTTGGAGTCTCCTTCTCTGGAGATATTCCAACCCCTCCTGGACGCAATGCTGTGCAAGGTGCTCTAGGTGACCCTGCTGTAGCAGTTGATTGGGCAGCAGCAAGTCAGTGGCTGGGATCTGTGTTTTTGAGATCATTCCTGCCTGTGCAGCTGATAAGCCAGGATTCGTCTCATGGCTGGGGAACTTGTAGTGAGGTAATTTCTGTCTTAGAGGCTTCTAGGCCAGTGGCAGACATGGCTGTGAAGGTGACTGTGAGGTCACGTCTTTCTGAGTGCCTGATAGGCCAGCAGCAGGCAGTTAGGCATGTGGTGGGGGTATGCACTTGTGAGGTTACCTCTATGTGAGCAGCTGATAGGTGAGGAGAAGACACATGGCTTGGATGTTGGTGGTGAGGTCACTTCTGGGTTTGTTGCGTGTGCTCAGAGGAGGGATTGAGCCCTGCAGAGCTCCACAGCAATACAGAAATGCAACTCATTAATCAAGCAGAAGTAGATGTTCCCCATCATCTGGCACAAATTTGATTCCACTCCGTCATCATGAGTTAGTACTGCTCCATTGAAAATGCAGATGATGTTCTGTGGCAAACATGGAGATGGAGTTTGACTTTCCACTTCTTGTGAAGCAGAAGCTTGCAGCCTCCTCCTGGTCAGCTAGGGAGTCCAAGTAGACTTTTGAGGCTGCTAAATGAATGTAGTGCTGGTGTGAGCAGTGCTGTTAGTAATCTCTTATTGCCAGGCTGTGTGTGCTTTAGAAATTGCCCCTGTTAAAGGAGCAGGGAGCTTGTGAGATTTTCCTGCCAGGTCTGAATGCTGTGTCTGTCTTTCAGGTATCCACCTGCTTTTATGACACATTTGAAATTGTAACACGTTAGAGGTCTCTGGTTTTCTGTCCACGTATGCAGTCACTGGAGAATGGGTGCAAAGGCTGTTGGAGGAGGCAGAAGGAATGTCACCCCCCAGAAAGGTATGGGCCACATTTTCCAAGAGATTTCTTGTTCAGAGAAGTTGAGGCACAAGCGAGAGGCGAGAGCTGGCCTGATCAGCTGCTGTGAGAGCACTTGTTCTCTGCTTCCTGGAGGTGGGAAGTCAGCAAGCCCCAGGCTGTGAGTGGGTGTTCAGAGGAAGTGCGTGTTGCAAGGCCTTGGAGGCCTAGAAGGGAATGGAAGGGCTGGAGAGTTGGGCTTTCTGTGTGTTGTGGGGTTCTTGGAGGTGCCCTGCCTGCTGCCCTGTGTGGTGCTGTGCCCTGTGTGTCACTGATGCAGAGGCGCATCTTGTCTGCCAACCCTCTGTGAGGTGCGGGAGGACCGGCATGTTACTGGGCAAGATGCCCTGTGGTGGGGTCGGGTGGTGGCCCCAGTGTTTTGCTGCTCAGCATAGGAGGAGGTGGCTGGAGAGAGCAGTGCTCTGCTCCCAGAGCCCAGCCCACCATCACTGTGTCCTTCTGGGAGACCTGGGTGAGGACTGTTGGTGACCATATTCCCTCCTTGGAGCATCCTGGTGCGAGCCAGGGCTGCTTGCAGTTTGGTGGTTTCTGTCAGCTGAGGTCCAGGCTTGCAGTTTCTGAAGGTCTTGATGCTTCCCTGATTCTTTGGGCTTTTCTTGACTCCCCTGGAAAAAGTTATCTTCTCCCTTCTTAAAGGCTTTCTGTTGAAGCTGGACCTTCATTGCATCTTCCCATCCCAGACCCTAATTCATTCTGATCCCTCAGAGAGATGGGGAGTTCATGAAAGCAGTCAGAGCCATTTCTCCACTTTGTGCCTATGCAGAGCCTTGCCGAGAGGGGAGATGCCCCCTCACAAGAAGTCAGGCCTCTGAGGGCGATGGGTGGCTCTGAGACACCTGTCCTTGGTCAGTGGTGGAGGCGACGTCTCCAAAGCTGCTGTTGCTTTTGGAAAGAGCCTCAGAACAGCAGATTCCTTGAGCATGCAGTGGAGGGAGACATCTGGAGGTGGGGGTGCAACGCCCTGCTCAAGGCAGGTCCCAGGAGATGAGGTATCTTGGGGCCTTTTCCAGTGAAGTTTTGATTGTCTCCAAGGATGGAGAGCTGAGAAACTCTTTGGATCCCTGGGCCACAGTCCAGCCACCTTCACAGACAAAAAGGTTTGCTCTCAACATCTAAGAAGAATTTCCCATTATCCAATTTGTCCCTGTTGCCTCTCATGCTATTAGTGTGCACCTCCAAGAAAATCCGTCTCCGTCTTCCCTGTGCCCTCCTTAAGGGAACTGTGCACAGCATGAAGATCCCCCTTGGCCTTCTCTTGTCTAGGCTGAACAAACCCAGCTCTCCCAGCCTCTCCTTATATGCCCCATGCTCCAGCCCCTGACCATCTTGGTGTCCCTGTGCTGGACTCCCTGCTGTGTGTTAGTGCCTTTGCAGAACTGGAGAGGCCAAACAGGACCCATTGTACAGACATGGTCCCACCTGTGCCAAAAAGAGGGGTAGAACATCTTGGTGGCCCTGCTGGCTGTGCTCTCACCAATACAGCTCAGCACAGAGGGGAGACATTTGCCCCTGACTGTTGCGACTGTGTCAGGCCAGCAGAACTGACAGTAACACTTCAATTCTTTCTTTCTTTCTAGGTTGCTCCACCCATGTAGGTTCCCAGTGCAGTCCTAGAGCCCCTGAGGTTGGAGGCAGGGTGCAAGGGTGTGTCCCTCTACCTGTCAACATCTTTGTCAATATTGTGAGACTTCCATGAAACCGGCTGCAAGTGGATGAGATGAGGCTACGTACGGATGTGAAGGCTTCCATAAATGCGCCTGGCTTCCCTGGGTGACATGGGGTGTGGGTTCACCTCCTGGTACCTCTGCTGTGCTGCAAATTCCACATCCCACAACTGCTGTAACTGCCAGCCTGCTCAGCAAATGCTATTGTGCCCCCTCCTTTTCCTAGAAGGTTGCGGTGCCATATAGGACAAGTCCAAGACCCTTATAATAAATGCCAGCATGTCTTGGGTGCCTTTGTGTGAGCGCTCCAAAGCGTCCGTAGCTTGACCTGAGGAAGCCTCAGAGCTCTTGGGCTGCTGGCTCTGGGAGGGGTGAAGATGTGCCCAGGGCCAGGTTGCCCGTGGCACCCAGCCCTCAGTGCTCTGTGGAGCCAGCTGTGGAGCCCGGACTGCTGCTGCAGAGCCTGCGCAGCCAGGACAGCTAGCATTTCAGCAGACCTGTAGTCTGGGGCTGTCTCATTGCTTGGGCCTCATTTCAAAGCCTCTGCACCCTTTGTCCCTTCACCAGGGCTCCTTGTCCAACTAACTAAAGGGAAGGAAGGAGGTTCCTTTGGGCTCAGGAGGGCTTCAGGACTCTCAACTGTTTCTCCATTGTATCTGTAACTTTTGTATTAATAAACAAAAACCCCATGCCCCCCAAGCCTAGCTGGAGGTTCCTGCGGGGATGGGAGTGGAAAGCAGCAGCCTGCTGTGCCCAAAGAAAGCAGGATCCTTCCCTCTGAAAACAAAAGCATCGCCCAAGGAGGCAGCTCTGTGCCTGCCTCAGCTTGTGCTGATCATTTGCAGAGGCCTTGTGAGCCCAGAGTGCCTTGGCCACCTTGTGGTGTTTCCACAAGAGCTTCCCTGTGTGTCTGGGTTGAGGAGCCAAGGGAAGGCAATGAGCAGAGCAGTGGCTGTGGAGTGTGCAAGTGGCGAGTGTCCTGCATCCATCTCTTCTTGCTGGCACCTGGTTGTATGTAGCAGACCAGCCAGCTCTGAGGGGCAGAGACAGTGTGTTTGTAGACTAGGTGGCACAGCAGAGGTCTGGCATCAGGTTGATGCCTGCTGCAGCGCTGAGTTGATCTGACAGTGTCAGAAACGCTTTCCAGTGCAGCTGCTCCCTCAGCTGATCTCTGTACCTGGGCACTAGGAGTGGAAGTGGCATCCTGCTGTCATTGTGTAGGTGCTGCAGTGCAAAGGCTCCCAGCTCGGGCTTGATGATACTAAAGGAAAAGCAAGACCAATTGTTCCCTTTTGTGATTTGTGCGCAGGGTGACAGAGTGGAGCTTTTGCATGATCTGGAGAGAGTCTTGCCGGGAGATGAAAGCCGTTTGCAGAAGACTGTCCTGTATGGAGTGATAACAGCGTAATCAAGGGCCATGCGAGTGGCCCAGGTGAGCTTGTCCTCTGTGAAGGTTTGCACTTTTCAGATCCCTTGTGATTTGGTACCAGCTAGGCCAGGAGCAGGCATGTCGATGCCATTTGTGCTTGTGAGGTGAGTTGTGCCTCTGAAGCTGGTAGGCCAACAGCATGCCCATAGCTTTGGTGATGATGGTGAGGTGCCTTGTGTCTCAGTGCCTCATAAACGGGGAGCAGGCCCATTGCTGCTGTTTGTGCTTGTTTAGGTCAGTTGTGCCTCAGTCGCTAACAGGCCAGGAGCAGATATACGGCTTCATGGCTGCCTGCGAGGTCACTTCAGCCTCAGCACCTGACAGTCCAGCTCGATGCATTTTGCTGATGTTTGTGTTTGTGGAGTCCTTCGGCCTCAGGATCTGCTAGGCCACCAGCAGCCCCATTGCTCCTTTTTGTACTTGTGAGGTGACTTTTGCTTCAGTACCTGCTTAGACAGCATCCAGCACATTGGTGCTTTTGTGCTTGTGAGGTCACTTTTGCCTCAGGGCCTCATAGGCCAGTGAAAGGCACATGTCTGCTGTTTGTGGTTGTGAGGTCACTGTTGCCTGAGTGCCTGATAGGCCAGTGCTGGTCATGTGTTTCCTGTTTGTGTTTGTGAGGTCACTTGTGGCTCAGTGCCTGGTTTGGGTTGTGAGATCACTTGTGCCTACGTGGCTGATAGGCAGTGCTAGTTATGTGGTTGGTGTTTGTGGTGGTGAGGTCACTACTTCCTCACTGGTTGATAGGCCATTGGTAGGCCCATGGCTCTGTTTGTGGTTGTGAGGTCTGTGGTGGCTCAGTGCCTGCTAGGCCAGTGCTGGTCATGTGGTTGTTGTTTGTGGTGGTGAGGTCACTTGTGCCTCAATGCCTGATAAGCCAGTGCCGGTCATGTGGCTGCTGGTTGTGCTTGTGAGGTCACTTGTGCCTCAGGGCATGATTGTTGCATATAACAGCATTTGCTTAGCACTTGGAGCTAAATCTACTGAAGCCTAAGGCTGCACATCACTGAACTTTTCCCTAAATTGTTTGAGCCGGTTGGAAGAAGCAGGGAACAAGGAGATAAAGAAGTAACAAAAGAGCCTCAGCAATGCTTGGTGAGTACCATGACTCTGCCTGGAGACAACAGGGAAACCAGCCAGGACGGAAGAAGCTACTACTTGTGGAGCAATCAATCATTGTTGCAAGAAATCGGAGAATAGACAAAGAACTTAAGCTGTAGGGGTATAAATATGCAGGGAATTTTCCCTTCGGGGTCCCTCGGAGGACGTACCCAGCTCGAGCTGTAATACTAAGAAAATCATCTTGTAAAGAATTCTTTTGTGTATTTTGGATAAAGCAGAAACCTAGAGTCAAACCCTGTTAAGGACACTGGATTGAAAAGTTTCCCTAACAGTTTGGCACCCCAGATGGGACTCTAGGCAACCACCATCGGATCCTCTTATCTCCAAACTTCCAACGGCCGGCATCGGGTGAGTTCACCTAGGAGCTTTGGTGAGGGGAGGTACTGACTGGTGTGTTTTCAAATTCCGCCTCTAAATTTTGGGGAGAGTGGGTTCGAGTCCCACCTCCGGGATTTGAGAGGGTTCCAGTCCCATCTCAATCTGGCTGGAAGGGGGAGTGCGCAGCCTGATCAGCATAAGGCGCACCACAAGACTCCGATACACATGGGAAACGTACCCAGCGTAGAGAAGGGGACGCCCTTAGCCCAGGTACTGGGTAACTGGAGAAAGATTGACAGTACCGAGGGGTTAGGAAAAAAGAAGCTAGTGACCTTGTGCCAGGAAGACTGGCCCCTCCTTACCCAGGAGGGCAGCCCAGCTGAACGGTGGCCACCGCAGGGCACTTTGGACCAACAAGAACTGACCTTTTTACAGCATCGCCTCCTGTGCCAGGAGCAGCCCCACCACATCAGTACAGGGTACCTCGAGTAGCTACAACGCGAGTTTACCAATCCTGGGGGCCCCAAGATTTGATTGCATGGAGTCCACAAACTGCCAGGCTTAGGGAGGATCTGGAAAAGGTTTTGCAAGTAGTAAGGGAAATATTTTGCACATACGGCCCCACTTGGGGGGATGTGCAGATGCTTCTTGAAGCCCTATTCACTCCCAACAAGAAACACATGATTCTAGAAGCAAATCATCGTTGGGCTGAACAGGGAGGAGTGGCAGCCGCCCGAACAGCGTGGCCAGCCCTGGATCCCAGATGGGATCATAACACAGAAGCAGATTATCAGCAGTTGCAGTTATCTAAACAGGGTATAGAGGAAGCCATACGTGTGGCCGGACAGAGAACTGCAAATTGGTCTAAGATCCAGGAGTGTCAACAAAAGATTGATGAACACCCCTCGGCATTTCTGTCCAGATTGTTTAATCAAATTAGAATGTTTGGGGGAGGGATCGACCCAGAGGCAGAGGCTAACAGACTCCTAGTGGTTTCTACTTGCGTAAACAAAACATCTCCATATATAAAAAAAAATATTTCTCTTTGCATGTTCCTGATTGGCCAGGTAAATCCAGGGATCAAATAGTGCACTTGGCTACCTTTCTATATAATGGAAGGAAGGAGAAAAAAGCTAAGGAGAAGCAGCGACAGAGAAAAGAGGAAGTCAGTATGCTGGCGGCAGTCCTGATAGATGTAATTGCAGGGAACAGGGGTAGAGGCCGAGAAAGACTTGGGGGAGAAAGGTGGAGTCCGAATGTACGAGACAGGCAACCAGGATTGAGAGGACCCTGCCATTATTGTGGGGAGTAAGGTTAGCGTTGGGTTAGGTCCTGTTATTCCACAGGAGGCAGAAAGGAGTATCCCGAGACAGAGAGACTATTATCTAAAATCAGGTATTCTGTGAACCTGTGAATCTCCGTATAATACCCCAATTTTAGCAGTTAAAAAGAATAGGTGAGATTCCGATGGTGACCCAGACTATCGATTTGTACAAGATTTGAGAGCTATTAATCAATATGTAATTGTTCCTCACCCAGTGGTTCCTGACCCTTCGACTGTATTGTTGCAAATACCCCACTGGGCAGCGTGTTTCACTGTGACTGACCGAATGGCAGCCTTTTCCAGTGTACTGATAGCTGAAGATAGTGCAGAACTCTTTGCCTTTACCGGGAAAGGACAGCAGTTAACTTGGATTTGAATGCCACAGGGTTTTCACAGAATCACAGAATGGTTGGAAGGGACATCAGGAGATCATCTAGTCTAACCCCATTGCTCAAGCAGGGTCACCTAGAGAACATTGTGCAGGATCGCGTCCAGGCGGGTTTTCAATATCTCCAGAGAAGGAGACTCCACAACCTCTCTGGGCAACCTGTTCCAGTGCTCGGTCACCCTCACAGTGAAGAAGTTTTTCCTCATGTTCAGATGGAATTGTCTGTGTTTCAGTTTGTGCCCTTTGCCTCACGTCCTGTCACTGGGCACCACTGAAAAGAGTCTGACTCCCTCCTCTTGACACTGTCCCTTCAGATACTTGCACACATTAATAAGACCCCTTCTCAGCCTTCTCTTCTCCAAGCTAAACAGGTCCAGCTCTCTCAGCCTTTCTTCACAGGAGAGATGCTCCAGTCCCCTAATAATCTTTGTAGCCCTTCACTGGACTTGCTCCACTAGTGCCACATCCCTCTTGTACTGGGGAGCCCAGAACTGGACACAGTACTCCAGATGTGGCCTCAGCAGGGCTGAGGAGAGGGGGAGAATCACCTCCCTCGACCTGCTGGCAACACTCTTCCTGATGCACCCCAGGATACCATTGGCCTTCTTGGCCACAAGGGCACATTGCTGCCTCATGCTTAACTTGGTGTCCACCAGCACTCCCAGGTCCTTCTCCGCAGAGCTGCTTTCCAGCAGGTCAACCCCCAACCTGTACTGGTGCATGGGATTATTCCTCCCAAGGTGCAGGACCCTGCAGTTGCCTTTGTTGAACTTCAGGAGGTTCCTCTGCGCCCACCTCTCCAGCCTCTCCAGGTCTCTCTGAATGGGAGCACAGCCCTCTGGGGTATCCGCCACTCCTCCCAGTTTTGTATCGTTGGCAAACTTGCTGAGGATGCACTCTGTGCCTTCATGCAGGTCATTGATGAAGAAGTTGAACAAGCCTGGACCCAGTCCTGACCCCTGGGGGACACCACTAGCTACAGGCTGCCAACTAGACTCTGCGCCGCTGATCACAACCCTCGGAGCTCTGCCATTCAGCCAGTTCTCAATCCACCTCACTGTCCACTCATCTAGACCATACTTCCTGAGCTTCACTATGAGGATGTTATGGGAGACAGTGTCAAAAGCCTTGCTGAAGTCAGGGGAGACAACATCCACTGCTCTCCCCTCATCCACCCAGCCAGTCATTCCATCATAGAAGCCTATCAGATTGGTTAGGCATGATTTCCCCTTTTGGTGAAGCCATGCTGACTACTCCTGATCACCTTCTTGTCCTCCACATGCTTGGAGATGGCCTCCAGGATAAGCTGCTCCATCACCTTTGCAGGGATGCAGGTGAGGCTGACTGGCCTGTAGTTCCCCAGGTCCTCCTTCTTGCCCTTTTGGAAGACTGGGGTGACATTGGCTTTTTTCCAGTCCTCAGGCACCTCTCCTGTTCTCCAGGACCTTTCAAAGAGGATGGAGAGTGGCTTAGCAATAACATGCGCCAGCTCCCTCAGCACTCGTGGGTGCATCCCATCAGGGCCCATGGATTTGTGGGTGTCAAGTTTGCTTAAATGATCTCTAACCCGATCCTCCTCCACCAAGGGAAAGTCTGCCTTTCTCCAGACTTTCTCTCTTGCCTCCAAGGTCTGGGATTCCTGAGGGCTGGCCTGAGCAGTAAAGACTGAAGCAAAGGCGGCATTCAGTAACTCTGCCTTCTCTGCATCCTTCGTCACCAGGGCACCCACCCCATTCAGCAGCGGGCCCACATTTTCCCTAGTCTTCCTTTTGCTACTGATGTCTTTGAAGAAGCCCTTCTTGTTGTCCTTGACATCCCTTGCCAGATTTAATTCCAAATGGGTCTTAGCCTTCCTCATCGTATCCCTGGAAAAGGTGCTCTAGGTCACCCTTCTGGAGCAGGGAGGGTGGACTAGATGATCTCCAGAGGTCCCTTCCAGCCTCAACCATTCTGTGATTCTGTGATTCTGAACGAGCCTTGTGCTAGAAACCCCAGGAATCTGGCATGGCCCTGCCAGCCTATTTCTCTGTCATTATAACAAGTGTCTGAACTGAATTACAGTAGCAGTTTGCACTGTAGCGTCATGCATGTGTCTCAGCTTCATAATGAGTGGAGCTCTAGTTGTGGTGTCATTTCAGATGGCCTGGGAAATTCCCCACCTGGCCCCCAGCTTAGGATCTCGAAGGATGTAGGTCTCACACTTGCTGCATCAGTGCAAGCAAACACTGACACGTGCCTTGGGCCACCTCTATCTCTTCAAACGTCACCAGGTTTTGCCAGGAACTGCCGTCAACCTTTCATCTCCAGTGATTATAGTGGGAGCTTAGACAAGGAGCTCGCATACAGACATCTGTGTTGTGCATGCTTCAGGTTGGGCACGGGGAATCCCACCTCCTCTGTGTTTGTGGAGTTCATGGGAGAGAGCTGAATCCCACTGCAGCCCAGGGGCTCCTAAACTGTCGTGTGATGCCCACATTGACTCATCTGAATCAAAACCTGAACCATGGTAAATGCCCTCCCTTCTTGGCCTCGTCTAGTTCCTGCCTAGTTAAGAGACGGGAAGGGGGTCTTCTAGAGTGGGACGTTTCCACCTCTTGCAGATAACCATCCTCTGATGAGAAAAAATTGTAATGCCGGAATCAGTCACCCTTCAGTATTCAGAGAGGGACTGTTGGTGATTATTTTCATCTATGTCAGTGAACCTTTCCCAGGAGGAGGGAGCACAAGGGATCGATGCCTTCAGCTGGGCCTCTGCTCCTGAGCAGAGGCAGGCTCCTGGGATGGAGGGAGCTCCTGGCAACCTGGCAGCGCTGCTGAGAGACAGCTGTGTCCAGGAGCAGCTCTCCTGTCGAGCAGCAGGGCTCCGGGCACTGCCTGCTGTTGCTGAGATGCGATGAGACAAGAGAGAGAGAGACGTGAAAGGCAGTGTGGAGTGGGAGGACAGCTGAGTGTTCCTTGTGGGAGAAATCTTCGCAACCCCTGACACGGTAAGTCTCTGGCTGCAGGGCAATGCTACTGCTGTTCCTGGAGAGGTCTTCTAAACCCATCCCATCTCATGGATTTTAAGGATTGTACCTCCAACTTCTCCAGTGCAGAGGAGAAGGAGGTGCTTCAGAGTAGGGATTCCCAGCCACACTGTCACAGGCACAGGGCATCCTGCTGTCCTCTCCCAGGGACTGCTGCAGGGGTGGGAAGCCCAGGTGTGCACACAGGTCTGACCACAGCTCTTTTCCAGAGCAGTGTCCCTTCACCCCAGGGTGCTGTGTGCCCGGGGCAGTGACTCTGCTGCCTGCACAGGTCAGCACTACCAAGAGAGCTCCCCATGGCGTTGTGGGGAGAAGCTCTGGGTGGAAGTAGTGACCGCTGGTAGAAGAGTTCATTCTTTTGAGAGGGTGCTGTTTGGATCAGGGCTGCTCACAGCTCTAACTCAGGCACAGGCCATTTCTGAGGGGACTTTGCAAAAGGAAGGCCAAGACAGGTGTTTCCTGAAAGAAAAAGGCTATTTTCTGAGTTGGTGCTTTAAGTTTCCTTCTAGCTGGCATGGGGAAAATGGAAATGGAGCTGTCAGGTTGGGACAAGGGACTGAGATTCATTAACAGTTTCAAAGAGCAATCAATAGTTCTGCTAGGAACTTCTGAAAGACCCTTCAGCAACCCCTTAGTCTATAGACAGCAGCAAACTCCCCTTGGATGGTCACCTCTTGAGGGTTCATCTGACCTGCTCCTTCTCACCTGCACACAGGGGAATGCCCCTGGACAGTGTGCTGCTGCTGGGAGGTTTGTGCAGGGCAGACCTGAGCACCCTGGGGAAGGCATCAGCACTGCACCACTGTCCCTGACTTGCTCAAATCCATCCTCCCATGCTGTTTCTGTTAGCAATCCCCTCTCAGTCCGTGCCCATCTCTGCTGCCTGGAGCTTCCGGGACAGGGCACTGGCCAGGGCTATCTCTGTGCTCACAGGTCCTAAGGAGTGGGTCTGAAAAACTCTCCTGAGGCTGTAAAGGTGATGCTGGTGCTGTCTGTAGGCTGAGGTGGGGATGAAGGGACCTGCTGAGGTTTCTCACAGACCTTTTGATCTGTCTCCCCCTTTAGAGTCTTAATGAGCTGTCTCCCTCTTAAGTCTTAAGGAGAGCCCATCCTTAGGACCCTTGACAGTTTCCCTGGGGTGTCCTGCCAAGCTGCAAGCTGCCTTCCAGAAGAGCACAGCTTCCCTCTAGTATTTTGTGCTATCTGAGAGTCCTTGGTCTGGTCCTGTGAGTCAGAAGCCTTCTCACACTCTTCATCACTCTCTCCATATCAGGCCTGAGAGAGAAGAATTTGGAAATCTTCCCTTCAAAACTGTACTCCTCTGCTCTCAGCTCAGTGCAGTTTCTTTCTGAGACAAACTTGTGAGTGTGAGTGTCCTTTAGCTGAGTGAGGTGCAAGGGCAGGGCAGTGAGGGTCAAGATTCATTGACAGACCACATCCCGTGACTCTGTACAAAATCATAGCGAGCCTTTTTTCCTCTTGGGATGCACAAGTGCTCATGCTGAGAGCAACTGAAATGGCAAGGATTTCTCCCCAGTCAAAGAATGCTCCCACAGTGTGATGGAGGCATCTGAAAATGAAATCAATATATATAATCAGACTCCCCGCTGAAGATTATTTTCTGGAGAAAATAGGTGTCAACATGTCGGACAGTCTTTCCACATAAGGGGTAGATGTAATCTGCTGCCAGACGTGTGCATCAGAGCTAGCCACTTCCCACTCCCATTACGGTCCCTGGAGAAAGAGCACAGATGGTGAATTGGTGTGAGGAGAGGGTCTATCTCATTGGATCAAACACATCGAGAAAGGAGCAGGTCAGCGCCTGCCTTCACCTCAGTGTTTCTTTTCCTCGCTGGAGTGGCAGCTGGAGTCACTGATTCAGATACAGACATATCTGTTCAAGAGGTGCTCAAGGGTGGGGAAGAGGAATCCCTCACAAGGGTCTTCTCTTTCGGAGACAGCTGCCATGAGTGCTATATTCATCTCTCATTATGGTAAACAGAGAAAATTCCCACTGGGTCATTGTGCCAAGACCCATCCGTTCAGCTCACGGTGTCCATCCGTGGGAATCCCACCAAATACCTGGGACTGTTTGACACCTCCATTTACACCCCCCAGCAGGGAAGGACTGACTCCTCTAGAGACCAGGGGCAGAGGCCCCTGCACCGCAGAGCACACTCAGCCAGCGCAAAGCAGAGCTCCAGACAGGGAGCAGAACCTGAATGTAAAGGACAGAGAAGACATGGGGGTTTCTATGAGAAATGGGATGGGTTTGCCTTAGAGAAGCCTGCTCTAACTTGTCGCTGTTATTTGCTCCTTGAACAGGCCCCAAAGGCCAGAGGAAGTAAATGCCCAACAGCAGCTCCCTTAACGAGTTCCTCCTCCTGGCATTTGCGGACACACGGGAGCTGCAGTTCTTGCACTTCTGGCTCTTCCTGGGCATCTACTTGGCTGCCCTCCTGGCCAACAGCCTCATCATCACAGCCGTAGCCTGTGACCACCGCCTCCACACCCCCATGTACTTCTTCCTCTTCAACCTCTCCCTCCTCGACCTTGGCACCATCCCCACCACTGTCCCCAAATCCATGGCCAACTCCCTGTGGGATACTAGGGCCATTTCCTACTGGGAATGTGCTGCACAGGTCTTTCTGTTTGCCTTTTTCTTGCCAACGGAGTATTTTGTTCTCACTGTCATGGCCTATGACCGCTACGTGGCCATCTGCAAACCCCTGCACTATGGGACCCTCATGGGCAGCAGAGCTTGTGTCAAACTGGCAGCAGCTGCCTGGGCCAGTGGTTTTCTCTATGCTCTCCTGCACACTGCTAACACATTTTCATTACCACTCTGCCAAGGCAATGTCCTGGAGCAGTTCTTCTGTGAAATTCCCCACATCCTCAAGCTCTCCTGCTCAGACGCCTACCTCAGGGAACTTGGGGTGCTTGTGGTTAGTGGCTGTTTAGCTTTGGGTTGTTTTGTTTTTATTGTGCTGTCCTACGTGCAGATCTTCACAGTTGTGCTAAGGATCCCCTCTGAGCAGGGCCAGCACAAAGCCTTCTCCATGTGCCTCCCTCACCTGGCCGTGGTCTCCCTGCTCGTCAGCACTGTCATGATTGCCTACCTGAAGCCCCCCTCCTTCTCCTCCCCAATTCTGGATCTGGTGGTGACTGTTCTGTACGCAGTGGTGCCTCCAGCAGTGAACCCCCTCATCTACAGCATGAGGAACAAGGAGCTCAAGCAGACACTGAAGAAACTGGTTCAACTGCTACTACTTCAGCAGCAATAAGCTGCCCGTCTCTCCTCACAAGGAATTTCCAGTTTACCTGGGCAACTCTTTGCTTTGGGCATTCTGCCTGTGATAGTCATTTGTACACAAATATTTAAATTCATCCCACTTCTCCAGCAGCAGAAAGCCCATCTGTCTGACCTAGAAGCCTTCCGTAAATCTGTGTAGCACTGTGTCAGGGCTGGCCTCCCTGCCAGTATGTCTGTAATAAAAGGGGATTTCCTGCGGGCAGTGCCTGAAGGTTGGGCTCTTCTTCCCAAGCTGGAGCCAAGAATGCGCTCAGGGAGTTGCACCCGGAAAGGCCCTTTGCTGTGCTTGGGTTTTCCTTGGGCTAAGGTGCATGAGCTCCTAGGGTGATGTGTTTGGGCAGGAGGGCTGGAGTCAGCTGTAACTTGTGGGTGCCCAGTGTCTCTGGAGCGGGTGAGTGGTCAAGTGGTGTCTGCTGGGGACTGTCTGCCATATTAGAGGGCTGGTGAGAGATGTCCATGCTTCTGGAAGGGAATATGGAGCCACCCCGAGAGCACAGGGGATCTCCTGGGACAGCATGTGCCTGGGATGGGCAGTGAGTGGAGAATCCCAAAACCAAGCGGAGTCCCCCAAAGGTAAAGGGCTAAACGGAAGAATGCACTGAATGAGAGCTCAGAAATCTCAGGCGAAGCAGTGGGGACCCAGCAGGCAGAGGGAAGGGAGCCTCAAGAGTGGTTCGTGTCATCTAAAAGGAAAAAAAGCCCACATTCATTCTGCCAAATGACACAGGTGAACAGCTCCTGAGCCATTTGAAATGCCCTGTGTTTGCTTCCAGCATTGTCCACAGCCACAGTGCCTGGGAGGGGGTGGTCAGGCACAATGGTGCTGGTCCAGGTGGGTCTTCCCTGACCAGCACAGCTAGTGCAGAGTCAACCTGTGGCCCCACAGCCCGCTCGCTCTGCAGAGCACCGCCAGCCCGGGGCCCTGCGGGGAGCACAGGGGAGGGATGCAGGAATGACCGGCCAGCCCAGCATGGACATACTCACCCGGGGAAAGGCTCTCTGGAGAGCAGGAACATCCGGGGCATGTGTGTGCAGGGGAGGAACACAAAGAGAAACCCTTTCCTGTGTGCACCAGCTCAGGGCACGCGTCTCCATCCCTGGGGCAGCAGGATCTACCTGAGCAGCCCTGGGACCAGGACTCTGGTGCTGTCCTGGACAGGGGCTGGGGCTGTGGTGCAAGTGCCCAGAGCTCTGCAGCTGCCTGTGGTGGGCACTGCTGCAGGGCCACCCTCAGCCTGGGCTGCTCTGCTGGGTGGTCTGGGGAGAGGGCAGGGGAGGTGGGGAGAGCTGGGGATTTGCTGAGATGGGCTGGAAAGGGCCTGGGAGAGGCAAAACGCCAGCAGGCAGCTCCTGTGTGTGAACAGCAGTGTGGGAGCACCCACCAGTGTGCTTGCAGGTAAATGGAGGTCTCCTGGGAAAGGCAGCAGGACATGGAGGGTGCAGAAGAGAAGAGCCCAGGTTGTTCCCTGTGTTGCATGGACACACTGGGGAAGCTGCCCCATGACCATCGTCCTGGACCAGCCCCTCACATGGCCCCTTTCCACTGCTGGCTGCTCACCCCAGCTGTGGGGTGGTGCATGGCCAGCTCCGTCCTCCTGCAGGTCTCCATATCCCGACGGAGGGGAAAAGGCCAGCCTTGCATGGTCACTCTTCTGCACCAGACCCCAGCAGATCTGGGAGCACGGCTGTCTGCTAACAGCTGTGGGGGCCCCAGCCCGGACTGGGCAGGGGCCGGGTGCTTGGATCCCCCAGACTCTGGGGGATCATTTCATAATCATTGAATAATACTCCAGCCCTTTCCATGCGCGAAGTCTCTGGTTCCATCTCCAGCTGAGTTTTGGCTTTCCTCACTCCATCCCTGTGTGCACGGACAATGTCTCAATGGTCCTCCTGGGCAGCCTGTCCCCCTTCCACCCTCTGTGCATTTCCCCCCGGCACCCTGAGTGCTGGTGCTGCTGCCAGGGCAGAGGTGGAATATTACACGGAGCTGCACCTCAGGGAGATCCCCAGGGAAAAGCTGTGCCCAGCCCCAGCCTCATGCCCAGCCCCAATGAGGCAGAGGGGATCTACCCTCTCCCAAGCCACCCTGGCGGTGCACTGGACAGGTGATGCCTTTGTGGCCAGCCAGGCTCCAGGTTCAGGCTGGATGCCAGCTCAAGGGTAGGAGCGCCGGGATTTTCATGGGCTTCCAGTGGTGAAGGCAAGTGGGCAAAAGTGCTAGTGCAAAGGCTGGGGGTGGAAAAGGCAGTGTGGGGCTGGTGAAGGCCCTCCCTCTGCTCCCCATGGCAAGGAGAGTCCCCAGGCAATGCTGACCTCCACTTTGTCCAGCAGGAGGGGAGCACAGGGCAGTGTAGAAGAGGCAGATGGAGCCTCTCGGGATGCATGAGGGAGTTTTCCAAAGGCCAGTGCTGAGACAGGGACCTTTGCATCTTACCCCTGATGCTGCCCCAGCTGGCCTCGCTCTGCCCTGCCCGAGGAGCTCTCATCCCTGTTCCAGCCATGCTGGAGCAGAGTCTGAGGAGCTGGAGGTACCTCAGGCCAAGCTGTGCCAGCCCCAGGGAGCTGACTCTGATCATGGTGTAGGCCAAGCCCCTCCTCACATGTCCCATCCTGCTGGGAGGGCAGCACAGGAACGGGGGAGCAGACTGTTCCTGCCCGGGGGCCGTGCGGGACCTTTTGTGAGGGAGGCAAAGGTGACAGCTGTTGCGCTGCACCAGCACCATCTCTGCCTCCTTCATGAGGCTCCTGCCACATCCCTGCCCACCCCTGCCCCTGCCTGGCCTGCTGCCCCCTTGCTCCCATCCCATGGTCCCTCTCCTGGCACTGTGGGGACCAGCTCTGCAGGCAGGAGATCCCTGGCCTTCCCCACCTCTCCCCACATCGGGGATCCAGCACCAGCCATGCAACAAGATGCCCGCTCAGAGGCAGAGGAGATGAGGAAGAGTGGGACAGGACAAGCTCTTGCTGCTCCCAACATCATCTTCTTTGTAGCAGGAACTAGGAAGCAAACGGTGCTTAAACACTTGAGCTGGGATACAGAAACACTTGCTCTCATAACTATGCATCATCAAATCAGACCCCAAGTGGCTGCCCTCACTTTTTCATTCAGCTAAGAGTCTGTGTGCAGTGTTACGTGGGTAGGGGCTGAAATCTGAAGCCCTCCTTACACCTTTGAATTGGCTTTCAGGCAAGAGTTGCTGTGGGGATATGCGGTCACCTTTTGTACCTACAACCTTCTCTGGGATCTGCTCAGATCCCAGCTTCCCTTGCCAAGGCTTTCTTGCCTGTAGTGAGGGGGCAGGTCTGAGGCAGAGACAGGGAGTCAGGTCAGCAGGACGGGGAAAGGGTCAGGTCAGCACATGAGAGGTGCAGGGCCAGGCACAGGCATGTCCACAGCGTAACTCAGGCCAGCCCCCAGGACAAGGGGAGCAGCTCTCCAGCAAATGCAAGGAGGCCCCGCAATGAGGCCAGTCACTCTCTGTCTCCCCTGTTCTTGTGTCCAGCAGATCCCCCTCCCTCTCTGCCTGCAGACCCTCCATGCCCATCCTGCTGTCCAGGACAGCACGAGAGCCCTGGCTCTGCAGATCCTCTGGCAGCTCCTGCTGCCCCGGGGACAGAGATGCCTGCCCCGAGCTGGTGCACAGAGAAACCTGTTTCTTGTTCTCATTTTCTCTCTGTGAATGCTGCTCTCCTCTTTTCCTGGGATGTCCCTGCTCCCCAGAGAGCCTTTCCCCAAGGGACTGTGTCCATGATGGCCTGGCCAGCCGTTCCTGCATCCTCCCCTGTGCTCCCTGCAGGGCCCTGGGCTGGTGGTGCTGCTCTGCAGAGCGAGTGGACTGTGGGGCCCTGAGGCCACAGGGAGACCCCTGACTCTGCGCTGGCCGTGCTGCTCAGGGTGGGAAGCAAAACCAGCTGGACAGGGCTCACCACCACTGATACTGCTGCCACCCATCCGAGCTCATGGCCTGTGCTCAGAGTGAGCCCAGGGCATTTGCAATGGCAGGAGATGTGTCTGGGTGTGCACTAGCTCCAGCCTGTGGTGTTTCACTGAGGGTGCAGGAATCACTCTCCAGCGCCCCTTCCCTGGGCCTCCTGGGTCCCCACTGCCTCTCCGGAATTGCAGAGCCCTCCTTTCCCTATCCATACCTGGCTTTAGTGCTTCACCTTCTGGTTATTCCACTATGGACTGTCCCTCATTTTGTGAGGCTCCACTCATTGCCCACCCCAAGGCACATGATGTCCCTGGAGATCCCCTGAGCTCTCCTGGTACCTAAGATTCCCCTCCAGAAGCATGGGCATCTCTCATCAGCACTGCCACCTGTGGCACAGCCCTGAGCAGGCAATTCAGAGACCATTCCCCATCTCCACTGGCACTGGTCACTGGGAGATGAGCCCTGGATCCAGCCCTTGCTCCCTAACAGATCACTCTGGCACTCTGAGCTCATCCTATGGAGCCCACAGAGTTCCCAAGCAGAGCAGAGGCCCTTTTGTGGTGCAGTTCCTTGGGTGTATTTTTGGCTCCATCTTTGAAGAAAGGCCTGAGTTCAGGCACGTCACAGGGCAGAGCTCCTTTTATTATGGAAATGGTATTCTGGAGGCCATGGCTGGCAGAAAGGTGCCCAATGCCTGGTTCTGTTGGTGCTCACAGGAATGCACCACCACCACATTACGACAGTGCTTAGGCCATATACACACTTCAGAGCACAGCAGGCCAGTGTGGACATGAGGAAAAGAAGCCCTGAAGAAAGAAAGTCCTGCTCCTGTTGGTGGCTGTTTCTCCAGGAAGGCTGCAGCCCCCATGCAAAGGCTGCAGTGAGGAAATGTGGGCTGTGGTGGTGGGGGGGATGGTCGTGAGGAGCAGAGGGTCTGTCCCCACAGGCTGCGTCCAGACTGCCCTGCTGCATCCAGACCCTCCTGACTGTGAACGATGGAGCACGGTATGGGGAAGGGACCAGCCCATGGTGACACCTGTCTGCCACCCTCGCAGAAGGGGGGGGGGTGTGAGATCACACCCTGACTGTGGCCAGGGAAGATGAGCTCTCCTAATGGACATGGTCTCACCCCGCCTGTACTCACCTGAGCTCCCTTGGTGTCAGTGCCAAGAAAGACACTGCAAAGGGAAACTCTGCTCATTGCACTGGGGGCATCAGAGGGAGCTCAGACTAGCAGGCTCTGAGGTTCCCCCATCTCTGCTGATGAAGTAGGACACCTGCCTTCCTGGTTCAACACAAGCTCTGGCTCAGATTCAAATGAGAGATTCCTGAGGTCAATTGGCATGAATGAGATAAGTGAGAAAGAAAGAAATGAACAACACACATGCTTGATGCCAAATACCCTGGGAATGAGAAGTAGACGCACATGAGACGCACCTTTTAACCATTGAACCATTTTCACTAGCACATCCTTGAGCTCCTTCTTCCTCATGCTGTAGATGAGGGGGTTCAGTGTTGGAGGCACCATTGAGTACAGAACAGAAACCACCAGATCCAGAGCTGGTGAGGAGAGGGAGGGGGGGCTTCAGGTAGGCAAACATGACAGTGCTGATGAACAGGGAGACCACGGCCAGGTGAGGGAGGCACATGGAGAAGGCTTTGTGCCGGCCCTGCTCAGAGGGGATCCTCAGCACAGCAGTGAAGATCTGCACGTGGGACAGCACAATGAAAACGAAACACCAAACAGACACTAACCACAAGCACCCCAAGTTCCCTAAAGTAGGCGTCTGAGGAAGAGAACTTGAGGATGTGATGAACTTCACAGAAGAACTACTCCAGGACATTGCCTTGGCAGAGAGGTACGGAAAATGTGTTAGCAGTGTGCAGGAGAGCATAGAGAAAACCACTGCTCCAGGCAGCTGCTGCCATCTTGACACAAGCTCTGCTGCTCATGAGGGTCCCGTAGTGCAGGGGTTTGCAGATGGGCACATAGCGGTCATAGGCCATGACAGTGAGAAGAGAATACTCTGCTGTGAAAAAGAAGCGAAGCTGAAAGACCTGTGCAGCACATTCCCGGTAGGAAATGTCCCTGGTGTTCCAGAGAGAATTGGGCATGGATTTGGGGACAGTGACAGAGATGGAGTCAAGGTCAAGGAGGGAGAGGTTGAGGAGGAAGAAGTACATGGGGGTGTGGAGGCGGTGGTTGCAGGCTACAGCTGTGATGATGAGGCCATTGCCCAGGAGGGCAGCCAGGTAGATGCCCAGGAAGAGCCCGAAGTGCAAGAGCTGCAGCTGCCGCGTATCTGCAAATGCCAGGAGGAGGAACTCATTCAGGGAGCTGCTATTGGACATTTGCTCCCTCCCGGCTGAGGGAACTGTCTGAGGAGGAAGAGTCATTGACAAGTTAGGACAGACTTCTCTGCGCAAAATTTTCTCATAACCTCCCCCAAACACACACATTACCTCTCCCCATCTCAGCACCACTGTCATTGAGCTGCATGGCTGGAGCTCTGGTCTGTGCTGCCTGAGGTTGCTGTGAGGAGCAGGGACCTCTGCCTGTGGTCTCCAGAGGAGTCAGCCCTGACCTACAGCACTGCATACATGGGAGCAGGGGTGACTCAACTTCTAGATTCACCTTTTGAGTCAGATTGAATCCTCTGCTCACGTAGAAGGGCTTTCAGCATCTTCACTCCCAGTTCTAAACAATGTGAGCTCATTAAGAGTTTTAAGGTTTTTTTTTTTTTTAATTTTATTTTAGGTGCCCTCGTGACACCTGTGGAGGATTCTTGGAGACAGAAATCCTCAGCACTGCTACTGCACTCAGAGTGACCAGCTGCAATTCCCAAGAGACAAAAGGATCCACTGTAGCTTTAGTGCAGAGTGAGCAGAGCTGGTCTGACCATGTGTCTTCTTCCCAGATGCCCTGTGCTTGCACCGCAGAGGTGGAGGACAATTGCACTCATGTTACCCTAAAAAGAAACTGCACCACAGAGGAATCCAGTTCCAAAGCGCAGAGCAACCAACAAGCACCCTTTCCCTGAGCATCTGAGGGACATCTCAGCACTCCCCTTCTAACCAGGAGCACCTTGGACTCATTCCAGTTGCCCACATGCAGCCTGCCAGCAGCATTTCCATGGCCTCAATATCTAGGAAGTTCTCCATGGGGCACCTAGATAACACCAAGATGCAATGGGGGATCTGTGGCCTTCTGGAGGGCAGAGTGCAGCCCAGCTGGACACCCCAAGGAACTAGTGGAATGTCCTAAGATGGGGTGTCCTGAAGAGAGAGTTGGCTCATTCCCAGCCCCCAACACTGCATTGCCCAAAGCCCCACACATTAGAGGGGGGCTTGGGCACCTCAGTGTCAAGGACGTGTCTGCATGGCAGGACCCACAGGGTGAGTGTCTGAACTGCATCGGAAACCCCCCTGCCCAGAGAGTCCAAGGGCAAGGACAAGGGCAGCATGGACAGGTGGGTACCGGAGAGCAATACCATGATATTTCTGCTGAGGAAGGGAAGCAGAAGGAGCTGTGCCATAGCTGAGGCCCTGCAGCCCAAATACCTGCAAATGTCTTCAGCCTGGGGCACAGGCAGGAGCAGGTGGAGATGCACAAGCTTTCACAATGCTGCCACATGGCTGGAATAACGGAAATGTGGTGGAATCGCTCACACCACTGGAGGGCTGTGATGGCAGGCTACAAGCTCTTCAGGAGAGATTGTCGTGGAAGATGAGGTGGGAGGATGCACTTTGGTGAAGGGGCAGCTCAGATGTATGGCGGTCTTGCCTGGGATGGAGCAGGGGCTGGGTGAGAGCTTGTGGGTGCGCATGACTTTCAGACCACTCAGTTAGGCTGAGGAGATGGATGCATCTCCTTGAATCAATGGGAGGAAGCCTGTGGATCACAGGGCCTGCTTCTTATGCAGGCAATTTCATGCCCCTGTCACAGCAGAGTGCAAGCAGTGCAGGAGGTTTCTGGAGGGTGTCAGGACATTGAGAGGGCTGACCACTGTCACAACAAGGCTCTTCTTTGAAAGGTTGTGGAGATCGGGGGAGGTGCCAATGACAAGACAAAGGAAGATTTTGTGCCCATCTGCCTAAAAGGCCACAAGGACAACCTGGGGAGCTGCAGGCCATTCTGCCTCACTTGAATGTGGAGTGTGTCATGGAGCGATTCATCTTGGATCACCTTTCTGGGCACATGAAGGAGAAGAAGGTGACTCGGAACAGTCCACATAGATTAAGTGAAGGGAAATCATTCCTGACCAACCTGATTGCCTTCTGTGATGAAAGACCTGTCTTGTGGAGGAGCGTAGAGTAGTGGAGGTCCCTTACCATGATTTTAAGCAAGGTGTTTGACACTGTCTCCCACAATATTCTTGTCTACAAGAAAGGCGTTGTGATAGGCTGGGTAGTCAGCCAGATGGCTAACAAGCTGGTTGGATGATCGAGCTCAGAGGGTTTTCAGGAAGGGGTCGTTCTTTCCCTGGAAGCTGCTGACAAGTGGAGTATGCAGGGGTCTCTACTGCCACCTGACCTGTCTAAGAGGTTCATCAGTGACCTGGAGGAGGCAACTCTCATCACATTTGAGATGACACCTCATCAGGCAGACCAGTCACATGCTTGAGGGCTGCCATTTGGAGGGACCTCAGCAAGGAGGAGGAATGGGCTATCAGGATCTTTGTGAAATTCAAGCAGGACAAATGCCAGGTCCTGCACCTCGCATAGACCAACACCCTGAAGCGATACAGGCTGGGGAGTCCCTGGCTGGGCAGCAGCTCAGTGGAAAAGCACCTGGGAGACTTTGTGGGCGGGGAGCTGACCTTGAGTCAGTAGTGTTCCCTGGCAGCCAAGGAGGCCACAGCATCCTGGCCTGCTTGAACCAGAACAAAGCCAGGAGATGTAGGAAGGTGATTATCCCCTTCTACTCTGCCTCATTAGAGCACATCTAGATGCTGCATTCATTTGGGGGCCCTGTAGAAGAGCACTACAGATCACTCTGAGTGATTTCAGCGGCAGGCCCCCAAGGTGATTGGGGGCTGGAGCACTTGTCCTGTGAGGAGAGGCTGAGGGAACGAGTTTGTTCAGCCTGCAGAAGGGAAGGCTTTTGGAGTGACTCGGAGCAGCTTCCCAACTCAAGGCTGCCACCCATAGTGAACCAGGATTTTACAGGGATTCATGGCAGGAGAATAAGAGAATGAATAAAGACTTAATGATGAAGGACTGCTTGTCCAGAATGGGCCCTCCTCATCGTCTACAACACCCGTTCACTACAACACAATGCCCAGTCAGTGTGATGCATGCAGAAAGTCATGGCATGAGGGTGATTGCACTCTAACAGGCCTAAGGTCTTTTGCAGATCAAGAAAAATCCAGAAGGATTGGGAGGGCCTTCAACATCCTAGGCACACATTTGTAAGGTCAGCTTTGTCCCTGTGGGAGGCTGAGGGAGCTGGGTTGGTTCAGCGTGGAGAAGAGGAGGCTTTGGGCAGACCGAATAACAGCCTGCCCATCCCTACCAGGAGGTCATCAAGCAGATGGAACCAGGCTCTTCACCGTTGTGCACCATGGGAGGATGAGGCCCAGTGGGCATGAGCTGAAAGAAGAGAGGTTCAGGCTGGGGATAAGGGCCAACGTTTTACCCATCCAAACAGTGAAGCACTGGGGCAGGTTGCCCAGAGGGTTTGTGCCATCTCCATCCTCAGAGGTTTTCAAGACCTGAATGACTGAAGGCCTCATCACGCTGGTTGGAGCTGATAGCTGAGCCTGCTGTGAGAAGGAGGTTGGGCTAGAGACAACCTGAGGTCCCTTCCAGCCTGAAGCATTTGCATTTCCTTCCACCCCGGGTCTTCTCCTGTTGACCTTAGGCAAAACATTTCACTTACTGTCTTGTGCTGCTCTGGTCAGAGTAGTTCAGATTCAGGGCTGCTTGGCAGGTACCCCCACATAGCCCTGGGCTTTCATTTGCTTCACCTTTCTTTGCATTTTCCCCTCTTTTCCACCTTACAAGCTCTTCTCCTTTACCACCCTGATCTCCTCCCATGCAGTCAGACCACCTCTCTTTACCCTGTCCCCATTGACCCTGCTTTTGCTGCCTTTGTCCCTTCCTTTGCCTTCTCCGAGATGGTTGCCATGCTCATTTCCACCATTGCCAGCACTTCCTTTAAAATACTACCCCCTTTACTATCTGTAGTGTCCTGCAGTTCGTCATGCTGTTATCCTGTGAGAGGCCTGGCAAGATGGGAAGAGGCATCTGCACGCACACATTCAGAGCTGACAGAAAGGAGCTTGAGTGGAGAGGGAGCTGGAGAAGCTTGGAGATGAGGCCAACAGAAGCCTGCTGAAGTTGTGCAAGGGGAAGCGGCAGGTGCTGCCTTGGGGAGTGACCCTGAGGAGAAGGGCCTGGACATGACGAGGGATGCCATATGAGCCTGTGGTGCGTGCTCACCACAGATGAGGCCAGCTGCATACGGGGCTGCATTAGGAAGCATCTGGCCACCCAGACAAGGACAGTCACTATCGCCCATTGACTCAGCTCTGGCATGGCCACATCTGGAATCATGTGTGCCAGTGTGGGATGCCCAGTGCTGGAGGAATGTGGAGGACGTGGAGAGGGTGCAGAGGAGGTCTGCCAAGATGGGGCTTGTTGCCTGCAGCACATGACCTGTAGAGGGAGGCTGAGGGACGTGGGCTACATTATCCTGGTGAAGTAGAGGCTAAGGGCAGTACAGTAGTAGCCTGCCCTTCTTTTGCTTCTTTTTGGTTGCGGCTGCCAGGTTATTTCATCTGTCCCACTGCACTTGCCCTTGTATTTGTCTGTACTCTTGCTGATAAATATCCACGATAACGGTGGCCATCTTTGCTACAGGAGCACCCTGTTGACTTCTTGTCAACTTGCTGAGCACCAGAACACCCCAGTCCTTTCCTGCAAAGCTGCTCTCCAGCCAGTCTGCCCCAGCTTGCCCTGCTGCACGAGGTTATTTCATCCCAGGGACAGGACTTGCTTGAACTCCCCGTGTCCCTTTCAGCCCCTATCACCAGGCTGTCACTGCCCCTCAGCTGAGCAGCCCTGCCCTCCAGCATGTCAACCACTCCTCCCAGGTGGGTATCGTTCATGAACTGGCTGAGAGTGCACTCCATCCCACCATCTAAGTCATTCACAAAGACAAATGGCATTGGCTCCAGTATTGACCTCTGAAGAACATCACTTGTAACCATTAGTCATTTGGATTTTGTACCGCTGTTCTCCACCCTTCGAGGCAGGCAGCCTCCAGCTAGTTTCCCCCACATGCCATTGCTTACTCCTCCATTCTCCATCTCCCCAGTTTGGCTACAAAGGTGCTAGGGAAGACCATGTCAAAGGCCTTCCAACATTTCAGGGTGTACAACATGCTCTGTACTGGTCCACACAGCCAGTCATCCCATCACAGAAAGCAGTCAGGTTGCTCAGACACAATTTGACTCGATGGCTTCATGCTGGATTTTCCCAATCCCTTCATGTGACTGAAACAAGCTTCCCAGAAGATTTGCTTCTCAGGGACTGATGTGATGCTGATCAGCCCTCGTTCCCCAGATCCTCTTTCTTATCCTTCTTGAAGATGGATGCAATGTTTCAGGAGGAGGTGGGGAGGGCCAGGGGCCGGGCAGGGGCTGCGAGGCTGTGCCAGCTCCTGCTGCACTGCTGGTTGCTGCAGCGTGGGGAGAGGGGACAGGAGCTGGGGCAGTGAGGAGTGGGGGCAGGTCAGCAGGGACATGGGCAGGAGGGCAGTGGGGGCTGCAGCAGGAGGGTGTAGCTGGTGTTTCTGCAGGGTAGCAGCTGTCGCGTTCACCTCACATGCAAAAGTCCCACACTGAACCCAGGCAGAAGCGGGCCATTTCCCTGGTGCCCCTGCCACCCTCCCAGCAGGACAGGGACATACAGGAAGGGCGCTCTGCCTGTCTCGGTGCTCAGGGCAGCTCCACGAGGCTGGCACAGCTTTGCCGGAGGGACCTCTTGGTCCTCAGCCTCTGCTCTGGCATGTCTGGAGCAGGCACAAGAGCTCGTGGGGCAGGGCTGGGAGAGCTCTCCTGCGAGTTCCCCTTTGGAGTGGAGTGGTGAGGAGCATCGGGGCTCCCATCTGTGCCCTGCCCTTGCACTGGCCCAGCCTCACTGCCCTGCACATGGCCCCACGGCCCCGCTGGGCAGGCACCACACAGGGCAAGGTGCATTCAGGGCTGGGGAAACATCCCCCCCACCACAGTGCCCACAAGAGCCCTCGGTGCCCTGTCCCCTCTCTGCTCTCCTGCTTTGGCAGCCTCCCCCAGTGCCTGGGCCCTGCACAGCCCCAGCCGTGTCGCATGTGGGGGTTAGCACACAGCCATCCTCTGCAATCCGCCAGGGTCTGGGCTGGGAGAGAGGGCTGGCAGGGCAGGGTTGGCCCTTCCCCTCAATACAGGCACTGATCCCAGCAGGACGGAGCTGGGCACGCAGCAAAATACACCCAGAAACCTGGGGTGCACAGCCAGGGCTGGAAACAACCAATGTGAGGGGCTGGTCTGTGACGAATGCCTGGGGACACCTTCCTGCTCAGTCCCTTCAATCAAGGGCACAGACCAGCCTCCTCTCTTCTGCGCCCAGCATGTCTTGGTTCCCCTCATGGAATCGCAGAATCACAGAATGGTTGAGGTTGGCAGGGACCTCTGGAGATCATCTAGTCCAACCCCCCTGCTCAAGCAGCGTCACCTAGAGCACCTTGCACAGGATTGCGTCCAGGCGGCTTTTGAATATCTCCAGAGAAGGAGACTCCACAACCTCTCTGGGCAACCTGTTCTAGTGCTCTGTCACCCTCACAGTGAAAAAGTATTTCCTCATGTTCAGATGGAACTGTCTGTGTTTCAATTTGTGCCCGTTGCCTCTCATCCTGTCTCTGGGCAACACTGAAAAGAGTCTGGCCCCATCCTTTTGACACCCTCCCTTCAGATATTTGTACACATTGATAAGATCCCCTCTCAGCCTTCTCTTCGCTAGGCTAAACAGGCCCAGCTCTCTCAGCCTTTCCTCATAAGAGAGACGCTCCAGTCCCTTCATCATCTTAGGAGCCCATCTGCTGGACTTGCCCCAGGAGCTCCATGTCTCTCTTGTACTGGGGAGCCCAGAAGTGGGCACAGTACTCCAGGTGTGGCCTCTGCAGGGCTGAGGAGAGGGGGAGAATCACCTCCCTCAACTTGCTGGCAACACTCTTCCTGATGCACCCCAGGATACCATTGGCCTTCTTGGCCACAAGGGCACATTGCTGCCTCATGCTTAACTTGGTGTCCACCAGCACTCCCAGGTCCTTCTCCACACAGCTGCTTTCCAGCAGGTCAACCCCCAACCTGTACTGCTGCATGGGGTCATTCCCCAGGTGCATGACCCTGCACTTACCTTTGTTGAACTTCATGAGGTTCCTCTCCACCCACCTCTCCAGCCTGTCCAGGTCCTTCTGAATGGCAGCACAGCCTTCTGGGCTATGAGCTACTCCTCCCAGGTTTGTATCATCAGCAAACGGTCAGACACAAGCCCTGGCTCTGCACCACAAACCCACCAGTGTGTGTCCTCACCCTGCCTGTTCATACAGCTGAGCTAACATTGGCATTTCCTTCTCTTGGGCCCTTACCAGCCCAGCCCAGCCCAGTCCTCCCCGGCTCTCCCCACCTCCTCTGCCCTCTCCCCAGCCCACCCAGCAGAGCAGCCCAGGCTGGCGGTGGCCCTGCAGCAGTGCCCACAACAGGGTGCTGCAGAGCTCTGGGCACTCACACCACAGCCACGGCCCCCCCGTGCAGGCACAACAGCTCGGGGCGGGGGGGGAGAGGTGCAGGGGTGTGTGTGTCAGCTGCCCCATCAGCCGCCAAGCTGGAATGGACCCCAACCCCCTGCTGAGGCCTCTGTGGGCCTGGATGATGCTCTGAGCAATTGCAGGGCATGTCAAATGGCTCAGGCTGTGTTCAGGTCTGTCACTACATAAAGCCCATGGCTTTTCGTTGAAGGTGACGTGGACCACTCTCCAGGCTCCCTTCCCTGGGCCTCCTTGGTCCCCAACGCCTCTCGTGGGATTGCAGAGCTCTCACTAGCCTGGACATTCATGCGTTTAGCCCTTTATCTTTGGATGAATCCACTGGATTTTGTGAAGCTCCATTCAGTGGCCACCCTGAGGCACATGGTGCCCTTGGAGATGCCCTATGCTCTCCTGATGGATCCATACACCCTTCGAGAAGGACAGGCATCAGTGTCCAGCCTTGTCATATGGCACATACCGCTTGACCATTTACCATCTCCAGGAGCACTGGGCACCCACAAGTGAGAGCTGAATGCAGATCCCCAGAAAAGCAACAGGCTCTTTCAGGGAGAAAGTCCTTGAGCACCTTCTTGACTCCAGCTTTCGAAGGAGAGCCCAACCTTCAAGCAGTGCCCTGAGGAAATCCCCTTTTATTAGAGAGAGGCCAGCTCTGACACAGTGATAGACACATTTACAGAAGACTTCTGGGTCAGACAGACTGGGTTCGTGCCTGTAAGCAAGTGGGATGAATTCCAACACTTCTGCACAAACGCGATGATCACAGCAAGAATGCCCAAAGCAAAAGAGTTGTGTGAGGTACTTAGCACTTGTGAAGAGGGATGGGCAGCTCATTGCTGCTGCACTAATACCAGTTGAAGCAGTTTCTTCAGTGCATCCCTGAGCTCCCTGTTCCTCATGCTGTAGATGAGAGGGTTCACTGTTGGAGGCAGCACTGCACAGAGAACAGCCACCACCAGATCCAAAGCTGGGGAGGAGAGGGAAGAGGGCTTCAGGTAGGCAAACATGACAGTGCTGACGAGCAGGGAGACCACGGTCAGGTGAGGCAGGCACATGGAAAAGGCTTTGTGCCGGCCCTGCTCAGAGGGGATCCTCAGCACAACTGTGAAGATTTGCACATAGGACAGCACAATGAAAACGAAACACCCAAAGGCTAAACAAAGACTAACCACAACAACTCCAACTTCCCTGAGGTAGGTGTCTGAGCAGGAGAGCTTGAGGATGTGGGGAATTTCACAGAAGAACTGCTCCAGGACATTGCCTTGGCAGAGTGGTATGGAAAATGTGTTAGCAGTGTGCAGGAGAGCATAGAGAAAACCAGTGCTCCAGGCGGCTGCTGCCATCTTGACACAAGCTCTGCTGCTCATGATGGTCCCATAGTGCAGGGGACTGCAGATGGCAATGTAGCGGTCATAGGCCATGACAGTGAGAACAGAATACTCAGTTGAGATGAGAAAGTAAAAATGAAAAACCTGTGCAGCACATCCTGAGTAGGAAATGGCCCTGGTGTTGCTCAGGGAATTGGCCATGGATTTGGGGACAGTGGCAGAGATGGTGCCAAGGTCGAGGAGGGAGAGGTTGAGGAGGAAGAAGTACATGGGGGTGTGGAAGCGATGGTCACAGGCTATGGCGGTGATGATGAGGCCGTTGCCCAGGAGGGCAGCCAGGTAGATGCCCAGGAAGAGCCAGAAGTGCAAGAGCTGCAGCTGCCGCGTATCTGCAAATGCCAGGAGGAGGAACTCATTGAAGGAGCTGCTGTTGGACATTTGCTGACGCTGGGCATGGGGGCCTGTCCAAGGAGGAAAAGACAGGGACAAATTAGAGCAGTCTTCTGCGAGACAAACCCTTTGCCTTCCTCACAGAACCTCCCACTTTTCCTCTCTCCTTTACCTTCGCTCAGCTCCCCGGCTCGAGCTCTGCTTTGTGCTGCCTGAGTGTGCCATGCAGAGCAGGGGCTTCTGCTAACGATTTCCAGAGGAGTCAGTGCTGCTCTGCTGGGGGGTGTAAATGGAGGAAGGTGACAAACATTTCCAGTTCTTTGGTGGGGACAGGAGGGGGTTGTGCTCCATGAGCTGAGCTAAGGAGACTCAGTCCGGTGACCCAGTGGGAATAGTCTCTGTTTACCAGAAGGAGAGAGGAATATAGGACTTGGACCAACCAATAAACCCCTACAATAGAAGAAGGCTCAGGGGAGATGGGCAAGGGGCATGTGCCCATGAAGCTCAGGGGATAAGGTAGGGTGTGACTGACCACAGCTGTTGCACAGAAAGCTGACCTTATCTCAACACAAAGGGGACCGTGACTGGAGGGTAACCTTGGTTTTAGATAAACAGCTATGTCAGTTGAGTGGCTCAAGTGACTGCAGCCCAGCTGAGTGGATCAGCTGGTGTCAATGTTTTCCCCTGAGTCCATCAAAAGAGTGCGAATGTCTCCCTCAGTTAGCCAGACCAGCACGGGAGGGAGTGTATTTGTGGCTCAGCCCACCACGGAGTATAAAAACTGAACAACTAACGAAAGAACTTGGAAGAGATCAATGTAACTGAGCTGGTTTCATTGCATGTCTTCCTTCCCGGCGACTGGGGATGCCCAGCGTTGTGATGGTGAGCACAGGATAGAGACCAGTAACGGGGATCACACTGGTGTTGTGATTGAACTGATATTGCAATTGCTCTATTTTGCTAAGTGTAACTCACACTGGTATTGTGATTTCAGGATATTGCTGTGTCACTCTGCTAAGTCAAAAATCCTGTGTAACGTCCAATATCTTCAAAGAAGTAAATGTTGATATTAAACATTACACCGTCCATGTGTGGAATACCTAAAAGGACCTGGTGAGGGAGGATTGGACTCTGACAAGCTCTCCTGCCAGCTGTCTTGGAAAGGGAAGATCCTTGTGAGGGATTCACCTCCCCCAGCCTTGCCCTCCTGAGCAGAGGTGTTTGTATCTGAAGCAGCCACACCAGCTCCCATTCTAGCAAGGCAGGGAAACTGTCACGTGAAGGCAGCGCGTGCCTGACCCTTTCTGGATGTCTCCATTCCAATGCGATAGACCCTCTCCTCACACCAATATACCATCTGCTCATCAGCAGAGACACAGGGGACTGGCTCAGAGGAAGGTGTCTGTATCAGAGGGACTGACTATGACTTGCCCAAATCCTTCCTCCCATGCTGATTCCGTTTGCAGTTCCCTCTCATTCCCTGCCCATCTCACTGCCTGGAGCTCCCCCTGCTGGCAGCTCCTTCTCTATCCCAATGTCTTTTCCCTGACGGTGCTCACAGACCCCATCCCACCCTCTGCACGCTCAGTTCTGCCCGACAGAAACCTACCGGGACAGGGCGCTGGGCAGAGGCATTGCTGTGCTCAAAGGTCCTGAGGAGCAGGTCAGAAAATCCCTGACAAGGCCATAAAGGGGATGCTGGTGCTGTCTGTAGGCTGAGGAGGGGTTGAAGGGGTTTGCTGAGCTTTCTCACAGACCGTGTGATCTCTGAGAGGGAAGGGTTGAGAGTCTCACTTCCTTCCCAAAGCACAAAACTCTTTCCTGTTTTCTCCCTCCCCACATTAGGGAACTCAAAGCACACAGCCTAGAAGGAAAGCTCCTTGCCTTTCAAGTAGCCCCTGCCTTGACCTTCCTTTTGAAAAGTGCCCTCCAGAAATGTCCTCAGGGTGAGCTGGAGCTGTGAGCAGCCCTGACCCATGCACCACCCTCTCCACAGCACACTCAGCCTGCCCTGACGGGCTCTCTCCTCCCACCCAGAACTTCTCCCCGCAGTGCTGTGGGGAGTTTGCTGGGCAGGCTGAGTGCTGACCCTTGCAGGCAGCAGAGCCACTGCCCGGGGCACACAGCACCCTGGGGTGCAGGAACACTGCTCTGAATGACAGCCCTGGCTAGACCTGTGGCACACCCTGGCTTCACACCCATGCAGCTCTCCCTGGCAGAAGGCAGCAGGACACCCTGTCCCTGGCATGCTGTGGCAGGGAATCCCCTCCTGCACTCTGGAGAAGCCAGGAGAGCAAGCCTTATGAAAACTCTCCCTTATGGGCTGGGTTTAGAAGACCCCTGCAGCAACAGCAGTAGCATTGCCCTGCAGCCACAGGCTTACCGTGCAAAGGGCTTTGAAGATTCCTCCCACAAGAAGCTCTCCTCTGGCCTCCCACTCCACACTCCCTTTCACTTCTCTCTCTCTCCTGTCTCATCGCATGTCAGCAAGAGCAGGCAGTGCCCAGAGCCCTGCTGCTCCTGACAGGGGAGCTGCTCCTGCAAAGAGTTGTCTCCCAGCAGTGCTGCCACGTTGTCAGGAGCTCTCTCTGTCCCAGGAGCCTGCCTCTGCTCAGCAACAGTTGTCCAGCTGAAGGCATGAATTTCTCTCTCCCTTGTGCTTCCTCCTCCTGGGACACGGTCACTGAAGTAGACTGAAAGAATCACCTAAGGGCCTTTTCTAAAGAGTGGAGAGAGACCCATTCCAGCATTGCAATTTGTCTCATCAGAGGATGCTCATCTAGGACACATGCAAATGTCCCACTCTGGAAGACCCTATTCCCATCTCTTAACTAGGCAGGACACCTAGGAAAGGGGCAAGAAGGGATTTCAATGATCCATGGCTCAGGTATTGATTCAGACGCGTCAATCTGTGCTTCTCATGCTGGTTTAGAAGCCCCTGGGATGGAGTGGGATTTGGAGCCCTTCTGTGCACTCCACAAACACGCAGGAGGTGCGATTCCCCTTTCACAACCTGGACTGTGCACAACAAAGTTGCTGGCATGCGAGCTCCCTCTCTAAGCTCCCATGATAATCACTGGAGAGGGAGGGGAGTAGCCAGCTGCCCACACACAAACACATGGTGACATCTGAAGCGAGAGAGGTGGTGCAAGGCATATGCCAGTGTCTGCTGGCTCTGATGCAGCAACCGTGAGACCCACATCCTTCTAGAGCATGAGGTGGTGGCCAGGTGGAGAATCTCCTTGGCCATCTGAAATGACACGAGATGCCTAATACTGCCAGAGCTCCACACATTAGGAGGCTGAGGCACAAGCAGATCCCTACACTGCAAGCAGTTCATGTCATTCAGTGCACGCACTAGATTCCGTGATGCCTGGGGTGTCAAGCACAACCATATGTCTCCAGCAGAGACCTCTTGGGACCTGCCTGTGTCCAAACAATTGAATCCCACTTCTGTCTTCAGGTGAAGTCCATGCCCTCTACATCCAAGTGTGCAGCATAGAGCTGCACATCACACCAAGGGCTCTACTCATGTCCCTGCACGCTTAACACCTTCTAGCTCTCCTCTCCCTGAGCCTCTTCCCACTCCCACATGATATGAACAGGGACTGTGCTAATGATGTCCACAGCATGGCAGGCTGTGCAGGCTGTGCAGGCCCAAGAACTTTCTCAGGGGCACCTTCTCCTTCCTGGACATCGATTTACTTCCATCAAAGGCCCCAAGGTGCTGCAGAGGCAGCTCAGGCAGCAAAGCCCTCTCCTGACATTCCTGCACAGCCCAGCTCTGTTTCTCCCTGGCCTTGCACACTGTAGGGCTTGCTCTCTTAGCGGGAACCTCCTTTCACCATTACATATGTTTCACCAGACTGCAGTGCTCTGATGGCATGCTACAAGCTTTTCAGGAGTGACTCTTAGGGCACATGATGGGGGGGGATGCCCTCTGTGTAAAGGGGCACCTGGGATTTGTGGAGCTCTTCCAAGGGAAGGACAAGGTGCTGGATGGGAAAAGGTGAGTGAGCATGGGAGTAAGGGTGACCTTGCGATGGGAGTTACAGTTCACCCGATCAGGGAAAGGAAGTGGACGCAGGCTCCTTTAAGCAAGCTGAGGAAGTGTGTGGCACACAGGGCCTGCTGCTTACGGAGGGACTTTAATCCCCCTGGCATGCATTGGAAGGGCAAAGCGCAGGGTGAAAGCAGTCCAGGAGGTTTCTGCAGGGTGTCAGGGACACCTTCTTAGCACAGCTGCCAGATGGGCTAAGAAGGGCGACGCTCTCCTGGAGCTGGTACTCGCAAACAAGGAAGAACTGATCAGGGAGGTGATCATCAGTGGAAACGCTGGCTGCAGAGACCATGAAATAGTGGAGTGTCACATCCTGAAGGCAGGGAGGAAGGACAGCAGCAGAGTACAGACTCGGGACTTCAGAGGAGCAGACTTTGGCCTCTTTGAGGACTGCTGGGGGATCCCATGGGAGTGAGCTCTGAAGGGCACAGGAGTTCAGGAAACCAGCAGGCCATTAAGAACCATATCCTGGGGTGCATCAGGAAGAGTCTTGCCAGCAGGTCGACGGTGGGGATCCTCCCCCTCTCCTCAGCCCTGCTGAGGCCACAGCTGCAGTACTGTGTCTAGTTCTGGGCTCCCCAGTACAAGAGGGATGTGGCACTACTGGAGCAAGTCCAGCGAAGGGCAACAAAGATGATTAGGGGACTGGAGCATCTCTCTTATGAGGAAAGACTGAGAGAGCTTGGCCTGTTTAGCTTGGAGAAGAGAAGGATGAGAGGAGATCTTATCAACGTGTACAAGTATCTGAAGGGAGGGTGTCAAGAGCATGGAGCGAGATTCTTCTCAGTGGTGCCCTGTGACAGGACGCGAGGCAACGGGCACAAACTGAAACACAGACGCTTCCATCTGAACACGTGGAAAAACTTTTTCACTGTGAGGGTGACAGAGCACTGGAACAGGTTGCCCAGAGAGGTTGTGGAGTCTCCTTCTCCAGAGATATTCAAACCCCACCTGGATGTGATTCTGTGCAAGGTGCTCTAGGTGACGCTGCTTGAGCAGGGGGGTTGGACTAGATGATCTCCAGAGGTCCCTGCCAACCTCAACCATTCTGTGATTCTGTGATTCTGCAAACAGCAGCCACCAAGCGCAAAGATGGTCCAGACCAATACTCAGGAAAACCAGTAGACATCTCAGCACAACAGCTGGACTAAACAGTGCATTATTGTCAAGCAAAGTAGGGTTGGTGTTCGGGAAGCCAAAGCTCCTCTAGGATAGACACGTGCAGGGGACGTCAAGGTGTCGCAAAGGAGTGATGCACTTCACTCGCAAGAGGGAAGCAGCACTATGTTTATTGTGGTAAGATAGTGAGTTAACAAATTCCAAGCATAAATAAGAATGATTTAATGAGGTTCGATTGGCAAGGTTCACTCATTTATTGCATGAAGGACAGGGTCGGATACACATGCAACGGAGACCCCCCCGTTGAGTCACGAGGTTCAAAAAGGACCCCCTTGCTTTCCAAACTCCCTCAGAGAAGAGCCTACGTGCGGCTGGATCCAATCCTAGTCTCAGACTTGGTCAACTGTTGATGTCTAAGGGATTATGTGCACAATTAATCAGAGATATAACTCAGCAAATTTTTGTGAAGTTTTGCAGTGTTTCAGCATGGTATTAATCGCTTACTGAGGATCTGTCGCGGGTAAGGAATCTCTCAACCTTGAGGAGGAACCTTGAGAGGCATCCCTGCTCAAGAGGAGGTTCTGCAGTGCAGCCCGCTGCCTTGCAGGAGAGCTCAATGGGCTATGGGCTGCCCCCTAGTTATGGGGGTCGGGGGGAGATGATTGACTCATAGTCATATTTGCATGCTAGATGGGCCTTTAGTTGGCGCATGCTCAATTAGCCCCTGCATACATGTTGTTTACAGGGAGGTCAGGTTGAGGGGGAGAGAGCACACCAGTGGGGGGGAACAGAGCACACCGTCACAGCACATTTGCTCTTTTTCAGCACAATTTGTTTATCTTAAGCACCGCACACCGAGAAACCTTGCTGAGGACTTTCACAAGCAAAGAGCCTGCTTTGGTGCCAAAGGAGGAAGGCTCTCTCCTCTCCCATGTTCTCCTACATCCTGCTTCTCCAAAAAGAGGGACCCACAGGAGAAACCAGTCTTGAGGCTCACCAAAGCATCCCAACGTGTGGCCACGTTTTGTGCTGTTTCAACCCACATGACTTTGAGCCCGGTTTTGAAAAATGCCAAGCCCCAACCAACCCCCAAATCCCCGATTCCTGCATAGATCTGCCTAGTGCAGCCATCTGCCAGTGCAGGGACGCAGAAGTGACTTCTCTAGTTCCCCATTTTAGGTATTTCATTGCCTTTGCCAACATCTGAAGATGTTCCTCAAGGAGTTATCAGAAAAATTTGGAAAATACCTGGGGTGGAGGGAGGTGACTGCTTTCCAGGACATGAGGGGACATCTCTCTGCTCTCTCCTGGCTCTGCCATCTCCATGGCAGTGACCTACCAAGCCCCCAGATGACACGAGCTGAGGTCACAGTGGGATGTGCTGCATCGCAGGCAGGTCTTCTTGGTGGCATGGGTGGGGGCCCTCACCTCCCTGTGAGGCCCAGGTGCTGCTGGGCACTGCTCATGCGATACCCACAGCTGCCCTTTGTAGTGGCTCTAGGGCAAGGAGAGGGGACAGGAGGCAGTGGGGCTGCATTGAGGGCCCCTTGCCAAAGGGCAGAAGAGCAGGCGCACATTGGAAAGGGGTTTTGGGTGATGAAATGGGAAGAGTATCCTTCCTCTGTGGCTGGAGAGGCAAGCCAAGGGCAAGGGGACAAGCGAGATGGAGGACTGCTGGATGGACACCATTAGCCCACACCACAGTTCCTTCTTCCCACTGCTCCTGCGGCTCTCCACTGAGGGTAAGGGCTTCAGGAGCAACTTCCCGAGGTGTCGCACAGAGACTGTTAACTGCAAAACCTGCTGGGGATCCTGGGCTGTGGTGGTGGCTGCACAGGGCTGGGGGCTGCCACGAGAGTCCTGCCTGAGGGTCCCTCTGGCTCCATGGACAATGTGGCAGCCAGGACTCCTGGGTCCTGGCACTGGGGCTGCCCTGAGCTCCAAGGCTTCTGTGGGGCCAGCTCCATGCCCTCGTGGGTGGGGGGAGGGGGTGGGCAATGCATGGCCAGGTTTCCCTGGGAGTGGGTCCCCCTTTGGGGTCTGGCTCTGAGAAGAAAGGGGTCCTGTGTCCCAGAGGCTGCGGTGGCCTGCAGCTCCTGTGGGATCCACAAGAACCTGCTGGAAATGTCCATATACAATAATGAAACCTTCACCTTGTAATAACCCCAAGTCCTCTGCGTGTTTGAGAAAACCTGATCCTTCCCTGTGGATCCTTTTATGCTTCCGACTCAGCAAAGCATGTTTTGAGCTCAGAGATGCCATCTTGAGATGGCCATAGCCCCTCTCATCCTGCAAACCTCCGCACCCAAAAGACAGCATGTTGAGGAGAGCATCTTGCCGACAGGTGGGGGACGCCCACCTGGCCACTGCCCAGCCCAGCTGAGCACACAGTGAGGGCTGCCAAGCCCCAGGGCTGCATGAGGAGGGGGATGGGACAGGAGGAGCGAGAGGACATCGCCCTGCCCTGCCCTGGGGGCAGCAGAATGCTGCCCGTCGGCTCCGGCACCCCGTCCATCCCTATGGCCCCCTCGCCTGTGCCAGGGCTGCCACAAGCACAGGGCCCAGTGCTGCCCCCCCTACAGCCCCCCATGGCCCACCAGGCGCAGGGCAGCCAGCAGCCCCGTGCGACCCCTGTGGCAGAGCACAGCCCCAGTGGGGCAGCGTCTGTGCCCCGGGGCCCCGCACTGCCCGGCCACACGTTGCAGTTTTGCCACCAGGCCCCTCCACACCCCAGCCCCACACTGCCATCCACAACATGGCGCGTGACTGCGGGGGAGGGGGCAGAGCAGGCCGCCAGGGCAGGAGGGCCCAACGTTGCCATGGCATCGCCCCAGTGCAGCCCTCCTATTGGCTGGCAGGAGGAGGAGGGTGGGGATCGATTTCACTGATGGCTCTGACAGCCAATTGCAGTCCATCGTGATGGTGCCCTCCTGCTGGGGCGGGGCAGCAGTGCTGGCGCCGGGGCTGCTTTCCTGCAGGAGCTGCAGCAGGGGCTGGTGGGGCCGTGAGCAGGGGACAGAGCAACCTGGGCCAGAGCGGGGAGCTGCCCTGCAGCCAGATGTGGCGGCCTGCCCCGAGCAGCTGGGCCGGGGCGGCTCGGTGGGGTTTGGGGGCAGGAACCTTTGGCCCTGTGGTGGCTCTGGGATCCCTGTTAAAGTGTTTCCCTGAGCTGCTGCTGCCAGCGCAGCCCCAGATGCTGCTCAGAGCTGCGTTTGGGAGCTGCTGGGCAGAGTGTGAGCAGGCTGCTGGTGTCCTTGCGAGGTGCCCTTCCCAATGGTCTCTTCTCTTCTGAAAACGGCATTTCTGAATGACTCTGAGAGACGCTGTCCCCGCATGTCATGCCGTGCCTTAGCTGGTGTTTTGGCTCCAGGCCTCTTGCTTCTCCCTGAGACCTGTGAGCCTGGCAGCAGCGTGAAGGGTGTTTCCAGAGCAGCTCTGTGTAAGTGTGAGCTGTTTTGCTTGTCAGGGCCTTGAAAGTGCTTGAACAGCCAGTGCTTGCACTTGCCGTTGTTATTTCCACCCTCCTCGGTCAGGGTGAAGAGTTGCTGAATTGTGGCTCTGCTGGTGTCACCAGCCGAGATGCCCTGGCCTGAGTCCTTCCGCGTGTCTCCAATTGTCAGGGCATAAAACAGGAGAATGCTTGTTGTCCTGGATGTGTAGAGGATTTTCTGGGTTTGTTCAGCATTGAGAAAGGTACTCGACTTCTGAGTTGCAAGAAGGTTTCTCCCTCTGCCTGGGACTCGAGGCCCTGCTGTCTTCAGGTTCATGATTGCTGCTGCCATGTAACCCTCCCGTTAGAAAATGTTGCCAAGAATTACTTGCAGGCCTTTTCCTAATTCCTAAGTTTTATGGCCTACATGTAGAGACTACCTAGGCAAAAGGGAATGTTGTTTTGGGGTCGTAACTGGTACCTGAGGGGTGTTTTGCTCACTCTGAAGCTTCATTGTGAAGCCACAAGGTGAATCACGGAGGTCGTTCAGGAGCTGGCTCAGCCTTGGGGAGGGCAGGGGGAGCTGCAGGAGGCAACAGCCCCATGGTCAGGGTGTGTGCAGCGAGGTCACCACTGTCTGTGAGGGCTATGCCAGAACTCACCAGTGTCTAATCAAGTCTTTGCAAGTAGCTAACAGGCCAGCAGGAGGCACATGGCTCAGCTGTTGATGGTGAGGTAACTTCTGCCTGAGTACCTGATAGTGGAGATGGAGGAAGAAGGCTTGGCTGTTGCTTGTGAGGTCCCTTCTGACTGCTGACCTGATTGGATAGCAGGAGCCATGTGGCTGGAGAGGTGATTGTGAGGTCATTTCTACCTGAGCAGTTGATAGGGCAGCAGCAGCAGGTCCATGGCTGGGATCTGTGTTTTTGAGATCATTTCTGCCTGTGCAGCTGATAAGGCAGGATTTGTCTCATGGCTGGGGAACTTGTAGTGAGGTAATTTCTGTCTTAGAGGCTTCTAGGCCAGTGACAGAGCCATGGCTGTGAAGGTGACTGTGAGGTCACATCTTTCTGAGTGTCTGATAGGCCAGCAGCAGGCAGTTAGGCATGCGGTGGGGGTATGCAATTGTGAGGTCACCTCTATGTGAGCAGCTGATAGGTGAGGAGAAGACACATGGCTTGGATGTTGGTGGTGAGGTCACTTCTGGGTTTGTTGCATGTGCTCAGAGGAGGGATTGACCCCTGCAGAGCTCCACAGCAGTACAGAAATGCAACTCATTAATCAGGCAGAAGAAGATGTTCCACATCATCTGGCACAAATTTGATTGCACTCCGTCATCATGAGTTAGTACTGCTACATTTCAAATGTGGATGATGTTCTGTGGTGAATGTGGACATGGAGTTTGCCTTTCCACTTCTTGCTAAGTGGAAGCTTGCAGCCTCCTCCCGGTCAAATAGGGAGTCCAAGTAGACTTCTGAGGCTGCTAAATGAATGTAGTGCTGGTGTGAGCAGTGGTGTTAGTAATCTCTTACTGCCAGGGTGTGTGTGCTTTAGAAATTGCCCCTGTTAAAGGAGCAGGGAGCTTGTGAGATTTTCCTGCCAGGTCTGAATGCTGTGTCTGTCTTTCAGGTATCCACCTGCTTTTATGACACATTTGGAATTGTAACACGTTAGAGGTCTCTGGTTTTCTGTCCATGTATGCAGTCACTGGAGAATGGGTGCAAAGGCTGTTGGAGGAGGCAGAAGGAATGTCGCCCACCAGAAAAGGTGTGGACCACATTTTCCAAGAGATTTCTTTTTCAGGGAAGTTGAGGCACAAGCGAGAGGCAAGAGCTGGCCTGATGAGCCGCTGTGAGAGCACTTGCTCTCTGCTTCCTGGAGGTGGGAAGTGAGCAGGCCGTGGGCTGTGAGTGGATGTTCAGAGGAAGTGCGAGTTGCAAGGCCTTGGAGGACTGGAAGGGAATGGAAGGGCTGGAGAGTTGGCCTTTCTGTGAGTTGGGGTGCTTGGGGGTGCCCTGCCTGCTGCCCTGTGTGGTGCTGTGCCCAGTGTGTTGCTAATGCAGAGGCGCATGTTGGCTGGCGACCCTCTGTGAGGTGCGGGAGTAGCGGCGTGTTACAGGGCAAGATGCCCTGTGGTGGGGTCGGGTGGTGGCCCCAGTGTTTTGCTGCTCAGCATGGGAGGAGGTATCTGGAGAGAGCAGTGCTCTGCTCCCAGAGCCCAGCCCACCATCACTGTGTCCTTCTGGGAGACCTGGGTGAGGACTGTTGGTGACCGTGTTCCCTCCTTGGAGCATCCTGGTGCGAGGCAGGGCTGCTTGCAGTTTGGTGGTTTCTGTCAGCTGAGGTTCAGGCTTGCAGTTTCTGAAGGTCTTGATGCTTCCTTGAGTCTTTGGGCTTTTCCTGACTCCCCTGGAGAAAGTTATCTTCTCCCTTCTTAAAGGCTTTCTGTTGAAGCTGGACCTTCACTGCATCTTCCCATCCCAGACCCTAATCCATTGCGATCCATCAGAGAGACGGGTAGTTAATGAAAGCAGTCAGAGCCATTTCTCCACTTTGTGCCTACCCAGAGCCTTGCTGAGAGGGGAGATGCCACCTCACAAGAAGTCAGGCCTCTGAGGGTGATGGGTGGCTCTGAGACACCTGTCCTTGGTGAGCGGTGGAGGCGAGATCTCCAAAGCCTCTTTGGCACGAGTCTCAGAATAGCAGATTCCTTGAGCCTGCAGTGGAGGAGACATCTGGAGGTGGGGGTGCAATGCCCTGCTCAAGGCAGGTCCCAGGAGATGAGGTATCTTGGGGCCTTTTCCAGTGAAGTTTTGATTGTCTCCAAGGATGGACATCTGAGAACCTCTCTGGATCCCTGTGCCACAGTCCGGCCACCCTGACGGAGGAAAAGGTTTACTCTTAACATCTAAGAAGAATTTCCCATTATCCAATTTGTCCCTGTTGCCTCTCATGCTATTAGTGTGCACCTCCAAGAAAATCCATCTCCGTCTTCCCTGTGCCCTCCATAAGGGAGCTGTGCACAGCAGGAAGATCCCCCTTGGCCTTCTCTTGTATAGGCTAAACCAACTGAGCTCTCTGAGCATCTCCTTATATGCCCCATGCTCCAGCCCCTGACCATCTTTGTGTCCCTGTGCTGGACTCCCTCCTGCGTGTTAGTGCCTTTGCAGAACTGGAGAGCTCAAACGGGACCCAGACATGGTCTCCCCTGTGCCAAAAATAGGGGTAGAACGTCTCGGTGGCCCTGCTGGCTTTGCTCTCACCAACACAGCTCAGCACAGAGGGGAGACATTTGCCCCTGACTGTTGTGACTCTGTAAGGCCAGCAGAACTGACAGTAACACTGATTCTTTCTTTCCTTCTAGGTTGCTCCACTCATGGAGGTTCCCAGTGCAGTGCTAGAGCCCCTGAGGTTGGAGGCAGGGTGCCAGGGTGTGTCCCTGTACCTGTTAACACCTTTGCCAACATCATGAGCCCTCTGTGAAGGCCACTGCAAGTGACTGAGAAGAGGCTACATATGGATGCAAAGGCTTCCATAAATGCACCTGGCTTCCCTGGGTGTTGCAGCGAAGACGAGACACAGCAATACACTCAATATGAATGCTACGCATGTCCATTTTATTGTAAGCAGAATCACACTTTTATATTCTTACTTCATATGCTGATTCATTGTTTACTAATTACCTAGTTCGCTATTTGCTTATCAATATGACAGTTAATATAATCCAGCTGGTCTTTAATGCTATTTACATCCTGAACTGTCAGTCCATTTATCTTTTGGCGATGTTCTACATCCTGGATAAGCAGTCCATCCGTCCTTGGCGTTCTTCCTTCAAGGTTCACCATCCGTCCTTGGTGTTCTTCCTTCAAGGTTCAGGTTAAAATTTACTACGTCTTTCAAGTCCTTCTGGACTTTTCATCGTTTATCACAGTCATTATCTCACAACATAGTTCATCAACAAGTCACTTATTTCACCGCAGCAAACCCCACACCGGGGTAACTTGGGATGTGGGTTCACCTCCTGGTCCCTCTGCTGTGCTGCAAATTCCTCCTCCCACAACTGCTGTTACTGCCAGCGCACTCAGCAAATGCTATTGTGTCCCCTCCTTTTCCTAGAAGGTTGCGGTACCATATAGGATGAGTGCAAGACCCTTATAATAAATGCCAGCATGTCTTGAGTGCCTTTGTGTGACTGCCCCAAAGTGTCCGTAGCTTGACCTGAGAAAGTCTCAGAGCTCTTGGGCTGCTGGCTCTGGGAGGGGTGAAGATGTGCCCAGGGCCAGGTTGCCTGTGGCACCGAGCCCTCAGTGCTGTTTGAATGCAGCTGTGGAGCCCGGACTGCTGCTGCAGAGCCTGCGCAGGCAGGACAGCTGGCATCTCAGCAGACCTGCAGTCTGGGGCTGTCTCGTTGCTTGGGCCTCATTTCAAAGACTCTGCACCCTTTGTCCCTTCACCAGGGCTCCTTGTCCAAGTAAGTAAAGGGAAGGAAGGAGGTTCCTTTGGGCTCAGGAGGCCTTCCGGACTCTCAAGTGTTTCTGTGTTGTATCTGTAACCTTTGTATTACTACAGAAAATCCCCATTCCCTCATGCCTAGCTGGAGATTCCTGAGGGGATGGGTGTGGAAAGCAGCAGCCTGCTGTGCCCAAAGAAAGCAGGATCCTTCCCTCTGAAAACAAAAGCATCGCCCAAGGAGCCAGCTCTGTGCCTGCCTCAGCTTGTGCTGATCATTTGCAGAGGCCTTGTGAGCCCAGAGTGCCTTGGCCACCTTGTGGTGTTTCCACAAGAGCTTCCCTGTGTGTCTGGGTTGAGGAGCCAAGGGAAGGCAATGAGCAGAGCAGTGGCTGTGGAGTGTGCAAGTGGCGAGTGTCCTGCATCCATCTCTTCTTGCTGGCACCTGGTTGTATGTAGCAGACCAGCCAGCTCTGAGGGGCAGAGACAGTGTGTTTGTAGACTAGGTGGCACAGCAGAGGTCTGGCATCAGGTTGATGCCTGCTGCAGCGCTGAGTTGATCTGACAGTGTCAGAAACGCTTTCCAGTGCAGCTGCTCCCTCAGCTGATCTCTGTACCTGGGCACTAGGAGTGGAAGTGGCATCCTGCTGTCATTGTGTAGGTGCTGCAGTGCAAAGGCTCCCAGCTCGGGCTTGATGATACTAAAGGAAAAGCAAGACCAATTGTTCCCTTTTGTGATTTGTGCGCAGGGTGACAGAGTGGAGCTTTTGCATGATCTGGAGAGAGTCTTGCCGGGAGATGAAAGCCGTTTGCAGAAGACTGTCCTGTATGGAGTGATAACAGCGTAATCAAGGGCCATGCGAGTGGCCCAGGTGAGCTTGTCCTCTGTGAAGGTTTGCACTTTTCAGATCCCTTGTGATTTGGTACCAGCTAGGCCAGGAGCAGGCATGTCGATGCCATTTGTGCTTGTGAGGTGAGTTGTGCCTCTGAAGCTGGTAGGCCAACAGCATGCCCATAGCTTTGGTGATGATGGCGAGGTGCCTTGTGTCTCAATGCCTCAGAAACGGGGAGCAGGCCCATTGTTGCTGTTTGTGCTTGTTTAGGTCAATTGTGCCTCAGTCGCTAACAGGCCAGGAGCAGCTATATGGCTTCATGGCGGCCTGTGAGGTCACTTCAGCCTCAGCACCTGACAGTCCAGCTCGATGCATATTGCTGATATTTGTGTTTGTGGAGTCCTTCAGCCTCAGGATCTACTAGGCCACGAGCAGCCCCATTACTCAGTGCTGCTCATGCGGCTGCTCTTTGTGGCCTGGGTGGCTGCTCTGAGGCCCTAATAGGGCAGGGCTAGGCCCATGGCTGCTCTTTGTGCTTGTGAGATCACTTGTGCCTCAGGGCCTGATTGTTGCATATAACAGCATTTGCTTAGTACTTGGAGCTGAATCTACTGAAGCCTAAGGCCGCACATCACTGAACTTTTCCTTAAATTGTTTGAGCCGGTTGGAAGAAGCAGGGAACAAGGAGATAAGGAAGTAACAAAAGAGCTTCAGCAATGTTTGGTGAGTACCATGACTCTGCCTGGAGACAACAGGAAAACCATCCAGGACTGAAGAAGCTACTACTTGTCGAGCAATCAATCATTGTTGCAAGAAATCGGAGAATAGACAAAGAACTTAAGCTGTAGGGGTATAAATACCCAGGAAATTTTCCATTCAGGGTCCCTTGGAGGACGCACCCAGCTCGAGCTGTAGTACTAAGAAAATCATCTTGTAAAGAATTCTTTTGTATCTTTTGAACAAAGCAGAAACCTAGAGTCAAACCCTGTTAGGGACACTGGATTGAACAATTTCCCTAATGGTTTGGCACCCAGATGGGACTCTAGGCAACCACCATTGGATCCTCTTGGCTCCAAACTTCCAACGGCCGACATCGGGTGAGTTCACCTAGGAGCTTTGGTGAGGGGAGGTACCGACTGGTGTGTTTTCAAATTGCGCATCTAAATTTTGGGCAGAGTGGGTTCGAGTCCCACCTCCAGGATTTGAGAGGGTTCCAGTCCCATCTCAATCTGGCCGGAAGGGGGAGTGTGCAGCCTGATCAGCGTAAGGCGCACCACAAGACTCCGATACACATGGGAAATGTACCCGGCGTAGAGAAGGGGACGCCCTTATCCGAGGTACTGGAAAACTGGAGAAAGATTGACAGTACCGTAGGGTTAGGAACAAAGAAGCTAGTGACCTTGTGCCAGGAAGACTGGCCCCTCCTTCCCCAGGAGGGCAGCCCAGCTGAACGGTGGCCACCGCAGGGGACTTTGGACCAACAAGAACTGACCTTTTTACAACATTGCCCAGAAGACAGATTCCTGGGACAAATGCATTATTGGTATGTATGGGATAACTGGGCATTCGCTAGGGAAAAGGAGATGTCTAAAAACGAGAGGAAAGTTTCTTCCCAGAATAGTGGAAGTAGTGCAGCTGCTAAAAGGCTTGTGGAAACCGCTCCACCCTATGTGCTACCCTCTGCTTCAACTTCTCTATACTGCCCCTTGCCTTCCACCTCCACCTTTCAAGCCCCTTTGCACATCGTTCCTGTGCGGGGAGCGGCCCCACCACATCAGGACAGGGTACCTCAAGTAGCTACAATGCGAGTTTACCAATCCTGGGGGCCCCAAGATTTGATTGCATGGAGTCCACAAACTGCCAGGCTTAGGGAGGATCTGGAAAAGGTTTTGCAAGTAGTAAGGGAAATATTTTGCACATACGGCCCCACTTGGGGGGATGTGCAGATGCTTCTTGAAGCCCTGTTCACTCCCAACAAGAAACACGTGATTCTAGAAGCGAATCATCATTGGGCTGAACAGGGAGGAGTGGCGGCCGCCCGAACAGCGTGGCCAGCCCTGGATCCCAGATGGGATAACATAGAAGCAGATTATTGGCAGTTACAATTAGCTAAACAGGGTATAGAGGAAGCCATACGTTTGGCCAGACAGAGAACTGCAAATTGGTCTAAGATCCGGGAGTGTCAACAACAGATTGACGACCACTCCTCAGCATTTCCGTCCAGATTGTTTAAGCAAATCAGAATGTTCTGGGGAGGGATGGACCCAGAGGCAGAGGCTAACAGACTCCTAGTAGTTTCTACTTACGTAGACGAAACATCTCCAGATATAAAAAATATTTCTCTAAGCATGTTCCCGATTGGCCAGGAAAATCCAGGGACAAAATAGTGTGCTTGGCTACCTTTGCATATAATGGAAGGGAGGACAAAAAGGCTAAGGAGAAGAGCGACAGAGAAAAGAGGAGGTCAGTATGCTGGCGGCAGTCCTGAGAGATGGAATTGCAGGGAACAGGGGTAGAGGCCGAGGAAGACTTGGGGGAGAAAGGTGGAGTCCAAATGTACGAGACAGGCAACCAGGATTGAGAGGACCCTGCCATTATTGTGGGGAGCAAGGTTAGCGTTGGGTTAGGTCCTGTTATTCCACAGGAGGCAGAAAGGAGTATCCCAAGACAGAGGGACTATTATCTAAACTCAGGTATTCTAGGAACCTGTGAATCTCTGTATAGTACCCCAATTTTAGCAGTTAAAAAGAACAGGTGTGATTCCAATGGTGACCCTGACTACCGATTTGTACAAGACTTGAGAGCTATTAATCAATATGTAATTGCTCCTCACCCAGTGGTTCCTGATCCTTCGACTGTTTTGTTGCAAACACCCCACTGGGACGCGTGTTTCACTGTGATTGACCTAACGGCAGCCTTTTTCAGTATACCGATAGCTGAAGATAGTGCAGAACTCTTTGCCTTTACCTGGAAAGGACAGCAGTTAACTTGGACTCGATTGCCACAGGGATTTCCTGGGTCTCCAACTATATTTTCGGGAATACTTAAAAACGATTTGGAAGACATGGAGCTTCCAAAAGAATCAGTGCTAATACAATATGCAGATGATTTATTGTGAGCCAGTAGAAATTATGAAACGTGTTTGAGGGACACTGTTTTCTTATGTACTGCCTTAGCAGAAAAAGGGCACTGCGCATCCCTATCCAAGCTCCAGCTGTGTCAACAGGAAGTAAACTATTTAGGTTTTATTTTGAAAAAAGGACACAGACTAATTGATCCAGATCGAGTAACAGCAGTTCTCGAGTTATCATGCCCAGTAACTAAGAGACAGTTCAGGGGTTTTTTAGGGGCTGTGGGATTCTGCAGACCGTGGATTCCTGGACTAGAAGAAATTATTAACCCCCTAGTCCAGGCAAGAAAGAGAGAAGAGATGGAACCACTGGCCTGGGGTTCAGAACGAGAAAAAGCTTTTATGTCTGTGAAAAAGGCCTTGACTTCGGCTCCAGCATTAGGGTTACCAGATTATAGAAAAGACCTTGAACTGTTTGCCCATGAACGACCAGGAGTAGCAAGCGGAGTGCTCACTCAAAGGTTCGGCCCTCATCACAGACCGGTAGCCTGTTACTCAACCCAGTTAGATCCAGCAGCTAAAGGTACTCTGGGGTGTATTAGAGCGATAGCTGCAACTGCAGCCATTATCGAAAAGGTGCGGCCCGTAGTTTTGGGCCATCCGATGACTGTGTAGGTACCTCATGCAGTAGAGTTATTGCTAAGGCAATGTGCTACCCAGGCACTGTCACCACAGAGAGCCCACCGATATGAACTTATGATTCTACCTGCAGATAATGTAACTCGAAAAAAGTGCAACGTTTTAAATCCAGCTACACTATTGCCTCTACCTGAAAATGGAGAATGACACCACTCCTGTGAACAGGTGATTATCAGCTCCAGTAAACCCTGAGAGGACCTTAAAGATGCACCCCTCGAAAATCTGGATCGAGTCCTCTTCGCTCAAGGTTCATCTTACTACCTGAATGGAAAACGACGTTCAGGCTATGCTGTTACCAGCCTCTTTGAAGTACTCGAAGGTGGCCCTTTGCCCCCAGCCATTAGTGCTCAAGGGGCAGAACTAATAGCTCTTGCACAAGCCATGAAGTAGGGAGAAAACCTGTGGATCAATGTGTATACTGACTCTAAATATGCTTTTGGGGTATGTCATGCCAGAGGAATGCTGTGGAAGGAGAGAGGATTCTTTACATCGGCTGGGAAGATGATTGCTAATGGACAAGAAGTGCAAGGGTTGTTCAAGGCAATTGAACTCCCTAAAAAAATTGCTGTTATATATTGCCCGGCCCATACAAGAGAAGTGTCTGATGTGGCACAAGGGAATAATCTAGCGGACAGAGTAGCCAAAGCAGCCACCCGACAACCCTTTTCTATAACTAACACAGAGCTCACACAAGAATGGCCAAACATATTAAGCGCAGCAAAAATTATGAAGACATACCAAAGGAGGAAAAAGAAAACTGGAGAAAATGGGAAGCAACTGAAAGCGATGGAGGAATTTGGACCATAGGTAATAAACGCATCCTTCCAGTGAGGTATGTACTCCTCACAGCTAGGTGGTACCATGATTGTGGTCACGGAGGACCGTCAGCTATGGCCTCACAACTCTTACAAAACCAGGCAGCTCCAGGAGTTTATGCTGTTGCAAAATGCATAACCACCACCTGCTTGAGGTGCCAGAAGTGTAATGCTACTCGACCAAAAACTGAGCAAGGAAGTTGCCCGTGGGCATATTTCCCTTTCCAGCGCCTACAAATCGATTCTGCTGATCTCTCACCTGCTGAAGGCTACAAACACCTTCTCGTGATCGTCAACCAGCTAAGTGGTTGGGTAAAAGTCTTTCCTACTCGCAAGGCAGATACAGCCACAGTAATTAAGGCTCTATTAAGGGAAATTGTTCCTTGATATGGAGTACTGGAAACTATAAATTCGGACAGGGGTTCTCATTTTTCAGCTGGAAACTTAGAAAAACTATATCAAATGATAGGAATCCATAGAGAATTACATACACCCTACCACCCTCAGTCCTTGGGGCACGTAGAAAGGATGAATAGAACCATTAAGGCTAAATTAGCATGAGTATGTACACAAACCAATCTTAAATTGGTTTTCCTTACAGGAAAATCTCACAAGCTCCCTGCTCTTTTGACAGGGGCAATTTCTAAAGCACACACACCCTGGCAATAAGGGATTACTAACACGTCTGCTCACACCAGCTCTAGATTCATTTAGCAGCCTCAAAAGTCTGCTTGGACTCCCTAGCTGACTGGGAGGAGGCTGCAAGCTTCTGCTTAGCAAAAAGTGGAGAGTCCAACTCCATGTCCATGTTCCCCACAGAACATCATCCGCATTTTAAATGTAGCAGTACTAACTCAGGATGATGGAGTGGAATCAAATTTGTGCCAGATGATGTGGAACATCTACTTCTGCTTGATTAATGAGTTGCATTTCTGTACTGCTGCAGAGCTCTGCAGGGGTCAATCCCTCCTCTGAGCACATGCAACAAACCCAGAAGTGACCTCACCACCAACATCCAAGCCATGTGTCTTCTCCTCACCTATCAGCTGCTCACATAGAGGTGACCTCACAATTGCATACCCCCACCGCATGCCTAACTGCCTGCTGCTGGCCTATCAGACACTCAGAAAGATGTGACCTCACAGTCACCTTCACAGCCATGGCTCTGTCACTGGCCTAGAAGCCTCTAAGACAGAAATTACCTCACTACAAGTTCCCCAGCCATGAGACAAATCCTGCCTTATCAGCTGCGCAGGCAGAAATGATCTCAAAAACACAGATCCCAGCCATGGACCTGCTGCTGCTGCCCTATCAACTGCTCAGGTAGAAATGACCTCACAATCACCCCTCCAGCCACATGGCTCCTGCTACCCAATCAGGTCAGCAGTCAGAAGGGACCTCACAAGCAACAGCCAAGCCTTCTTCCTCCACATGCACTATCAGGTACTCAGGCAGAAGTGACCTCGTCATCAACAGCTGAGCCATGTGCCTCCTGCTGGCCTGTTAGCTACTTGCAAAGAACTGATTTGACACTGGTGATTTGCTGGCATAGCTCTCACAGACACTGGTGACCTCACTGCCCACACCCTGACCATGGGGCTGTTGCCTCCTGCAGCTCCCCCTGCTCTTCCCCAAGGCTGAGCCAGCTCCTGAACAGCCTCCCTGATTCACCTTGTGGCTTCACAATGCTCAGACTGAGCAAAACACCCCTCAGGTACCAGTTACGACCCCAAAACAACATTACCTTTTGCCTAGGTAGTCTCTACACATAGCCCATAAAACTTAGGAATTGGGAAAAGGCCTGCAAGTAATACTTGGAAACATTTTCTAACAGGAGGGTTGCATGGGAGCAGTGATCATGAACCTGAAGACAGCAGGGCCTCAAGTCCCAGGCAGAGGGAGAAGCCTTCCCGCAACTCAGAAGTCGAGTACCTTCCCCCATGCTGAACAAACTCAGCAAATCCTCTACACATCCAGGACAACAAGCATTCTCCTATTTTATGCCCTGACAATTGGAGACACGCGGAAGGTCTCAGGCCAGGGTACCTCAGCTGGTGAAACCAGCAGAGCCACAATTCAGCAACTCTTCATCCTGACGTAGGAGCATGGAAATAACAACGGCAAGTGCAAGGACTGGCCCTTCATCAACTTTCAAGGCCCTTCACAAGCAAAACAGCTCCCACTTACAGAGCTGCTCTGGAAACACCCTTCACGCTGCTGCCAGGTTCACAGGTCTCGGGGAGAAGCAAGAGGCCTGGAGCAAACACACCAGCTAAGGAACGGCATGCGGGGACAGCCTCTCTCAGAGACATTCGGAAATGCCGTTTTCAGAACAGAAAAGACCATTGGGAAGGGCACCTCGCAAGGACACCAGCAGCCTGCTCACACTCTGCCCAGCAGCTCCCAAACGCAGCTCTGAGCAGCACCTGGGGCTGCGCTGGCAGCAGCAGCTCAGGGAAACACTTGAAAATGGGTCTCCAACCCCCACCACGGGTCAAAGGTTCCTGCCCCCAAACCCCACCCAGCCGCCCCAGCCCAGCTGCTTGGGGCAGGCCACCACGTCTGGCTGCAGGGCAGCTCCCCCCTCTAACCCCTGCTGCAGCTCCTGCAGCAAAGCAGCCCTGTTGCCAGCACTGCTGCCCCGCCCCAGTGGGAGGGCACCATCACGATGGACTGCAATTGGCTGACAGAGCCATCAGTGAAATCGATCCCCACCCTCCTCCTCCTGCCAGCCAACAGAAGGCCTGCACTGTTGTGATGCCACGGCAACGTTGGGCCCTCCTGCCCTGGCGGCCTGCTCTGCCCCCTTCCCCCCGCAGTCAGGCGCCATGTTGTGGGTGGCAGTGCGGGCCGGGGTGTGGTGGGGCCTGGTGGCAAAACAGCAACGTGTGGCTGGGCAGTGTGGGGCCCCGGGGTGCAGCTGCTGCCCCACTGGGGCTGTGCTCTGCCACAGGGGTCGCACGGGGCTGCTGGCTGCCCTGCGCCTGGTGGGCCATGGGGGGCTGTAGGGGGGGCAGCACTGGGCCCTGTGCTTGTGGCAGCCCTGGCACAGGCGAGGGGGCCCTGGGGATGGCCGGAGTCCCAGAGACCGCGGACAGCGTTCTGCTGCCCCCAGGGCAGGGCAGGGTGATGTCCTCTAGCCCCTCCTGTCCCATCCCCCTCCCCACGCAGCCTTGGGTCTCAGCAGCCCTCGCTGTGCGCCTGGCTGGGCTGGGCAGAAGCCAGGTGGGCGTCCCCCACCTGTTGGCAAGATGCTCTCCCCAACATGCAGTCTTTTGGGTGCAGAGGTTTGAGCCTGATTTGCAGGATGAGAGGGGCTATGGCCATCTCAGGGTGGCATCTCTGAGCTCAAAACATGCTTTGCTGAGTTGGAAGCATAAAAGGATCCACAGGGAAGGATCAGGTTTTCTCAAACACGCAGAGGACTTGGGGTTATAAAAAGGCGAAGGTTTCATTATTGTATATGGACATTTCCAGCAGGTTCTTGTGGATCCCACGGGAGCTGCAGGCCACCCCAGCCTCTGGGACCCAGGACGCCTTTCTTCTCAGAGCCAGACCCCAAAGGGGGACCCACTCCCAGGGAAACCTGGCCATGGATTGCCCACCCCCTCCCCCACCCATGAGGGCATGGAGCTGGCCCCACAGAAGCCTTGTGGCTCAGGGCAGTCCCAGCGCCAGGACCCAGGAGTCCTGGCTGCCACATTGTCCGTTGGAGCCTAATGAGAACCTCAGGGAGGGCTCTCGTGGCAGCCCCCAGCTGTGTCCAGCCACCACCACAGCCCAGGATCCCCAGCAGGTTTTGCAGTTAACAGTCTCTGTGCGACACCTTGGGAAGGAGCTCCTGAAGACCTTACCCTCAGTGGAGAGCCGCAGGAGCGTTGGGAAGAAGGAACTGTGGTGTGGGCTAATGGTGTCCATCCAGCAGTCCTCCATCTCGCTTCTCCCCTTGCCCTCAGCTTGCCTCTCCAGCCACAGAGGAAGGATGCTCTTCCCATTTCATCACCCCAAACTCCTTCCCAATGTGCTCCTGCTCCTCTGCCTGCTGGCGAGGGGCCCCCAACACAGCCCCACTGCCTCCTGTCCCCTCTCCTTGCCATGGACCCACTACGAAGGGCAGCTGTGGGTATCACATGAGCAGTGCCCAGCAGCACCTGGGCCTCACAGGGAAGTGAGGGCTACCAGCCATGCACCGAGAAGACCTCCCTGTGAGGCGGCACATTCCATTGTGACCTCAGCTCGTGTCATCTGGGGGCTCGGTAGGTCAGTGCCATGGAGATGGCAGAGGCGGGAGAGAGCAGAGAGATTTCCCCTCATGTCCTGGAAAGCAGTCACCTCCCTCCACCCCAGGTATTTTCCAGAATTTTCTGATAACTCCTTGAGGAACATCTGCAGATGTTGCCAAAGGCAGTGAAATACCTAAAATGGGGCACTAGAGAAGTCACTTCTGTGCCCCTGCACTGGCAGGTCGCTGCATTGGGCAGATCTATGCAGGAATCTGGGGTTTGGGGGTTGGTTTGGGGCTTGGCATTTTTCAAAACCAGGATCAAAGTCATGTGGGTTGAAACAACACAAAGCGTGACCACGCGTTGAGATGCTTTGGTGAGCCTCAAGACTGATTTCTCCTGTGGGTCCCTCTTTTTGGAGAAGCAGGATATAGGAGAACATGGGAGAGGAGAGAGCCTTCCTCCTTTGGGCACCAAAGCAGGCTCTTTGCTTGTAAAAGTCCTCAGCAAGGTTTCTCGGTCTGCAGTGCTTAAGATAGAGATGATGTACCAAAGAAGTGCAAACATGCTGTGACGGTGTGCTCCTTTCCCCCCCAAACACTGATGTGCTCTCTCCGCCTCAACCTGACCTCCCTGTAAACAGCATGTATGCAGGGGCTAATTGAGCATGCAACAACTAAGGCCCGTCTAGCATGCAAATATGACTATGAGTCAATCATCTTCCCCCCCATATCTAAGGGGCAGCCCAGAGCCCATTGAGCTCTCCTGCATGGCAGCGGGCTGCACTGCAGAACCTCCTCTTGAGCAGGGATGCCTCTCAAGGTTCCTCCTTGAGGTTGAGAGATTCCTTACCCGTGACAGATCCTCGGTAAGTGATTTATAGCATGCTGAACTTTTGCGAACTTCACGAAACTTTGCTGAGTTATATCTCTGATTAATTGTGCACATAATCCCTTAGACATCAACTGTTGACCCAGTCTGGGACTAGGATTGGATCCAGCCGTAGTTAGGCTCCTCTCCGAAGGAGTTTAGAAAGCAAGGGGGTCCTTTCTGAACCTCGTGACTCAATGGGAGGGTCCCCCTTCCACACACTCGTTTAGACATGAACCATTGACCAAGCCTGGGACTAAGATTGGATCCAACTGCACCTAGGCTCCTCTCTGAGGGAGTTTAGAAAGCAAGGGAGTCCTTTCTGAACCTCATGACTCAATGGGAGGGTCTCCTTTGCGCGTGCATCTGACCCTGTCCTTCATGCAGTAAATAACTGAGTGAACCTTGCCAATCGAACCTCATTAAATCATTCTTATTTACGTTTGGAATTTGTTAAGTCGCTATCTTACCACAATAAACATAGTGCTGCTTCCCTCTTGCGAGTGAAGTGCATCACTCCTTTGCGACACCTTGACGTCCCCTGCACGTGTCTATCCTTGAGGAGCTTTGGCTTCCTGAACAGCAACCCTATTTTGCTTGACAATAATACACTGTTTAGTCCAGCTGTTGTGCTGAGATGCCTACTGGTTTTACTATTGGTTTTACAGAGTGTTGGTATGGACCATCTTTGTGCTTGATGGGGACTGTTCTTAATGACCTGCTGGCTTTCCTGAGCTCCTGGGCCCTTCAGAGCTCACTCCTGTGGGATCCCCCAGCAGTCCTCAAAGAGGCCAAAGTCTGCTCCTCTGAAGTCCCGAGTCTGTACTCTGCTGCTGTCCTTCCTCCCTGCCTTCAGGATGTGACACTCCACTATTTCATGGTCCCTGCAGCCAGCGTTTCCACTGATGATCACCTCCCTGATCAGTTCTTCCTTGTTTGCGAGTACCAGCTCCAGGAGAGCGTCGCCCTTCTTAGCCCATCTGGCAGCTGTGCTAAGAAGGTGTCCCTGACACCCTGCAGAAACCTCCTGGACTGCTTTCACCCTGCGCTTTGCCCTTCCACTGCATGCCAGGGGGATTAAAGTCCCTCCGTAAGCAGCAGGCCCTGTGTGCAACAGACTTCCTCAGCTTGCTTAAAGGAGCCTGCGTCCACTTCCTTTCCCTGATCGGGTGAACTGTAACTCCCATCGCAAGGTCACCCTTACTCCCATGCTCACTCACCTTTTCCCGTCCAGCACCTTGTCCTTCCCTTGGAAGAGCTCCACAAATCCCAGGTGCCCCTTTACACAGAGGGCATCCCCCCCATCATCCATCTGCCCTAAGAATCAATCCTGTAGAGCTTGTAGCATGCCATCAGAGCACTCTGGTCTGGTGAAACGGATGTAATGGTGAAAGGAGGTTCCCGCTAAGAGAGCAAGGCCTACAGTGCGCAAGGCCAGGGAGAAAAAGAGCTGGGCTGTGCAGGAATGTCAGGAGAGGGGTTTGCTGCCTGAGCTGCCTCTGCAGCACCTTGGAGCCTTTGATGGAAGTAAATCGATGTCCAGGAAGGAGAAGGTGCCCCTGAGAAAGTTCTTGGGCCTGCACAGGCTGCCATGCAGCCGTGCTGTGGACATCATTAGCACAGTCCCTGTTCATATCATGTGGGAGTGGAAAGAGGTTCAGGGAGAGGAGAGCTAGAAGGTGTTAAGCGTGCAGGGACATGAGTAGAGCCCTTGGTGTGATGTGCAGCTCTCTGCTGCACACTTGGGTGTAGAGGGGATGGACTTCACCTAAAGACAGAAGTGGGCTTCAGTTGTTTGGACACAGGCAGGTCCCACGTGGTATCTGCTGGAGACATATGGTTGTGCTTGACACCCCAGGCATCACGGAATCTAGTGCGTGCACTGAATGACATGAACTGCTTGCAGTGTAGGGATCTGCTTGTGCCTCAGCCTCCTAATGTGTGGAGCTCTGGCAGTATTAGGCCTCTCGTGTCATTTCAGATGGCCAAGGAGATCCTCCACCTGGCCACCACCTAATGCTCTAGAAGTATGTGGGTCTCACGGTTGCTGCATCAGAGCCAGCAGACAATGGCATATGACTTGCACCACCTCTCTCGCTTCAGATGTCACCATGTGTTTGTGTGTGGGCAGCTGGCTACTCCCCTCCCTCTCCAGTGATTATCATGGGAGCTTAGAGAGGGAGCTCGCATGCCGGCATCTTTGTTGTGCACAGTCCAGGTTGTGAAAGGGGAATCGCACCTCCTGCGTGTTTGTGGAGTGCACAGAAGGGCTCCAAATCCCACTCCATCCCAGGGGCTTCTAAACCAGCAGGAGAAGCACAGATTGACGTGTCTGAATCAATACCCGAACCATGGATAACTGAAATCCCTTTTTGCCCCTTTCCTAGGTGTCCTGCCTAGTTAAGAGATGGGAATAGGGTCTTCCAGAGTGGGACATTTCCATGTGTCCTAGATGACCGTCGTCTGATGAGACAAATTGCAATGCTGCAATGGGTCTCTCTCCACTCTTTAGAAAAGGCCCATAGGTGATTCTTTCAGTCTACTTCAGTGACTGTGTCCCAGGAGGAGGAAGCACAAGGGAGAGAGAAATTCACGCCTTCAGCTGGACCACTGTTGCTGAGCAGAGGCAGGCTCCTGGGACAGAGAGAGCTCCTGGCAAGGTGGCAGCACTGCTGGGAGACAACTCTTTGCAGGAGCAGCTCCCCTGTCAGGAGCAGCAGGACTCTGGGCACTGCCTGCTGTTGCTGACATCCATGAGAGAAGGCAGAGAGAAGTGAAAGGGAGTGTGGAGTGGGAGGCCAGAGGAGAGCTTCTTGTGGGAGGAATCTTCAAAGCCCTTTGCATGGTAAGCCTGTGGCTGCAGGGCAATGCTACTGCTGTTGCTGCAGGGGTCTTCTAAACCCAGCCCATAAGGGAGAGTTTTCATAAGGCTTGCTCTCCTGGCTTCTCCAGAGTGCAGGAGGGGATTCCCTGCCACAGCATGCCAGGGACAGGGTGTCCTGCTGTCTTCTGCCAGGGAGAGCTGCATGGGTGTGAAGCCAGGGTGTGCCACAGGTCTAGCCAGGGCTGCCATTCAGAGCAGTGTTCCTGCACCCCAGGGTGCTGTGTGCCCCGGGCAGTGAGTCTGCTGCCTGCGAGGGTCAGCACTCAGCCTGCCCAGCAAACTCCCCACAGCACTGCGGGGAGAAGTTCTGGGTGGGAGGAGAGAGCCCGTCAGGGCAGGCTGAGTGTGCTGTGGAGAGGGTGGTGCATGGGTCAGGGCTGCTCACAGCTCCAGCTCACCCTGAGGACGTTTCTGGAGGGCACTTTTCAAAAGGAAGGTCAAGGCAGGGGCTACTTGAAAGGCAAGGAGCTTTCCTTCTAGGCTGTGTGCTTTGAGTTCCCTAATGTGGGGAGGGAGAAAACAGGAAAGAGTTTTGTGCTTTGGGAAGGAAGTGAGACTCTCAACCCTTCCCTCTCAGAGATCACACGGTCTGTGAGAAAGCTCAGCAAACCCCTTCAACCCCTCCTCAGCCTACAGACAGCACCAGCATCACCTTTATGGCCTTGTCAGGGTTTTTCTGACCTGCTCCTCAGGACCTTTGAGCACAGCAATGCCTCTGCCCAGCGCCCTGTCCCGGTAGGTTTCCGTCGGGCAGAACAGAGCGTGCAGAGGGTGGGACGGGGTCTGTGAGCACCATCAGGGAAAAGACATTGGGATAGAGAAGGAGCTGCCAGCAGGGAGAGTTCCAGGCAGCGAGATGGGCAGGGAATGAGAGGGAACTGCAAAAAGAATCTCCATGGGAGGAAGGATTTGGGCAAGTGATGGTCAGTCCCTCTGACGCAGACACCTTCCTCTGAGCCAGTCCCCTGTGTCTCTGCTGATGAGCAGATGGTATATTGGTGTGAGGAGAGGGTCTACTGCATTGGAATGGAGACATCCAGAAATGGTCGGGCACCCGCTGCCTGCACTTGAGGGTTTCCCTGCCTTGCTAGAATGGGAGCTGGTGTGGCTGCTTCAGATACAAACACCTCTGCTCAGCAGGGCAAGGCTGGGGGAGATGAATGCCTCACAAGGATCTTCCCTTTCCAAGACAGCTGACAGCAGAGCTTGTCAGAGTCCAATCCTCTCTGACCAGGTTCTTTTATCTATTCCACACATGGACGGTTTAATGTTTAATATCAACATTAACCTCTTTGAAGATGTTAGACTTTACACAGGATTTTTGATTTAGCAGAGTGACACAGCAATAGACTCAAATCACAATACAAGTGTGAGTTACACTTAGCAAAATAGAGCAATTGCAGTATCAGTTCAATCACAACACCAGTGTGATCCCCATTACGGGTCTCTATACTATGATCATCAGCACAACTCTGGGCATCCCCAGTCACCGGGAAGGAAGACATGCAATGAAACCGGCTTGATCCCATTGCTCTCTTCCAGGTTCTTTTGCTAGTTGTTCAGTTTTTATACTCTGTGGTGGGCTGAGCCACGAATACACTCCCCCCCATGCTGGTCTGGCTAACTCAGGGAGACATTCACACTCTTTTCATGAACTCAGGGGAAAATATTGACACCAGCTGATCCACTCAGCTGGGCTGCAGTCACTTGAGCCACTCAACTGACATAGCTGTTTATCTAAAACCAAGGCTACCCTCCAGTCGCGGTCCCCTTTGCGATGAGATAAAGTCAGCTTCCTGTGCAACAGCTGTGGTCAGTGACACCCTACCTTATCCCCTGAGCTTCATGGGCACATGCCCCTTGCCCATCTCCCCTGAGCCTTCTTCCATTGTAGGGGTTTATAGGTTGGTCCAAGTGCTATATTCCTCTCTCCTTCTGGTAAACAGAGAATATTCCCACTGGGTCACCGGAATGAGTCCCCTTAGCTCAGCTCATGGAGCCCAACCCCTCCTATCCCCACCAAAGAACTGGAAATGGTTGTCACCTTCCTCCATTTACACCGCCCAGCAGAGCACCACTGACTCCTCTGGAAATCGTTAGCGGAAGTCCCTGCTCTGCACGGCACACTCAGGCAGCACAAAGCGGAGCTCGAGCCGGGGAGGTGAACAAAGGTAAAGGAGAGAGGCAAAGTGGGAGGTTCTGTGAGGAAGGCAAAGGGTTTGTCTCGCAGAAGACTGCTCTAATTTGTCCCTGTCTTTTCCTCCTTGGACAGGCCCCCATGCCCAGCGTCAGCAAATGTCCAACAGCAGCTCCTTCAATGAGTTCCTCCTCCTGGCATTTGCAGATACGCGGCAGCTGCAGCTCTTGCACTTCGGGCTCTTCCTGGGCATCTACCTGGCTGCCCTCCTGGGCAATGGCCTCATCATCACAGCCGTAGCCTGTGACCACCGCCTCCACACCCCCATGTACTTCTTCCTCCTCAACCTCTCCCTCCTCGACCTTGGCACCATCTCCACCACTGTCCCCAAATCCATGGCCAATTCCCTGAACAACACCAGGGCCATTTCCTACTCAGGATGTGCTGCACAGGTTTTTCATTTTACCTTTCTCATCGCAACTGAGTATTCTGTTCTCACTGTCATGGCCTATGACCGCTACGTGGCCATCTGCAGACCCCTGCACTATGGGACCATCATGAGCAGCAGAGCTTTTTTCAAAATGGCAGCAGCTGCCTGGGCCAGTGGTTTTCTCTATGCTCTCCTGCACACTGCTAACACATTTTCCATACCTCTCTGCCAAGGCAATGTCCTGGAGCAGTTCTTCTGTGAAATTACCCACATCCTCAAGCTCTCCTGCTCAGACTCCTACCTCAGGGAACTTGGGGTGCTTGTGGTTAGTGGCTGTTTAGCTTTGGGTTGTTTTGTTTTCATTGTGCTGTCCTACGTGCGGATCTTCACTGCTGTGCTGAGGATCCCCTCTGAGCAGGGCCAGCACAAAGCCTTCTCCATGTGCCTCCCTCACCTGGCCGTGGTCTCCTTGTTTATCAGCACTGGCTTGTTTGCCTGCCTGAAGCCCTCTTCCCTCTCCTCCCCACTTCTGGATCTGGTGGTGTCTGTTCTCTATGCAGTGGTGCCTCCAACAGTGAACCCTCTCATCTACAGCATGAGGAACAAGGAGCTTAAGGACGCCCTGAAGAAACTGGTTCAACTGCTACTACTTCAGCAGCAATAAGCTGCCCATCTCTCCTCACAAGGGATTTCCAATTTACCTCGGGCAAGTCTTGTGCTTTGGGCATTCTGTCTGTGATAATTTCGTTTGTAAATGGTTGAATTCATCCCACTTCTCCAGCAGCACAGAGCCCATCTGTCTGAGCTAGAAGCCTACCGTAAATCTGCACAGCACTGTGTCCAGGCAGGCCTCCCTGCCAGCATGTCTGTAATAAACGGGGATTTCCTGAGGACAGTGCCTGAAGGTTGGGCTCTTCTTCCCAAGCTGGAGCCAAGAATGTGCTCAGGGAGTTGCACCCGAAAAGGCCCTTTGCTGTGCTTGGCTTTTCCTTGGGCTAAGGTGCATGAGCTCCTAGGGTGATGTGTTTGGGCAGGAGGGCTGGAGTCAGCTGTAACTTGTGGGTGCCCAGTGTCCCTGGAGCAGGTGAGTGGTCAAGTGGTGTCTGCTGGGGACTGTCTGCCATATTAGAGGGCTGGTGAGAGATGTCCATGCTTCTGGAAGGGAATATGGAGCCACCCCGAGAGCACAGGGGATGTCCTGGGACAGCATGTGCCTGGGATGGGCAGTGAGTGGAGACTCCCAAAACCAAGTGGAGTCGCCCAAAGGTAAAGGGCTAAACAGAAGAATGCACTGAATGAGAGCTCAGAAATCTCAGGAGAAGCAGTGGGGACCCAGCAGGCACAGGGAAAGGAGTGTCCCTCCCCACCCTCAGACTGAGCTGCTCTGCTGGGTGGTCTGGGGAGAGGGCAGGGGAGGTGGGGAGAGCTGGGGAGGGGCTGCAAAGGGCTGGAAAGTGCCTGGGAGAGGCAAAATGCCAGCAGGCAGCTCCTGTGGGTGAACAGCAGTGTGGGAGCACCCACCAGTGTGCTTGCAGGCAAATGGCGGTCTCCTGGGAAAGGCACCAGGACATGGAGGGTGCAGAAGAGAAGAGCCCAGGTTGTTCCCTGTGTTGCATGGACACACTGGGGAAGCTGCCCCACGACCATCGTCCTGGACCAGCCCCTCACATGGCCCCTTTCCACTGCTGGCTGCTCACCCCAGCTGTGGGGTGGTGCATGGCCAGCTCCGTCCTCCTGCAGGTCTCCATATCCCGATGGAGGGGAAAAGGCCAGCCTTGCATGGTCACTCTTCTGCACCAGACCCCAGCAGATCTGGGAGCATGGCTGTCTGCTAACAGCTGTGGGGGCCCATCCCGGACTGGGCAGGGGCCGGGTGCTTGGATCCCCCAGACTCTGGGGGATCATTTCATAATCATTGAATAATACTCCAGCCCTTTCCATGCGTGAGGTCTCTGGTTCCATCTCCAGCTGAGTTCTGGCTTTCCTCACTCCATCCCTGTGTGCACGGACAAGGTCTCAATGCTTCCCCTGGGCAGCCCATCCCCCTTCCACCCTCTGTGCCCTCCATCCTGGCACCCTGAGCATGGGTGGTGCTGCCAGGGCAGAAGTGCAAGATCACCTGGGGCAGCTCCTCAGGGAGATCCCCAGGGAAAAGCTGAGCCCAGCCCTGGCCTCATGCCCAGCCCCAGCGAGGCAGAGGGGAGCTGCCCTCTCCCAAGCCACCCTGGCAGTGCACTGGACAGGTGGTGCCTTTGTGGCCAGCCAGGCTCCAGGTTCAGGCTGGATGCCAGCTCGAGGGCAGGAGCGTCGGGATTTTCATGGGCTTCCAGTGGTGAAGGCAAGTGGGCACAAGTGCAAGTGCAAAGGCTGGGGATGGAAAAGTCAGTGTGGGGCTGGTGAAGGCCCTCCCTCTGCTCCCCATGGGGAGGAGAGTGCCCAGGCAATGCTGAGCTCCACTTTGTCCAACGGGAGGGGAGCACAGGGCAGGGCAGAAGAGGCAGATGGAGCCCCTTGGGATGCATGAGGGAGTTTTCCAAAGCCCGGGGCTGAGCCAGAGGCCTTTGCATCTTACCCCTGATGCTGCTGTAGCCGGGCTCACTCTGCCGTGCCAGAGGAGCTCTCATCCCTGTGCCAGCCATGCTGGAGCAGAGGCCAAGGAGCTGGAGCTGCCTCAGGCCAAGCTGTGGCAGCCCTGGGGAGCTGGCCCCAAGGACAGGGCAGGTCAAGCTCCTCCTCACACGTCCCTTCCTGCTGGGAGGGCAGCACAGGGACGGGGGAACAGCCTGTTCCTGCCTGGCAGCCCTGCAGAACCTTTTGCAAGGGAGGCAAAGGCAACAGCCGCTGTGCTGCAGCAGCACCGGCTGCACCCCCTCCATGAGGCCCCTGCCACATTCCTGCCCACCCCTGCCCCTGCCTGGCCTGCTGCCCCCTTGCTCCCAGCCCCTGGCCGCTCTCCTGGCACTTTGGGGACCAGTTCTGCAGGCAGGAGATCCCTGGCCTTCACCACCTCTCCTCATGTCTGGGATCGAGCCCCAGCCAGGCAGCAGGACGCCAGCTCAGAGGCAGAGGAGATGAGTGAGCGTGGAGAGGACAAGGGCTCTTGCTGCTCCCAACAACATCCTCTTTGTAGCAGGAACCCAGAGGCAAATGGTGCTTAAACACTTGAGCTGGGATACAGAAACACTTGCTCTCGTAACTATGCATCATCAAATCAGACCCCAAGTGGCTGCCCTCACTTTTTCATTCAGCTAAGAGTCTGTGTGCAGTGTTACGTGGGTAGGGGCTGAAATCTGAAGCCCTCCTTCCACCTTTGAATTGGCTTTCAGGCAAGAGTTGCTGTGGGGATATGCGGTCACCTTTTGTACCTACAACCTTCTCTGGGATCTGCTCAGATCCCAGCTTCCCTTGCCAAGGCTTTCTTGCCTGTAGTGAGGGGGCAGGTCCAAGTAAGAAATGGGGAGTCAGGTCAGCAGGACGGGGAAAGGGTCAGGTCAGCACCCGAGAGGTGCAGGGCCAGGCACAGGCATGTCCACAGCGTAACTCAGGGTAGGTCCCAGGAAAAGGGGAGCAGCTCTCCAGGAAAGGGGAGGAGGCCCCACAATGAGGCCGGTCACTCTCTGTCTCCCCTGCTCTTGTGCCCAGCAGATCCCCCTCCCTCTCTGCCTGCAGCCTTTCTATGCCCACCCTACTGCCCAGGACAGCACGAGAGGCCTGGCTCTGCAGCTCCTCTGGCAGCTCCTGCTGCCCCGGGGACAGAGATGCCTGCCCCGAGCTTGTGCACAGAGAAACCTCTTTCTTGTTCTCATTTTCTCTCTGTGAATGCTGCCCTCCTCTTTTTCTGGGATGTCCCTGCTCCCCAGAGAGCCTTTCCCCAGAGGAATGTGTCCGTGCTGGTCTGGCCGGCTGTTCCTGTATCCTCCCCTGTGCTCCCTGCAGGGCCCTGGGCTGGTGGTGCTGCTCTGCAGAGCGAGTGGGCTGTGGGGCCCTGAGGCCACAGGGTGACCCCTGACTCTGCGCTGGCCATGCTGCTCAGGGTGGGAAGCAAAACCAGCTGGACAGGGCTCACCACCACTGATACTGCTGCCACCCATCTGAGCTCATGGACTGTGCTCAGAGTGAGCCCAGGGCATTTGCAATGGCAGGAGATGTGTTTGGGTGTGCACTAGCTCCAGCCTGTGGTGTTTCAGTGAGGGTGCAGGAATCACTCTCCAGTGCCCCTTCCCTTGGCGTCCTGGGCCTCCACTGCCTCTCCGGGATTGCAGAGCCCTCCTTTCCCTATCCATACCTGGGTTTAGTGCTTCACCTTCTGGTTATTCCACTATGGACTGTCCCTCATTTTGTGAGGCTCCACTCATTGCCCACCCCAAGGCACATGATGTCCCTGGAGATCCCCTGAGCTCTCCTGATACCTAAGATTCCCCTCCAGAAGGATGGGCATCTCTCATCAGCACTGTCACCTGTGGCACAGCCCTGAGCAGGCAATTCAGAGACCATTCCCAATCTCCACTGGCACTGGTCACCAAGAGATGAGCCCTGGATCCAGCCCTTGCTCCTGAACAGATCTCTCTGTGACTCTGAACTCGTCCTATGGAGCCCACAGAATTCCCAAGCAGAGCAGAGGCCCTTTTGTGGTGCAGTTCCTTGGGTGTATTTTTGGGTCCACATTTGAAGAAAGGCCTGAGTTCAGGCATGTCACAGGGCAGAGCTCCTTTTATTATGGAAATGTTATTCTGGAGGCCAGGGCTGGCAGAAAGGTGCCCAATGCCAGGTTCTGTTGGTGCTCACAGGAATGCACCACCACCACATTACGACAGTGCTTAGGCCATATACATACCTCAGAGCACAGCAGGCCAGTGTGGAAGTGAGGAAAAGAAGCCCTGAAGAAAGAAAGTCCTGCTCCTGTTGGTGGTTGTGTCTCCAGGAAGGCTGCAGCCCCCATGCAAAGGCTGCAGTGAGGAAATGTGGGTTGTGGTAGTGGGGGGGATGGCCCTGAGGAGCAGAGGGTCTGTCCCCACAGGCTGCATCCAGACTGCCCTGCTGCATCCAGACCCTCCACTCCCACTCCACTGTGAAAGATGGAGCACGGTATGGGGAAGGGACCAGCCCACGGTGACACCTGGCTGCCACCCTCGCAGAAGAGGGGTGTGAGATCACATGCTGGCTGTGGCCAGGGAAGCTGAGATCTCCTAATGGACACAGGACCCATTGTCTAACCCTGCCTGTACTCACCTGAGCTCCCTTGGTGTCAGTGCCAAGAAAGACACTGCAAAGGGAAACTCTGCTCATTGCACTGGGGGAAAAAAGAAGAGAAGCAGAAAGACCTGGGCAGCACATCCCCAGTAGGAAATGGCCCTGGTGTCCCACAGGGAATTAGCCATGGATTTGGGGACAGTGATAGAGATGGAGCCAAGGTCAAGGAATGAGAGATTGAGAAGGAAGAAGTACTTGGGGGTGTGGAGGTGGTGGTCACAGGCTACAGCTGAGATGATGAGGCCGTTGGCCAGGAGGGCAGCCAAGTAGATGCCCAGGAAGAGCACAAAGTGCAAGAGCTGCAGCTGCCGTGTGCCTGCGAATGCCAGGAGGAGGAACTCGTTGAGGGAGCTGCTATTGGACATTTGGTCCCTCCCAGCTCAGGGAACTGTCTGAGGAAGAAGAGTCATTGACAAGTTAGGACAGACCTCTCTGCGGAAAATTTTCTCATAACCTCCCCCAAACACACACACATTACCTCTCCCCATCTCAGCATGACTGTCATTGAGCTCCATGGCTGGAGCTCTAGTCTGTGCTGGCTGAGGTTGCTGTGAGGAGCCGGGGCCTTTGCCCGTGGTATCCAGAGGTGTCAGCCCTGACCTACAGCACTGCATACATGGGAGCAGGGGTGTCTCAACTTCTATATTCACCTTTTGAATCAGATTTAAGCCACTGCTCACGCAGAAGGGCTTTCAGCATCTTCACTCCCAGTTCCAAACAATGGGAGTTCATTAAGAGTTTTAAGGATTTGTTTGTTTTTTTTCTTCTCTTTTCTTTTCTTTTAGGTGCCCTTGTCACACCCGAGGAGGATTCTTGGAGACAGAAATCCTAAGCACTGCTACTGCACTCAGAGAGACCAGCTGTGGTTCCTGAGAGACAAAAGGATTCACGATAGCTTTAGAGCAGAGTGAGGAGAGCTGGTCTGACCATGTATCTTCTTACCAGCTGCCCTGTGCTCGCACCGCAGAAGTGGAGGACAATTGCACTCATGTTACCCTGAAAAGGAAACGACACCACAGAGGAATCCAGTTCCAAAGCGCAGAGCAACCAACCCAGCACCCTTTCCCTGAGCATCTGAGGGACATCTCAGCACTCCCCTTCTAACCAGGAGCACCTTGGACTCATTCCAGTTGCCCACATGCAGCCTGCCAGCAGCATTTCCGTGGCCTCCGTATCTAGGTGGCTTCTCCCTGGGGCACCTAGATAACACCAAGATGCAATGGGGAATCTGTGCATTTCTGGAGGGCAGAGTGCAGCCCAGCTGGACACCCCAAGGAAACAGTGGAATGTCCTAAGATGGGGTGTCCTGAAGAGAGAGTTGGCTCATTCCCAGCCCCCAACACTGCATTAACCAGTGCCCCACACATTAGAGGGAAGCTTGGGCACCTCAGTGTCAAGGAGATGTCTGCATGGCAGGACCCACAGGGTGAGTGTCTGAACTGCATCGGAAACCCCCCTGCCCAGAGAGTCCAAGGGCAAGGACAAGGGCAGCATGGACAGGTGGGTACCGGAGAGCAATACCATGATATTTCTGCTGAGGGAGGCAAGCAGAGGGAGCTGTGCCATAGCTGAGGCCCTGCAGCCCAAATATCTGCAAACGTCTTCAGCCTGGGGCACAGGCAGGAGCAGGTGGATGTGCACAAGCTTTCACAATGCTGCCACATGACTGGAATAGCTGAAATGTGGTGGAATTGCTCACACCACTGGAGGGCTCTGATGGCAGGCTACAAGCTCTTCAGGGGAGATTGTCGTGGAAGATGAGGCGGGAGGATGCCCTTAGTGTGAAGGGGCAGCTCAGATGTATGGAGGTCTTGCCTGGGATGGACCAGGGGCTGGGTGAGAGCTTGTGGGTGCGCATGACTTTCAGACCACTCAGACTGAGGAGGTGGAGGCATCTGCTTGAATCAATGTGAGGAAGCCTGTGGATCACAGGGCCTGCTTCTTATGCAGGGAATTTCATCCCCCTGTCACAGCAGAGTGCAAGCAGTGCAGGAGGTTTCTGGAGGGTGTCAGGACATTGAGAGGGCTGACCACTATGACAACAAGGCTCTTCTTTGAACTGTTGTGGAGTTGGGGGAGGTGCCAATGAGGAGAAAAAGGAAGATGTTGTGGCCATCTTCCAAAAAGGCCACAAGGACAACGCGGGGAGCTGCAGGCCATTCTGCCTCACTTGAGTGTGGAGTGTGTCGTGGAGCAATTCATCTTGGATCACCTTTCTGGGCACATGAAGGAGAAGAAGGTGACTCGGAACAGTCCACATAGATTAAGTGAAGGGAAATCGTTCCTGACCAACCTGATTGCCTTCTGCAATAAAAGACCTGTGTTGTGTGGAGGAGCGGAGAGAAGTGGAGGTCCCTTACCATGATTTTAAGCAAGCTGTTTGACACTGTCTCCCACAATATTCTTGTATACAAGAAAGGCGTTGTGATAGGCTGGGTAGACAACCAGATGGCTAACAAGCTGGCTGGATGATTGAGCTCAGAGGGCTTTCAGGAAAGGGTCATTCTTTCCCTGGAATCTGCTGACAAGTGGAGTATGCAGGGGTCTCTACTGCCACCTGACCTGTCTAAGAGGTTCATCAGTGACCTGGAGGAGGCAACTCTCATCACATTTGAGATGACACCTCATCAGGCAGAGCAGTCACATGCTTGAGGGCTGCCATTGGGAGGGACCTCAGCAGGGAGGAGGAATGGGCTATCAGGATCTTTGTGAAATTCAAGCAGGACAAATGCCAGGTCCTGCACCTCGCATAGACCAACACCTTGAAGCGATACAGGCTGGGGAGTCCGTGGCTGGGCAGCAGCCCAGCAGAAAAGCACCCGGGAGACTTTGTGGGCAGGGAGCTGACCGTGAGTCAGAAGTGTTCCTTGGCAGCCACAGAGGCCACAGCATCCTGTCCTGCATGAACCAGAACAAAGCCAGGAGATGGAGGGAAGTGATTATCCCCCTCTACTCTGCCTCATTAGAGCACATCTAGATGCTGCATCCATTTGGGGGCCCTGTAGAAGAGCACTGCTGATCACTCAGAGTGATTTCAGGTGCAGGCCCCCAAGGTGATTGGGGGCTGGAGCACTTGCCCTGCGAGGAGAGTCTGAGGGAACGAATTTGTTCAGCCTGGAGAAGGGAAGTCTTTTGGAGTGACTCGGAGCAGCTTCCCAACTCAAGGTTACCACCCATAGTGAACCAGTTTTTACAGGGATTCATGGCAGGAGAATGAGAGAATGAATCAAGGTTTAATTATGAAGGACTGCTTGTCCAGAATGGGCGCTCCTCACCGTCTACAACATCAGTTCACTAAACACGACACCCGATGAGTGTGATGCATGCAGAAAGTCATGGCATGAGGGTGATTGCACTCTAACAGGCCTAAGGTCCTTTGCAGATCCAGTAAAATCGAGAAGGATTGGGAGAGCCTTCAACATCCTAGGCACACATTTGTAAGGTCAGCTTTGTCACTGTGGGAGGCTGAGGGCGCTGGGTTGGTTCAGCGTGGAGAAGAGGAGGCTTTGGGCAGACCGAATAACAGCCTGCCCATCCCTACCAGGAGGTCATCAAGAAGATGGAGCCAGGCTCTTCACCGCTGTGCACCATGGGAGGATGAGGCCCAGCGGGCATGAGCTGAAAGAAGAGAGGTTCAAGCTGGGGATATTTGGCCAACGTTTTACCCATGCAAACAGTGAAGCACTGGGGCAGGTTGCCCAGAGGGTTTGTGCCATCTCCATCCTCAGAGGTTTTCAAGACCTAAGTGACTGAAGGCCTCAGCAAGCTGGTTGAGCTGATAGCTGAGCCTGCTGTGAGAAGGAGGTTGGGCTAGAGACAACCTGAGGTCCCTTCCAGCCTGAAGCATTTCGCATTTCCTTCCACCCCAGGTCTTCTCTTGTTGATCTTAGGGAAAACATTCCGCTTACTGTCTTGTCCTGCTCTGGTCAGAGTAGTTCAGATTCAGGGCTGCTTGGCAGGTACCCCCACATAGCCCTGGGCTTTCATTTGCTTCACCTTTCATTGCATTTCCCCCTCTTTTCCACATTACAAGCTCCTCTCCTTTACCACCCTGATCTCCTCCCATGCAGTCAGACCACCTCTGTTTCCCCTATCCCCATTGACCCTGCTTTTGCTGCCTTTGTCCCTTCCTTTGGCTTCTCCGACATGGTTGCCATGCTCATTTCCACCATTGCCACCACTTCCTTTAAAATACTACCCCCTGTAGTGTCCTGCAGTTCGTCATGCTGTTATCCTGTGAGAGGCCTGGCAAGATGGGAAGAGGCATCTGCACACACACATTCAGAGCTGACAGAAAGGAGCTTGAGTGGAGAGGGAGCTGGAGAAGCTTGGAGATGAGGCCAACAGAAGGCTCCTGAAGTTGTGGAAGGGGAAGCAGCAGGTGCTGCCTTGGGGGAGTGACCCTGAGGAGAAGGGCCCGGACATTACGAGGGATGCCATATGAGCCTGTGGTGCGTGCTCACCACAGATGAGGCCAGCTGCATACGGGGCTACATTAGGAAGCGTCTGGCCACCCAGACAAGGACAGTTACTATCCCCCATCGACTCAGCACTGGTGTGGCCACATCTGGAATCATGTGTGCCAGTGTGGGATGCCCAGTGCTGGAGGAATGGGGAGGACGTGGAGAAGGTCCAGAGGAGGTCTGCCAAGATGGGACGTGTTGCCTGCAGCACATGACCTGTAGAGGGAGGCTGAGGATCCTGGGCTACATTATGCTGGTGAAGTGGAGGCTAAGGGCAGTAGCGGCCTTTTTTCTTCCACCTCCCTCCCAGGGCAGGCTTGGGAGGTGCCATCTCATTGTCCCTAACTCAGCGTGGCACCTCCCCACCCTCACACTGCCCCCACAAAGAGGCCTGAGCAAAGTGTGAGGCAAGGGATCATCCTACCCAGGGGCTGGGTGTCACTGCCTGGCCATGTTGTATGATGAAACACATCAAGGTTGACTTGGCATCAGAGCCACCTCCACATTTCCTTTGCCTACCTGCAATCAGGGCCTACAACTTTCTGCTCTAATCAGCCCCCAGAGAGGCTCTGTGAGTAATGGCCCTCAGGGGGACCCATTAATGCTCCTCGAGGGTTTGGGACTGGCTTCTGAATTCAACTTCTTGAGAGGTTTGTTCAGTCTCCTCACAGAATCAGACGTTCATGGACTCAGCACCAAATACACCCGAGGGCCATTAAAATGCTAAAAGCCCTAACAAGCCATGTCTATCCCCATAATTTCCTTCAGTCCTTCAGTTCTCATGTGGCTAATTGGAGAGGTTTCAGGAGTGTCTTTACAGGAGGAAGATTTCATTGAGAACCTAAAAAAAAAGAAGAGAAAAGATTTCTGCTGGTAACGTTTTCTTTGCTTTTCAGCTTACAGAATAAGTGATAGCCACATTCTCCAACTCATACTGACTCAGAGGGTCTCCTAAGGAATCGTGATGTGTGATAAAAGCAGTATTTTGGACAGGAGACATGTACGAACAGCCTTGCTCCTCACCTCCCCAGCCCTGCCATTTCTCTCATCAGCCACTGGGGACCTACCTCACTCTTGTTAAAATCGAAGCTTTCTTCCACTCACGTCTGTAGCTGAATGTTACAGCCTCTATGCACCAGTTCCCACCTGCTTTCCTTTGAGAACTAGCTGCAAATAGACACAGAAGGCTTTTTCTTTATTGGGATCCAGCAAAAGTAAAACATGATGGAGTTGAATGAAAATCAAAATAAACTCCTAAACTGTGTTTCAAGCCCAGGCTGCCTCCAGGGAGATGCACGTTCCACAAGGGATAGCCTTAGGAGAAATGTTTTAGAGTGATTGATGGGAAAGGATAGAGGAAAAACCCAGTTAAGGCATTGTCTAAAGAGACAATTAGCCTCCTGAAGGATGAGGCAAGCTTTACACTCCCCGAAGCTCAGAGCAGCACGTAGAGAGAGCAGAGGTGTCTGAATGAATAAAGAGAAAGGAGAGAAGGAAAAGTGGAAAACAAGGGAAAGTGCCTATGTCCAGACAGGCTGCTGCAAAGATGACTTTAGAAATGATCAATTTAATCAGGACGTGGGGAAATATGTGAAAGCTTACTGAGATTAAGTCCATAGCATAACAGACAAAGCGGTGGTACACCAGCTTGAGGAGTAGATGAAAATTTCTTCTCCTGAGATTCACAACCTTCCTGACAATTTCCATTATTTCATCATGGGAAAACATGGACATTTTTATTACAATGAGTCAGTCTCCAAATCCAATCGCCATCGACTAATCAACTTGGCAGACAGGGTTTGTGCTGCTGGAGAAGTGGGATGAATTCAAGAATTTGCGTACAAATGACTATCACAGATAGAATGCCCAAAGCAGAAGAGTTGCCCAAGGTAAATTGGAAATCGCTTGTGAGGAGAGATGGGCAGCTTATTGCTGCTGAAGTAGTACCAGTTGAACCAGTTTCTTCAGTGCATCCTTGAGCTCCCTGTTCCTCATGCTGTAGATGAGGGGGTTCACTGTTGGAGGCACCACCGCGTACAGAACAGACACCAACAGATCCAGAAGTGGGGAGGAGATGGAGGGGAGCTTCAGGTAGGCAATCATGACAGTGCTCATAAACGTGGAGACCACGGCCAGGTGAGGGAGGCACATGGAGAAGGCTTTGTGCTGGCCCTGCTCAGAGGGGATCCTCAGCACAGCGGTGAAGATCTGCACATAGGACAGCACAATGAAAACGAAACATCCAAAAGCTAAGCAAATACTAACCACAAGAAGCCCAAGTTCCCTGAGGTAGGCGTCTGAGCAGGAGAGCTTGAGGATGTGGGGAATTTCACAGAAGAACTGCTCCAGGACATTGCCTTGGCAGAGAGGTATGGAAAATGTGATAGCAGTGTGCAGGAGAGCATCAAGAAAACCAGTGCTCCAGGCAGCTGCTGCCATTTTGACACAACCTCTGCTGCTCATGACGGTCCCATAGTGCAGGGGTTTACAGACGGCCACGTAGCGGTCATAGGCCATGACAGTGAGAACAGAATACTCAGTTGCTAAGAGAAAGGTAAAATGAAACACCTGTGCAGCGCATTCCCAGTAGGAAATGGCCCTGGTGTTGTTCAGGGAATTGGCCATGTATTTGGGGACAGTGGTGGAGATGGTGCCAAGGTCGAGGAGGGAGAGGTTGAGGAGGAAGAAGTACATGGGGGTGTGGAGGCGGTGGTCGCAGGCTACGGCTGTGATGATGAGGCCATTGTCCAGGAGGGCAGCCAGGTAGATGCCCAGGAAGAGCCCGAAGTGCAAGAGCTGCAGCTGCCACGTATCTGCAAATGCCTGGAGCAGGAACTCGTTGAAGGAGCTGCTGTTGGACATTTGCTGACGCTGGGCATGGGGGCCTGTCCAAGGAGGAAAAGACAGGGACAAATTAGAGCAGTCTTCTGGGAGACAAACCCTTTGCCTTCCTCACAGAACCTCCCACTTTTCCTCTCTCCTTTACCTTTGTTCAGCTCCCCGGCTCAAACTCCGCTTTGTGCTGGCTGAGTGTACCATGCAGAGCAGGGGCCTCTGCTAACGATTTCCAGCTGCTCTGCTGGGGGGTGTAAATGGAGGAAGGTGACAAACATTTCCAGTTCTTTGGTGGGGATAGGAGGGGGTTGGGCTCCATGAGCTGAGCTAAGGAGACTCATTCCGGTGACCCAGTGGGAATATTTTCTGTTTACCAGAAGGAGAGAGGAATATAGCACTTGGACCAACCAATAAACCCCTACAATGGAAGAAGGCTCAGGGGAGATGGGCAAGGGGGATGTGCCCATGAAGCTCAGGGGATAAGGTAGGTTGTCACTGACCACAGCTGTTGCACAGAAAGCTGACCTTATCTCATCGCAAAGGGGACCGCGACTGGAGGGTAGCCTTGGTTTTAGATAAACAGCTATGTCAGTTGAGTGGATCAAGTGACTATACCCCAGCTGAGTCCATCAGCTGGTGTCAATGTTTTCCCCTAAGTCCATCAAAAGAGTGTGCATGTCTCCCTGAGTTAGCCAGACCAGCATGGGCGGGAGTGTATTCATGGCAAAGTCCAACACGGAGTATAAAAACTGAACAAGTAACAAAAGAACCTGGAAGAGAGCAGTGGGATTGAGCTGGTTCCTTCCCGGTGACTGGGGATGCCCAGAGTTGTGACGGTTAGCACAGGATAGAGACTAGTAATGGGAATCAAACTGGTTATTGTGATTGAACTGATACTGCAATTGCTCTATTTTGCTAAGTGTAACTCACACTTGTATTGTGATTTCAGGATGTTGCTGTGTCACTCTGCTAAATCAAAAATCCTGTGTAATGTCCAATATCTTCGAAGAAATAAATTTTGATATTAAACATTACACCGTCCATGTGTGGAATAGCTAAAAAAAAATGGGCAGGGAGGACTGGACTCTGACAAGCTCTCCTGCCAGCTGTCTTGGAAAGGGAAGATCCTTGTGAGGGATTCACCTCCCCCAGCCTTGCTCTCCTGAGCAGAGGTGTTTGTACCTGAAGCAGCCACACCAGCTCCCATTCTAGCAAGGCAGGGAAACTCTCACGTGAAGGCAGCGGGTGCCCGACCCTTTCTGGATGTCTCTGTTCCAATGCGATAGACCCTCTCCTCACACCGATTTACCATCTGCTCTTCCTCTGTAGTGCGAGTGGGGAGTGACTAGCTCTGATGTACGCATCCTGCAGCAGATTATATATACCCCTTATGTGGAAAGAGTGTTCAACATTCTGGCACCTATTTTCTCTCGAATATAATCTTCAGCGGAGGTGTCTGATTAGATATTGATTTAGCTTTTAGATGCCTCCATCTCACCGTGGGAGCATTCTTTGACAGGGTAGAAATCTTTGGCATTTCAACTGCTCTGAGGATGAGCATTTGTGCACCCCAGGAGGAAAAAAGGGCTCACCGTGACTTTCTACAGTCATGGGATGTGGTAGGTCCATAAGTCTTGCCCCTCATGGCCTTGCACTTGCACCTCACTCAGCTAAAGGACACTCACAGTCACAAGTTTCTCTCCAAAACAAAGCGGACTGAGCTGAGAGCCGAGGACTTCAGGATTTAGGGGAAGATCTCCACATTCTTCTCTCTCAGGGCAGACAGGGACAGAGTGTTGAAGAGCATGACAAGGTCAACTAATTTGCCAACCCTGTGGATTGCATTTCCTGGAGCCTCACAGGGTTCAGGGGGGCTGGGGACAGCTTACTCCTACGCACACTCCTCTGTTGCACAACTTGCAGGGCAGGTGTCTGAACTGCAGCTGAAACTCCCCAACCCCAGGCAGCCCAAAAGAAGACCAGGAGCAGCAAGGCCAGGAGGGCAAAGAAGGAGCAACACAGTGATGCTGCTGCCAAGGGAGGCAAGGAGAGAGAGACAGACGGACACTCAGGAAAGCTTTCATCTTCCCCAGCTGGACTTGCTACCATAAAGACAGCAACACTGCAGGGCAGTCACTCTCAGCCCCTTTGTCGGGCAGCATGAAATGGGCCCGTGGCAGGAGAGATTCCCCTCTCCTCTGCCACAGGTCTGGCTGCAGAGGAGGTGGCTCATGGCCTGCACTCCATGGCTGTCAGGGCAGACGATCTGCTGGGTGGGAGCAGAGACACAGGGGACTGGCTCAGAGGAAGGTGTCTGTATCGGAGGGACTGACCGTGACTTGCCCAAATCCTTGCTCCCATGGCGATTCTCTTTGCAGTTCCCTCTCATTCCCTGCCCATCTCGCTGCCTGGAGCTCTCCCTGCTGGCAGCTCCTTCTCTATCCCAATGTCTTTTTCCTGCTGGTGCTCACAGACACCATCCCACCCTCTGCACGCTCAGTTCTGCCTGACAGAAACCTACCGGGACAGGGCGCTGGGCAGAGGCACTGCTGTGCTCAGAGGTCCTGAGGAGCAGGTCAGAAAATCCCTGACAAGGCCATAAAGGTGATGCTGGTGCTGTCTGTATGCTGAGGTGGAGTTGAAGGGGTTTGCTGAGCTTTCTCACAGACCGTGTGATCTCTGAGAGGGAAGGTTTGGCAGTCCAAATTCCTTGCCAAACAACAACAAAAAAAACCCTCTTTCCTTTTATCTCCCTGCCAAAATTAGGACCTAGTCTTTCTAGTTTTATCACTACTAAGTAGCTTTCTCTGGTCGGAGAGCTCCTTTCCTTTCTCTTAGCCTTTTTTTCACCTTCCTCCTAAAAGACCCTTCGCATATGTCCTGTGCGTGAGCTAGAGCTGTGAGCACCCCTGACCCACACAGCACCCTCTTGATGGGAGAATGAACCTGTCCTGCCAGAGGTCACTGAATCTGTCAGTCATAGGATGGGATGGGTTTAGAAGACCTCTCCAGGAAGCAGTGTTGCCCTGCAGCCAGAGACTTACCGTGTCAAGGGCTGTGAAGATTTCTCCCACCGTGAGCACTCCGCTGTCCTCCCACTCCACACTGCCTTTCACTTCTCTCTCTCTTGTCTCATCGCATCTCAGCAACAGCAGGCAGTGCCCGGAGCCCTGCTGCTCTTTGCAGAGGAGCTGCTCCTGCACACAGCTCTCTCTCAGCAGTGCTGCCAGGTTGCGAGGAGCTCCCTCTGTCCCAGGAGCCTGGCCCCGCTTAGGAGCAGAGGCCCAGCAGAAGGAGTGAATTTCTCTGTCCCTTGTGCTCCCTCCACCTGGAACACGTTCACTAAAGTAGATGAAAATAATGACCTAGAGTCCCTCTCTAAACCATGCAGAGACACTGATTTCAGCATGACTATTTGTTGCATCAGAGGATGGTCATCTAGGACACATGGAAACGTCCCCCTCTGGAAGACCCTATTCCCATCTCTTAGCTACACAGCACACCTAGACAGGGACAAGAAGAAAGTTCATTTTCCCATGGTTCAGGTATTGGTTCAACTATTGATTCAGGCGAGTCCATCTGGGCCTCTCATGCCTATGTAGAAGTCCCCGGGATGGAGTGGGATTCAGCTCTCTCCCATGAACTCCACAAACACAGAGGAGGTGGGATTCCCCTTTCTCAACCTGTAGTGAGCACAACACAGACACCCGTGTGCAAGGTCCTTGTCTAAGCTCCCACTGTACCAACAGAGATGGAGGGTGGGAGTCAGTTGTCGCACACAAAAACCTGGTGACATTTGAGTAGACAGAGGTGGTCCAAAGCATGTGTTTGCTTGCTGTGATGGAGCAAGTGTGAGACCCACGTCCTTCTAGATCCTCAGCTGGGGGCCACATAGGGAATTTCCTTGGTCATCTGAAGTGACACGAGATGCCTAATACTGCTAGAGCTCCACTCATGAAGCTGAGGCACAAGCAAATCCCTACACTGTAAACGGTTGATGTAATTCAGTGCAGACACTTCATTTAATGATAGAAATAGGCTGGCAGGGATGTCAGATTCCTGGGGTTTCACAGAATCAGAGAATCACAGAATGTTTGAGGTTGGAAGGGACCTCTGGAGATCATCTAGTCCAACCCCCCTGCTCAAGTAGGGTCACCTAGAGCACATTGCACAGCATTGCATTCAGGCGGCTTTTGAATATCTCCAGGGAAGGAGACTCCACAGCCTCTCTGGGCAACCTGTTCCAGTGCTCGGTCACCCTCACAGTGAAGAAGTTTTTCCTCATGTTCAGATGGAAGTGTCTGTGTTTCAGTTTGTGCTCGTTGCCTCGCGTCCTGTCTCTGGGCACCACTGAAAAGAGTCTGGCCCCATCCTCTCGACACCCTCCCTTCAGATACTTGTACACGTTGATAATATCCCCTCTCAGCCTTCTCTTCTCTAGGCTAAACAGGCCCAGCTGGTTCAGCCTTTCCTCATAAGAGAGATGCTCCAGTCCCCTCATCATCTTTGTGGCCCTTTGCTGGACTTGCTCCAGTAGTGCCACATCCCTCTTGAACTGGGGAGCCCAGAACTGGACACAGTACTGCAGCTGTGGCCTCAGCAGGGCTGAGGAGAGGGGGAGGATCCCCTCCCTTGACCTGCTGGCAATACTCTTCCTGATGCACCTCAGGATACCATTGGCCTTCTTGGCCACAAGGGCACACTGCTGCCTCATGCTTAACTTGGTGTCCACCAGCACTCCCAGGTCCTTCTCTGCAGAGCTGCTTTCCAGCAGGTCAGCCCCGAACCGTACTTGGGCATGGGGTTATTCCTCCCAAGGTGCAGGACCCTGCACTTGCCTTTGTTGAACTTCATGAGGTTCCTCTCCGCCCACCTCTCCAGCCTCTCCAGGTCCCTCTGAAAGGCAGCACAGCCCTCTGGCGTATCAGCCACTCCTCCCAGTTTGGTCTCATCCGCAAACTTGCTGAGGGTGCACTCTGTGCCTTCATCCAGGTCATTGATGAAGAAGTTGAACAAGACTGGACCCAGTCCTGACCCCTGGGGGACACCACTAGCTACAGGCCTCCAACTAGACTCTGCACCGCTGCTCGCAACCCTCGGAGCTCTGCCATTCAGCCAGTTCTCAATCCACCTCACTGTCCACTCATCCAGCCCACACTTCCTGAGCTTACCTATGAGGTTGTTATGGGAAACAGTGTCAAAAGCCTTGTTGAAGTCAAGGGAGACAACATCCACTGCTCTCTCCTCATCGACCCAGCCAGTCATTCCATCAGAGAAGGCTATCAGGTTGGTTAAGCATGATTTCCCCTTTTGGTGAAGCCATGCTGACTACTCCTGATCACCTTCTTGTCCTCCACATGCTTGGAGATGGCCTCCAGGATGAGCTGCTCCATCCCCTTTGCAGGGATGCAGGTGAGGCTGACTGGCCTGTAGTTCCCCAGGTCCTCCTTCTTGCCCTTTTGGAAGACTGGGGTGACATCATCGGTTTTCTTCCAGTCCTCAGGCACCTCTCCTGTTCTCCAGGACCTTTCAAAGAGGATGCAGAGTGGCTTAGCAATAATGTCCGCCAGCTCCCTCAGCACTCGTGGGTGCATCCCATCAGGGCCCATGGATTTGTGGGTGTCAGATTTGCTTAAATGATCTCTAACCCGATCCTCCTCGACCAAGGGAAAGTCTTCCTCTCTCCAGACTTTCTCTCTTACCTCCAGGGTCTGGGGTTCCTGAGGGCTGACCTGAGCAGGAAAGACTGAAGCAAAGGCGGCATTCAGTAACTCTGCCTTCTCTGCATCCTTCGTCACCAGGGCACCCACCCCATTCAGCAATGGGCCCACATTTTCTCTAGTCTTCCTCTTGCTACTGATGTATTTGAAGAAGCCCTTCTTGTTGTCCTTGACATCCCTTGCCAGATTTAATTCCAAACGGGCCTTAGCCTTCCTCGTCACATCCCTGCATACTCTGACAACATTCCTATATTCCTCCCAAGTGGCCTGTCCCCCTTTCCACTTTCTGTAGACTTCCTTCTTCTGGTTGAGTTTTGCCAGGAGCTCCTTGCTCATCCATGCAGGTCTCCTGCCTCCTTTGCTTGACTTCCTACTCATAGGGATGCACCACTCTTGAGCCTGGAGGAAGAGATGCTTGAATATTAACCAGCTCTCTTGAATGCCCCTTCCTTCTAGGGCCCTAACCCATGGGATTCCTCCAGGTAGGTCCCTGAAGAGGCCAAAGTTTGCTCTCCTGAACTCCAGGGTTGCGATCCTACTTAGTGCCCTGCCTCCTCCTTGCAGGATCCTGAACTCCACCATCTCATGGTCACTGCAGCCAAGGCTGCCCCCGACCTTCACATCTTCAACCAGGCCTTCTTTGTTTGTTAGTATGAGGTCCAGCAGCACACCTCTCCTTGTTGGCTCCTCCACCACCTGTGTCAAGAAGTTGTCAGCAATGCTCTGCAGGAACCTCCAGGACTGTTTGTGCCTAGCTGTGTTGTCTTTCCAGCAGATATCGGGGTGGTTGAAGTCCCCCATGAGAACCAGGGCCTGGGATCGTGAGGCTACTTCCAGATGTCTGCAGAAGGCATCATCGACTTCCTCTTCCTGATCAGGTGGCCTGTAGTAAACACCCGCAACAGTGTCACCCATGCTAGCCTGCCCTTTCATCCTTACCCGTAATCTCTCAACTCGCTCTTCATCCACCCCTAGGATCAATACAAAGCCAGGGGCTCACCACAGACTCTCTTTGGGTGTCCTGTTGACCCACAGCACAAGTGACATTTAGTTTTCCAGAAGTTCAGTCTGAACCAATCAAGCTGCATTTTTTGGCACTTTCCCCTTCTCATGCTATTTCCTACACCCCAGAAAAGCTCCATCACCTCTGAAATCACCCTTCAAGCAGTCACAGGCTGCTGCTGTACTGCCGTTAACCTCCACTTCACCAGGCTGAAGAAGGCCAGGTCCCTCAGCCTCTCCGTAAAGGCCTTGTGCTTCAGGACACTAACCCCATCTTGGCAGACCTCCTCTGGACCCTCTCCAGGTCCTCCCCATTCCTCCAGCACTGGGCAACCCACACTGGGACACACTATTCCACATGTGGCCACCCCAGTGCTGAGTCGAGGGGGATAATAGCTGTCCTTGCCTGGGTGGCCAGGCTCTTCCTAAGGCAGCCCTGTGTGAAGCTGGCCTGATTTTGGTGAGCACGCACCACTGGCTCATATGGCTTCCCTCGTAATTTCCAGGCCCTTCTCCTCAGGGTCACTCCTCTGATGGTCTGGAAAAGCCAAATGAAGGTAAAAAGAAAGCAAAACTGGGGACAGGGTAAGCAGAGGTGGGCTATTTGTATGGGAGGGCATGTGTATGATAAAAGCAAAGGACTTGGAAGGGGAAAAGAGGAAAACAGAAAAGAAAAGGTGAAATGAAGACTATGAAGAGAGCTGTTTGTGGGTACCCGCCAAGCAGTCCTACATCTGAGCAACGGTGCCTGGAAAAGAACAAGACAGCAGCGTGTGCTTTGACCATATTGTTTCTGACTTACTTCCATGGTCACAGGGAACCTGAGGGCTTTCCCTACCATCAAGAAGGGAAGATCCGAGGTGGAAGGAAATGCAAAATCATCCAGGCAGGAAGGGGCATGGGGAAGTGTCTAGGCCAACCTCCTGCTCACAGCAGGGTCAGCTATCAGGTCCGACCAGGTGGCTCGTGGCTTTATTGAGTTAGGGATGAAAACCTGCAAGGGAGGAGATGGCACAGCATCTCTGGGCAACCTGCCTGTGACTGTAAGGCAGGAAAGGGAGGGTCAGATACCGGTATAGAGAGACACTCAAAGTTTGTGAGGGATTAAACAAAGTAGGTTTAATGAAGGACTTACACTCTAAACTGTGTGGGGAGGCCAGGACACTGCTCGGAGGGGTCACTGATGGGCAGATGCTGGACACAGGGCTGGGACGCCCAGGTGGGGCTTACTTTGTGTATCCGAAGGGCCCCTTAGAGCTAGTTCCTTATCTCCACTATGCAAAGCTCGAGTCAATACTGGCTGTGAAGCAGCTGGACTTTGTTGACAAAAGGGAATAGGCATGTCCAGCCCTGAGCGGCTTTGGTCAGTGTGTACAGAGCACACTCCAGGGCTGTGATAGCGTACTCTGCTGCTCCCCTGACTCCTCAACAGATCTCCTGCAGTGGTTCTCACTACGCTGCCCCAGGATTTGCCTGTCTGGAGAGAAAAAAAAATTTCCTTATACCCAGCCTGAACCTCTCTTGTTTCAACCAGTGCTCATTGGCCCTCATCCTTCCATCGATCACAACAGTGAAGAGCATCACGTTGTAAGGCACAGGTATTGTAGGCTGTGAGGAGGGCCTATTCTGGAGAGGTAGCCATTCATAATTAAGCTTTGAACTGAAAACCTTTCAGGCCCAAGAGGCAACCTCACACCACTGGGAGGGGCTGGCTCTGGGGATGCCATGTGTGGTGCTAACCCACATGCGGAAAAGGAATTCAGGAGTGCAAGAATCACAGTAGCTATCGCCAGAGAGGACAGAATCATCGATCCATTCCAGTTGGAAGGGACCTTGGGAGGTCTCTAGTCCAGCCTCCTGCTCTACTCAAGATCAACACTGAATTCACACTAAGTTCCTCCGGGCTTTGTCCAACAGCATGCTGAAAGCCTCCAAGAACAGAGAGTCCAAAAGCTCTCTGGACCCCACTTCAAATACTTTGTTATCCTCATTGATGTTTCTCCCTTTAATCCAATTCTAGCTGCACTTCTGTCAGCTTCTAACCGTTGCTCTCATTCTCCTGCCCTGTATCTCCATAAAGAGCCTGGTTCTTTCTTGATGGTAACCTTGATTTGGGAAGCTGCTATGAGTCCCCCAAGAGCCTTTCCTTCTGCAGGCTGAACAAGGCCTGTTCCCTCAGTCTTTCCTCACAGGGCAAGTTCTCCAGCCCTGACCCCCTTGAGGGTCTGCCACTGAACTCACTCTGAGTGTTCAACATCATTCTTCTGCAGGGGGCCTCAAAATGGTGGCCATCTCTAGATGTGCTCTGACGAGTGCTGAGTAGAAGGGGATAATCACTTCCCTTGATCTCCTGACTGTGCTACTGTTCATGCAACCCAGGATGCTGTGGCCTCCTTTGCTGCCAGGACACGCTGCTGGCTCTCGTTCAGCAGCTCCCCGAGTTGTTCTTGTGGCCTTCTTTGAAGATGGGCACAACATATTCCTTTTTCTGGTCATTGGCACCTCCCCTGATCTCCACAACCTTTGATGATAGTGAGTTGCTTTGCTGTGGCAGCAGGCAGCTCTCTCAATGTCTGAGCATGCCACACATCCAATCCCATAGACTGTATTGGTTGAGTTCTTGCAAGTCATCCCTCTCTCAACCCTCAGGCACTGCAGGCTGGTTTTCTCATCTGCAGTCCTGACTCTAGGCACAACAGCCCAGGAGACCTTGCTGGTGCAGCCTGAAGCCAAGAAGGCACTGAGCTCCTCAGACCTGTCTACATCTGCTCTTGCTACATTCCCTGCCCCATGCAGCACTGAGCCCCCACTTTCCTTCTTTACTCTTTTACTGTTACTGAAGCAGCAGCAGCTCTTCTTTGTGCTCGTGATGTCCCCTGCGAGTGTGTATGCTAGGGGAGCTTTGACTTCCCTACTTCGCTGGACAACACTGTATTTCTGAATTCCTCCTTTTCAGCCTCTCCTTTCTTCCCCTTCCCTTATGCTGCGTTACTGCACCGGAGCTCAGGCATGAGTTCCCTGTTTAGCCAAGACAGGGTCTGGAGATGCCTACAAATTTGACAAGCTGTCAGTATGGAGCACTGCTGTGCTTTGTGGGTGCTCTTCTTAAGGACCTGCTGGCTTTCCTTAGCTCCTCTGCCCTTCAGGGCTGCCTCCCGTTGTCTGTCCCATGGAAGAGCTCTGTACAGCTGAGTGTTGCCTTCACACATCCTCATCTCCCCTTCCAGTGTCTCCTGATGGACTTGTACCCTACCATCGCAGCACTCGAGTCATGGGACTGATCCCACCACATCTCAGGGTAATAGCAATCCTGTCTGTGCCCCAGGCTGCTTTTGTTTGCATCTCTTTTGGCTTCATCACCTCAGCTGTCACACCAGCTGAAGATCTGTCACAGCAAAACCTGTTACCAAGGACCTGGTGCATGCAGAGGATTTGATTCCGAGTAGTGACAGGCCGGCATAGAGAGCAGGTGGCAACGTAATGGTGAAAGGAGGTTCCCACTAAAACAGCAAACCCTGCAGTGGCCAAGGCCAGGGAGAAAGAGAGCTGGGCCACACAGGAACAGAAGGAGAGGGGTTTGCTGCCTGAGCTGACCCTGCAGCACCTTGGGGCCTGTGACAGAGGTGAACTGATCTCCAGAAGGGACAAGGTGCCACCGAGAAAGTCCTTGGGCCTGGAGAGTCTGCAATGCAGCCACCCTGTGGACATCCTTAACACAGTCCCCGTTCATTTGGGGTGAGAAGAGGTTCAGAAAAGAGAGACCTAGAAGGGTTTAAGAGTGCAGGGACGTGAGTAGACTCCTTGGTGTGATGTGCTTCCCATTTATGAAGCACACTTGGCTCTAGATGGGAAGGACTTTGCCTGAAGGCAGTGGTGGGATTCCGTTGTTTGGGCAGAGGCAGGAAACCTGAAATGCCCTGGAGCACTTGCCCAGCAACCACTCCAAAAGGGCATGGTGTTCCTGTAGGTCCCATGCGGTATCTGCTAGAAACGTGCGATTGTGCTAGAAACCCCAGGAATCTGACTTATCCTTGCCAGCCTATTTCTGTCATGAAATCAAGTGTCTGCACTGAATTACATCAACCGTTTACAGTGTAGGGATCTGCTTGTGCCTCAGCTTCATGAGTGGAGCTCTAGCAGTATTAGGCATCTCGTGTCATTTCAGATGGCCAAGGAAATTCCCTACATGGCCCCCAGCTGAGGATCTAGAAGGACATGGGTCTCACACTTGCTCCATCAGGGCAAGTAAATACATGCTTTGGACCACCTCTGTCTCTTCAAATGTCACCAGGTTTTTGTGTGCCAACAACTGACTCCCACCCTCCATCTCTATTGGTTACTGGGAGCTTAGACAAGGAGCTGGCACGCGGACATCTATGTTGTGCTCACTACAGGTTGAGAAAGGGGAATCCCACCTCCTGTGTGTTTGTGGAGTTCATGGGAGAGAGCTGAATCCCACTCCATCCCAGGGACTTCTACACAGGCATGAGATGCCCAGATGGACTCATCTGAATCAATAGTTGAACCATGGGAAAATGAACTCTCTTCTTGTCCCTGTCTAGGTGTGCTGTGTAGTTAAGAGATGGGCATAGGGTCTTCCAGAGTGGGACGTTTCCATGTGTCCTAGATGACCATCCTCTGATGCAACAAATAGTCATGCTGAAATCAGTGTCTCTGCATGGATTAGAGAGGGACTCTAGCTCATTATTGTCATCTACTTTAGTGACCGTGTCCCAGGTGGAGGGAGCACAAGGGACAGAGAAATTCACTCCGTCTGCTGGCCTCTGCTCTCAAGCGGGGCCAGGCTCCTGGGACAGAGGGAGCTCATGGCAACCTGGCAGCACTGCTGAGAGAGAGCTGTGTGCAGGAGCAGCTCCTCTGCAAAGAGCATCAGGGCTCCGGGCACTGCCTGCTCTTGCTGACAGAAGACAAGACAAGAGAGAAGTGAAAGGCAGTGTGGAGTGGGAGGACAGCGGAGCACTCATGGTGGGCGAAATCTTCACAGCTTTTGACACGGTAAGTCTCTGGCTGCAGGGCAAGACTGCTTCCTGGAGAGGTCTTCTAAACCCATCCCATCCTATGACTGACAGATTCAGTGACCTCTGGCAGGACAAGTTCATTCTCCCGCCAAGACGGTGCTGTGTGTGTCGGGGTGCTCACAGCTCTAGCTCATGCACAGGACATATGTGAAGGGTCTTTTAGGAGGAAGGTGAAAAAAAGGCTAAGAGAAAGGGAAGGAGTTCTCCGTCTAGAAAAAGCTACTTACTACTGATAAAACTAGAAAGACTAGGTCCTAATTTTGGCAGGGAGATAAAAGGAAAGAGTTTTTTTTGTTGTTGCTTGGCAAGGAATTTGGACTGCCAAACCTTCCCTCTCAGAGATCACACGGTCTGTGAGAAAGCTCAGCAAACCCCTTCAACCCCTCCTCAGCATACAGACAGCACCAGCATCACCTTTATGGCCTTGTCAGGGATTTTCTGACCTGCTCCTCAGGACCTCTGAGCACAGCAGTGCCTCTGCCCAGCGCCCTGTCCCGGTAGGTTTCTGTCAGGCAGAACTGAGCGTGCAGAGGGTGGGATGGTGTCTGTGAGCACCAGCAGGAAAAAGACATTGGGATAGAGAAGGAGCTGCCAGCAGGGAGAGCTCCAGGCAGCGAGATGGGCAGGGAATGAGAGGGAACTGCAAAGAGAATCGCCATGGGAGGAAGGCTTTGGGCAAGTCATGGTCAGTCCCTCCGATACAGACACCTTCCTCTGAGCCAGTCCCCTGTGTCTCTGCTCCCACCCAGCAGAGCCTCTGCCCTGACAGCCATGGAGTGCAGGCCATGAGCCACCTCTTCTGCAGCCAGACCTGCAGCAGAGGAGAGGGGCATCTCTCCTGCCACGGGCCCATTTCGTGCTGCCCAGCAAAGGGGCTGAGAGTGACTGCCCTGCAGTGTTGCTGTCTTTATGGTAGCAAGTCCAGCTGGGGAAGATGAAAGCTTTCCTGAGTGCCCATCTGTCTCTCTCTCCTTGCCTCCCTTGGCAGCAGCATCGCTGTGTTGCTCCTTCTTTGCCCTCCTGTCCTTGCTGCTCCTGCTCTTCTCTTGGGCTGCCTGGGGTTGGGGAGTTTCAGCTGCAGTTCAGACACCTGCCCTGCAAGTTGTGCAACAGAGGAGTGTGCATAGGAGTAAGCTGTCCCCAGCCCCCCAAACCCTGTGAGGCTCCAGGAAATGCAATGCAAGGGGTTGGCAAATTAGTTGACCTTGTCATACTCTTCATCCCTTTCCCCCTATCTGGCCTGAGAGAGAAGAATGTGGAGATCTTCCCCTAAATCCTGAAGTCCTCGGCTCTCAGCTCAGTCCCTTTCTTTCTGAGAGAAACTTGTGACTGTGAGTGTCCTTTAGGTGAGTGAGGTGCAAGCGCAAGGCCATGAGGGGCAAGACTCATGGACAGACCACATCCCGTGACTCTGTACAAAGTCACGGTGAGCCCTTTTTTCCTCTTGGGATGCACAGATGCTCATGCTCAGAGCAGTTGAAATGCCAAAGATTTCTACCCTGTCAAAGAATGCTCCCACGGTGAGATGGAGGTATCTAAAAGCTAAATCAATATCTAATCAGACACCTCTGCTGAAGATTATATTCCGGAGAAAACAGGGGCCAAAATATTGAATAGTCTTTCCACATAAGGGGTAGATATAATCTGCTGCAGGATGTGTACATCAGCTAGTCACTCCCCACTCGCACTACAGACGAAGAGTAGATGGTAAATTGGTGTGAGGAGAGGGTCTATCGCATTGGAACGGAGACATCCAGAAAGGGTCGGGCACCCGCTGCCTTCACGTGAGAGTTTCCCTGCCTTGCTAGAATGGGAGCTGGTGTGGCTGCTTCAGGTACAAACACCTCTGCTCAGGAGGGCAAGGCTGGGGGAGATGAATGCCTCACAAGGATCTTCCCTTTCCAAGACAGCTGGCAGGAGAGCTTGTCAGAGTCCAATCCTCTCTGACCAGGTTCTTTTAGCTATTCCACACATGGACGGTGTAATGTTTAATATTAAATCTTACTTCTTTGAAGATATTGGACGTTACACAGGATTTTTGATTTAGCAGAGTGACACAGCAATATCCTGAAATCACAATACAAGTGTGAGTTACACTTAGCAAAATAGAGCAATTGCAGTATCAGTTCAATCACAATAGCAGTGTGATCCCCATTACTGGTTTCTGTCCTGTGCTCACCATCACAACACTGGGCATCCCCAGTCACCGGGAAGGAAGACATGGGATGAAACCAGCTCAGTCACATTGCTCTCTGCCAAGTTCTTTTGCTAGTTGTTCAGTTTTTATACTCTGTGTTGGGCTGAGCCACGAATACACTCCCCCTCCCCATGCTAGTCTGGCTAACTCAGGGAGACATTCACACTCTTTTGATGGACTCAGGGGAAAACACTGACACCAGCTAATCCACTCAGTTGGGGTGTAGTCACTTGATCCACTCAACTGACATAGCTGTTTATCTAAAACCAAGGTTACCCTCCAGTCATGGTCCCCTTTGCGTTGAGATAAGTTCAGCTTCCTGTGCAACAGCTGTGGTCAGTGACACCCTACCTTATCCCCTGAGCTTCATGGGCACATGCCCCTTGCCCATCTCCCCCGAGCCTTCTTCCATTGTAGGGGTTTTGTGGTTGGTCCAAGTGCTATATTCCTCTCTCCTCCTGGTAAACAGAAAATATTCCCACTGGGTCACCGGAATGAGTCTCCTTAGCTCAGCTCATGGAGCCCAACCCCCTCCTATCCCCACCAAAGAACTGGAAATGGTTGTCACCTTCCTCCATTTACACCCCCCAGCAGAGCACCACTGACTCCTCTGGAAATCGTTAGCAGAGGCCCCTGCTCTGCATGGCACACTCAGGCAGCACAAAGCGGAGCTCGAGCCGGGGAGCTGAGCGAAGGTAAAGGAGAGAGGAAAAGTGGGAGGTTCTGTGAGGAAGGCAAAGGGTTTGTCTCGCAGAAGACTGCTCTAATTTGTCCCTGTCTTTTCCTCCTTGGACAGGCCCCCATGCCCAGCGTCAGCAAATGTCCAACAGCAGCTCCTTCAACGAGTTCCTCCTCCTGGCATTTGCAGATACGTGGCAGCTGCAGCTCTTGCACTTCTGGCTTTTCCTGGGCATCTACCTGGCTGCCCTCCTGGGCAATGGCCTCATCATCACAGCCGTAGCCTGCGACCACTGCCTCCACACCCCCATGTACTTCTTCCTCCTCAACCTCTCCCTCCTCGACCTTGGCACCATCTCCACCACTGTCCCCAAATCCATGGCCAATTCCCTGAGCAACACCAGGGCCATTTCCTACTGGGAATGCGCTGCACAGGTGTTTCATTTTACCTTTCTCTTAGCAACTGAGTATTCTGTTCTCACTGTCATGGCCTATGACCGCTACGTGGCCGTCTGTAAACCCCTGCACTATGGGACCGTCATGAGCAGCAGAGGTTGTGTCAAAATGGCAGCAGCTGCCTGGAGCACTGGTTTTCTTGATGCTCTCCTGCACACTGCTATCACATTTTCCATACCTCTCTGCCAAGGCAATGTCCTGGAGCAGTTCTTCTGTGAAATTCCCCACATCCTCAAGCTCTCCTGCTCAGACACCTACCTCAGGGAACTTGGGCTTGTGGTGGTTAGTGCCTGAATAATCTTTGGGCATTTTGTTTTCATTGTGCTGTCCTATGTGCAGATCTTCACCGCTGTGCTGAGGATCCCCTCTGAGCAGGGCCGGCACAAAGCCTTCTCCATGTGCCTCCCTCACCTGGCTGTGGTCTCCACATTTATGAGCACTGTCATGATTGCCTACCTGAAGCCCCCCTCCCTCTCCTCCCCAATTCTGGATCTGGTGGTGTCTGTTCTGTACGCAGTGGTGCCTCCAACAGTGAACCCCCTCATCTACAGCATGAGGAACAAGGAGCTCAAGGATGCACTGAAGAAACTGGTTCAACTGCTACTACTTCAGCAGCAATAAGCTGCCCATCTCTCCTCACAAGCGATTTCCAATTTACCTGGGCAACTCTTATGGTTTGGGCATTCTGCCTGTGATAGTCATTTGTACACAAATACTTGAATTCATCCCACTTCTCCAGAGGCACAAACCCTGTCTGCCAAATTGATTAGTCAGTGGGGATTGGATTTGGAGACTGACTCATTGTAATAAAAATGTCCATGTTTTCCCATGATGAAATAATGGAAATTGCCAGGGAGGTTGTGAATCTCAGGAGCAGAAATTTTCATCTACCCCTCAAGCTGGTGTACCACCGCTTTGTCTGTTATGCTATGGACTTAATCTCAGTAAGCTTTCACATATTTCCCCACGTCCTGATTAAATTGATCATTTCTAAAGTCATCTTTGCAGCAGCCTGTCTGGACATAGGCACTTTCCCTTGTTTTCCACTTTTCCTTCTCTCCTTTCTCTTTATTCATTCAGACACCTCTGCTCTCTCTACGTGCTGCTCTGAGCTTCGGGGAGTGTAGAGCTTGCCTCATCTTTCAGGAGGCTAATTGTCTCTTTAGACAATGCCTTAACTGGGTTTTTCCTCTATCCTTTCCTATCAATCTCTCTAAAACATTTCTAGTAAGGCTATCCCTTGTGGAAAGTGCACCTCCCTGGAGGCAGCCTGGACTTGAAACACAGTTTAGGAGTTTATTTTGATTTTCATTCAACTCCATCATGTTTTACTTTTGCTGGATCCCAATAAAGAAAAAGCCTTCTGTGTCTATTTGCAGCTAGTTCTCAAAGGAAAGCAGGTGGGAATTGGTGCAGAGAGGCTGTAACATTCAGCTACAGACGTGAGTGGAAGAAAGCTTCGATTTTAACAAGAGTGAGGTAGGTCCCTAGTGGCTGATGAGAGAAATGGCAGGGGTGGGGAGGTGAGGAGCAAGGCTGTTTGTACATGTCTCCTGTCAGAAATACTGCTTTTCTCACACATCACAATTCCTTAGGAGACCCTCTGAGTCACTATGAGTTGGAGAATGTGGCTATCACTTATTCTGTAAGCTGAAAAGTAAAGAAAATGTTACCAGCAGAAATCACTTCTCTCTTTTTTTTTTCGGTGCTCATTGAAATCTTCCTCTTGTAAAGACACTCCTGAAACCTCTCCAATTAGCCACACAAGAACTGAAGGACTGAAGGAAATTATGGGTATAGACAGGGCTTGTTAGGGCTTTTTGCATTTTAATGACCCCTTCAGGTCTATTTGGTGCTGAGTCCATGAATGTTGGATTCTGAGAGGAGACTGAACAAACCTCTCAAGATGTTGAATTCAGAAGCCAGTCCCAAAGTTTCTAGGAGCATTAATGGGTCCCCCTGAGGGCTGTTACTCACAGAGCCTCCCTGGGGGCTGATTAGAGCAGAAAGTTGTAGGCCCTGATTGCAGGTAGGCAAAGGAAATGTGCAGGTGGCTCTGATGCCACGTCAACCTTGATGTGTTTTATCATACAACATGGCCAGGCAGTGACACCGAACCCCTGGGTAGGGTGATCCCTTCCCTCACACTTTGCTCAGGCCTCTCTGTGGGGGCAGTGTGAGGGTGGGAGTGTGCAACACTGAGTTAGGGATAATGAGATGGCACCTCCCAGGCGCTCCCTGGGAGGCAGGAGGAGGAAACAAGGCCTCTACTGCCCTTAGCCTCCACTTCACCAGGATAATGTAGCCCAGGTCCCTCAGCCTCCCTCTACAGGTCATGTGCTGCAGGCAACAAGCACCATCTTGGCAGACCTCCTCTGGACCCTCTCCACGTCCTCCCCATTCCTCCAGCACTGGGTATCCCACACTGGCACACATGATTCCAGATGTGGCCACGCCAGAGCTGAGTCGATGGGGGATAGTAACTGTCCTTGTCTGGGTGGCCAGACACTTCCTAATGCAGCCCCGTTTGCAGCTGGCCTCATCTGTGGTGAGCACGCACCACAGGCTCATATGGCATCCCTCGTAACGTCCAGGCCCTTCCCCTCAGGGTCACTCCCCCAAGGCAGCACCTGCCACTTCCCCTTGCACAACTTCAGCAGGCTTCTGTTGGCCTCATCTCCAAGCTTCTCCAGCTCCCTCTCCACTCAAGCTCCTTTCTGTCAGCTCTGAATGTGTGCGTGCAGATGCCTCTTCCCATCTTGCCAGGCCTCTCACAGCATAACAGCATGACGAACTGCAGGACACTACAGATAATAACGGGGTTAGTATTGTAAAGGAAGTGCTGGCAATGGTGGAAACGAGCATGGCAACCATCTCGGAGAAGGCAAAGGAAGGGACAAAGGCAGCAAAAGCAGGGTTGATGGGGGCAGGGTAAACAGAGGTGGTCTGATTGCATGGGAGGAGATCAGGGTGGTAAAGGAGAAGAGCTTGTAAGGTGGAAAAGAGGGCAGAATGCAATAAAAGGTGAAGCAAATGAAAACCCGGGGCTATGTGGGGGTACCTGCCATGCAGCCCTGAATCTGAACTCCTCTGACCAGAGCAGCACAAGACACACGCATTTGATCTGCTCATCCTTTTGTCTCACATTCTTCCATGGCCCTGGGGAAACTGACTGTTTTCCCTAAGGTCAACAAGAGAAGACCCAGGGTGGAAGGAAATGCCAAATGCTTCAGGCTGGAAGGGACCTCAGGTTGTCTCTAGCCCAACCTCCTTCTCACAGCAGGCTCAGCTACCAGCTACAACCAGCTTGCTGAGGCCTTCAGTCATTTAGGTCCATTCTGGACAAGCAGTCCTTCATCATGAAGTCTTGATTCATTCTCTCATTCTCCTGCCATGAATCCCTGCAAAAACTGGTTCACTATGGGTGGCAACCTTGAGTTGGGAAGCTGCTCCGAGTTGCTCCAAAAGCCTTCCCTTCTCCAGGCTCAACAAACTCGTTCCCTCAGCCTCTCCTCACAGGACAAGTGCTCCAGCCCCCAATCACCTTGGGGGCCTGCAACTGAAATCACTCAGAGTGATCAGCAGTGCTCTTCTACAGGACCGCCAAATGGATGCAGCTTCTAGATGTGCTCTAACGAGGCAGAGTAGAGGGGGATAATCACTTCCCTCCATCTCCTGCCTTTGTTCTGGTTCATGCAGGCGAGGATGCTGTGGCCTCCGTGGTTGCCAAGGAACGCTGCTGACTCACATTCAGCTTCCTGCCCACAAAGTCTCCCAGGTGCTTTTCCGCTGAGCTGCTGCCCAGACAGGGACTCCCCAGCCTGTATCGCTTCAGGGTGTTAGTCTATCCGAGATGCAGGACCTGGCATTTGTCCTGCTTGAATTTCACAAAGATCCTGATAGACCATTCTTCCTCCCTGCTGAGGTCCCTCCGAACGACACCCCTCAAGCATGTGACTGCTCTGCCCCATTAGGTGTCATCTCAAATGTGATGAAAGTTGCCTCCTCTAGGTCACTGATGAACCTGTTAGAAAGGTCAGGTGGCAGTATAGAGCCCTGCATACTCCACTTGTCAGCAGCTTCCAGGGAAAGAATGACCCCTTCCTGAAAACCCTCTGAGCTCGATCATCCAGCCAGCCTGTTTGCCATCTGGTTGACTACCCAGCCTATCACAACGCCTATCCTGTATACAAGAATATTGTGGGAGACAGTGTCAAACACTTTGCTTAAAATCATGGTAAGGGACCTCCACTAATCTCCGCTCCTCCACAAGGCTGGTCTTTTATCCGAGAAGGCAGTCAGGTTGGTCAGGAACGATTTCCCTTCACTTAGTCTATGTGGACCATTCTGAGTCACCTTCTTCTCCTTCATGTGCCCAGAAAGGTGATCCAAGATGAATCGCTCCATGACACACTCCTCACTCAAGTGAGGCAGAATGGCCTGCAGCTCCCCGCGTTGTCCTTGTGGCCTTTTTGGAAGACGGGCACAACATCTTCCTTTTTCTCGTCATTGGCACCTCCCCCAACTCCACAACAGTTCAAAGAAGAGCCTTGTTGTGACAGTGGTCAGCCCTCTCAATGTCCTGACACCCTCCAGAAACCTCCTCCACTGCTTGCACTCTGCTGTGACAGGGGAATGAAATTCCATGCAGAGAAGCAGGCCCTGTGATCCACAGGCTTCCTCCCATTGATTCAAGGAGATGCCTCCACCTCCTCAGCCTAACTGAGTGGTCTGAAAGTCATGCGCACCCACAAGCTCTCACCCAGCCCCTGCTCCATCCCAGGCAAGACCTCCATACATCTGAGCTGCCCCTTCACACTAAGGGCATCCTCCCACCTCACCTTCCATGACAATCTCTCCTGAAGAGCTTGTAGCCTGCCATCACAGCCCTCCAGTGGTGTGAGCGATTCCAACACATTTCCGTTCTTCCAGCCATGGGGCAGCACTGTGAAAGCTTGTGCATCTCCACCTGCTCCTGCCTGTGCCCCAGGCTGAAGACATTTGCAGATATTTGGGCTGCAGAGCCGCAGCTATGGCACAGCTCCCTCTGCTTCCCTCCCTCAGCAGAAATATCATGGGATTGCTCTCCGGTACCCACCTGTCCATGCTGCCCTTGTCCTTGCCCTTGGACTCTCTGGGCAGGGGGGTTTCCGATGCAGTTCAGACACTGACCCTGTGGGTCCTGCCATGCAGACATCTCCTTGACACTGAGATGCCCAAGGCCCCCTCTAACGTGTGGGGCTCTGGGCAATGCAGTGTTGTGGGCTGGGAATGAGCCAGCTCTCTCTTCAGGACACCCCCTCTTAGGACATTCCACTAGTTCCTTGGGGTGTCCAGCTGGGCTGCACTCTGCCCTCCAGAAGGGCACAGATCCCCCATTGCATCTTGGTGTTATCTGGGTGCCCCATGGAGAACCTCCTAGATACTGAGGCCACGGAAATGGTGCTGGCAGGCTGCATGTGGGCAACTGGAATGAGTCCAAGGTGCTCCTGGTTAGAAGGGGAGTGCTGAGATGTCCCTCAGATGCTCAGGGAAAGGGTGCTGGGTTGGTTGCTCTGTGCTTTGGAACTGGATTCCTCTGTGGTGTCGTTTCCTTTTCAGGGTAACATGAGTGCAATTGTCCTCCACCTCTGCGGTGCAAGCACAGGGCATCTGGGAACAAGACACATGGGCAGACCAGCTCTCCTCACTCTGCACTAAAGCTATAGTGAATCCTTTTGCCTTTCAGGAACCACAGCTGGTCTCTCTGAATGCAGTAGCAATGCTGAAGATTTCTGTCTCCAAGAAGCCTCTTCCTTGGGTGTGACGGGGAAAAAATGAGAAAAGAGAAAAGAGAAAAGAGAAGAGAAGAGAAGAAAAGAAAAGAAAAGAAAAAAGAAAATCCTTAAAACTCTTAATGAACTCACATTGTTTAGAACTGGGAGTGAAGATGCTGAAAGCCCTTCTGCATGAGCAGTGGTTTAAATCTGATTCAAAAGGTGAATATAGAAGTTGAGTCACCCCTGCTCCCATGTATGTGGTGCTGTAGGTCAGGGCTGACTCCTCCGGAGCCCACGGGCAGAGACCCCTGCTCCTCACAGCAACCTCAGCCAGCACAGACCAGAGCTCCAGCCATGGAGCTCAATGACAGTCGTGATGAGATGGGGAGAGGTAATGTGTGTGTGTTTGGGGGAGGTTATGCAGAAATTTTCTGCAGACAAGTCTGTCCTAACTTGTCAATGACTCTTCTTCCTCAGACAGTTCCCTCAGGCGGGAGGGAGCAAATGTCCAACAGCAGCTCCCTGAATGAATTCCTCCTCCTGGCATTCGCAGGCACACAGGAGCTGCAGCTCTTGTACTTCTGGCTCTTCCTGAGCATCTACCTGGCTGCCCTCCTGGGCAATGGCCTCATCATCACAGCCATAGCCTGCGACCACCGCCTCCACACCCCCATGTACTTCTTCCTCCTCAACCTCTCCCTCCTTGACCTTGGCTCCATCTCTGTCACTATCCCCAAATCCATGGCCAATTCCCTGAGCAACACCAGGGCCATTTCCTACTCAGAATGTGCTGCACAGGTGTTTCATTTTTACTTTCTCATCTCAACTGAGTATTCTGTTCTCACTGTCATGGCCTATGACCGCTTTGTTGCCATCTGCAGACCCCTGCACTATGGCATGCTCATGGACTCCAGGGGTTGTGTCAAAATGGCAGCAGCTGCCTGGAGCACTGGTTTTCTCTGTGCTCTCCTGCACACTGCTAACACATTTTCCATACCACTCTGCCAAGGCAATGTTGTGGAGCAGTTCTTCTGTGAAATTCCCCAGATCCTCAAGCTCTCCTGCTCAAACACCTACCTCAGGGAAGTGGGGGTTCTTGTGGTTAGTCTTTGTTTAGTCTTTGGGTGTTTCGTTTTCATTTTGCTGTCCTACGTGCAGATCTTCACTGCTGTACTGAGGATCCCCTCTGAGCAGGGCCGGCACAAAGCCTTCTCCATGTGCCTGCCTCACCTGGCCGTGGTCTCCCTGTTTGTCATCACTGGCTTGTTTGCCTACCTGAAGCCCCCCTCCCTCTCCTCCCCAGCTTTGGATCTGGTGGTGTCTGTTCTGTACGCAGTGGTGCCTCCAACAGTGAACCCTCTCATCTACAGCATGAGGAAGAAGGAGCTCAAGGATGTGCTGGGGAAAATGGTTGAATGGGTAAAAGGTGCGTCTCATGTGCATCTACTTCTCATACCCAGGGTTTTTGGCATCAAGCGTGTGTGTTGTTCATTTCTTTCTTTCTCACTTATCTCATTCATGCCAGTTGTCCTCAGGAATCTCTCATCTGAATCCGAGCCATAGAGTGTGTTGAAGCAGGAAGGCAGGTGTCCCACTTCATCAGCAGAGATGGGGGAACCTCAGAGCCTGCTAGTCTGAGCACCCTCTGATGCCCGCAGTGCAATGAGCAGAGTTTCCCTTTGCAGTGTCTTTCTTGGCACTGACACCAAGGGAGCTCAGGTGAGTACAGGCAGGGTGAGACCATGTCCATTAGGAGAGCTCAGCTTCCCTGGCCACAGCCAGGGCGTGATCTCACACCCCCCTTCTGCGAGGGTGGCAGCCAGGTGTCACCGTGGGCTGGTCCCTTCCCCATACCGTACTCCACTGTTCACAGTCAGGAGGGTCTGGATGCAGCAGGGCAGTTTGGACGCAGCCTGTGGGGACAGACCCTCTGCTCCTCAGGACCATCCCCCCACTACCACAGCCCACATTTCCTCACTGCAGCCTTTGCATGGGGGCTGCAGCCCTCCTGGAGACACGTCTGCCAATGGTAGCAGGACTTTCTTTCTTCAGGGCTTCTTTTCCTCATATCCACACTGGCCTGCTGTGCTCTGAGGTGTGTATATGGCCTGAGCACTCTTGTAATGTGGTGGTGGTGGTGCATTCCTGTGAGCACCAAGAGAACCTGGCATTGGGCACCTTTCTGCCAGCCCTGGCCCCCAGAATAACATTTCCATAATAAAAGGAGCTCTGCCCTGTGACGTGCCTGAACTCAGGCCTTTCTTCAAAGATGGAGCCAAAAATACACCCAAGGAACTGCACCACAAAAGGGCCTCTACTCTGCTTGTGAACTCTGTGGGCTCCGTAGGACGAGCTCAGAGTGCCAGAGAGATCTTTTAGGGAGCAAGGGCTGGATCCAGGGCTCATCTCTCAGTGACCAGTGCCAGTGGAGATGGGGAATGGTCTCTGAATTGCCTGCTCAGGGCTGTGCCACAGGTGACAGTGCGATGAGAGATGCCCATGCTTCTGGAGGGGAATCTTAGGCACCAGGAGAGCTCAGGGGATCTCCAGGGACATTATGTGCCTTGGGGTGGGCAGTGAGTGGAGCCTCACAAAATGAGGGACAGTCCATGGTGGAGTAACCAGAAGGTAAAGCACTAAACCCAGGTATGGATAGGGAAAGGAGGGCTCTGCAATCCCGGAGAGGCAGTGGAGGCCCAGGACGCCAAGGGAAGGGGCACTGGAGAGTGATTCCTGCACCCTCACTGAAACACCACAGGCTGGAGCTAGTGCACACCCAAACACATCTCCTGCCATTGCAAACGCCCTGGGCTCACTCTGAGCACAGTTCATGAGCTCTGATGGGTGGCAGCAGTATCAGTGGTGATGAGCCCTGTCCAGCTGGTTTTGCTTCCCACCCTGACCAGCACGGCCAGCGCAGAGAAGGGGTCACCCTGTGGCCTCAGTGCCCCACAGCCCACTCGCTCTGCAGAGCAGCACCACCAGCCCAGGGCCCTGTGGGGAGCACGGGGGAGGATATAGGAACAGTCGGCCAGACCATCATGGACACATTCCCCTGGGGAAAGGCTGTCTGGGGAGCAGGGCCATCCCAGGAAAAGAGGAGAGCAGCATTCACAGAGAGAAAATGAGAACAGGTTTCTCTGTGCACGAGCTCGGGGCAGGCGGTTCTGTCACTGGGGCAGCAGGAGCTGCCAGAGGGGCTGAAGAGCCAGGGCTCTTATGCTGTCCTGGGCAGCAGGGTGGGCATAGAAAGGCTGCAGGCAGAGAGGGAGGGGGATCTGCTGGGCACAAGAACAGGGGAGACAGAGAGTGACCGGCCTCATTGCGGGGCCTCCTCCCCTTTGCTGGAGAGCTGCTCCCCTTGTCCTGGGGCCTGCCCTGACTTACGCTGTGGACATGCCTGTGCCTGGCCCTGCACCTCTCAGGTGCTGACCTGACCCTGTCCCCGTCCTGCTGACCTGACTCCCCGTCTCTGCCTCAGACCTGCCCCCTCACTACAGGCAAGAAAGCCTTGGCAAGGGAAGCTGGGATCTGAGCAGATCCCAGAGAAGGTTGTAGGTACAAAAGGTGACCGTCTATCCCCACAGCAACTCTTGCCTGAAAGCCAATTCAAAGGTGGAAGGAGGGCTTCAGAGTTCAGCCCCTACCCACGTAACACTGCCCACAGACGCTTAGCTGAATGAAAAAGTGAGGGCAGCCACTTGGGGTCTCATCTGATGATGCATAGTTACGAGAGCAAGTGTTTCTTTATCCCAGCTCAAGTGTTTAAGCACCATCTGCATTTGGGTTCCTGCTACAAAGAGGATGTTGTTGGGAGCAGCAAGTGCCCTTTTCCAGCCCCACTCTCCTTCGTCCTCCTCTGCCTCTGAGCGGGTTTCCTGCTGCCTGGCTGGGGCTGGATCCCCGATGTGTTGAGAGGTGGGGATGGCCAGGGAGCTCCTGCTTGCAGAGCTAGTTCCCACGGTGCCAGGAGAGGGGCCATGGGCTGGGAGCAAGGGGGCAGCAGGCCGGGCAGGGGCAGGGGTGGGCAGGGAAGCAGCAGGGGCCTCATGGAGGGGGCACAGCAGGTGCTGCTGCAGCGCAGTGGCTGTTGCCTTTGCCTCCCTCCCAAAAGGTCCCGCACAGCCCCCGGGCAGGAACAGGCTGTTCCCCCGTCCCCATGCTGCGCTCCCAGCAGGATGGGACATGTGAGGAGGGGCTTGGCCTACACCATGGTCAGGGTCAGCTCCCCAGGGATGGCACAGCTTGGCCTGAGGCACCTCCACTTTCTCAGCCTCTGCTCCAGTATGTCTGGCACAGGGATGAGAGCTCCTCAGGCAGGGCAGAGTGAGCCTGGCTGGGCCAGCATAAGGGATAAGATGCAAAGGTCCTGGCTCAGTGCTGGCCTTTGGAAAACTCCCTCTGGCATCCCGAGAGGCTCCATCTGCCTCTTCCACCCTGCCCTGTGCTCCCCTCCTGCTGGACAAAGTGGAGCTCAGCATTGCCTGGGGACTCTCCTTGCCATGGGGAGCAGAGGGAGGGCCTTCACCAGCCCCACACTGCCTTTTCCACCCCCAGCCTTTGCACTAGCACTTTTGCCCACTTGCCTTCACCACTGGAAGCCCATGAAAATCCCGGCGCTCCTACCCTTGAGCTGGCATCCAGCCTGAACCTGGAGCCTGGCTGGCCACAAAGGCATCACCTGTCCAGTGCATCGGCAGGGTGTCTTGGGAGAGGGCAGCTCCCCTCTGCCTCGCTGGGGCTGGGCATGAGGCCGGGACTGGGCACAGCTTTTCCCCGGGGATCTCCCTGAGGTGCAGCTCCGTGTAATATTCCACCTCTGCCCTGGCAGCAGCACCAGCACGCACGGTGCTGGAGGGAAGTGCACAGAGGGTGGAAGGGGGACGGGCTACCCAGGAGGACCATTGAGACCTTGTCCGTGCACATAGGGATGGAGTGAGGAAAGCCAGAACTCAGCTGAAGATGGAACCAGAGACCTCGCACATGGAAAGGCCTGGAGTATTATTCAATGATTATGAAATGATTCCCCAGAGTCTGGGGGATCCAAGCACCCAGCCCCTGCCCAGTCCAGGCTGGGCCCCCCACCGCTGTTAGCAGACAGCTGTGCTCCCAGATCTGCTGGGGTCAGGTGCAGAAGAGTGACCATGCAAGGCTGGCCTTTTCCCCTCCATCGGGATATGGAGAGTTGCAGGAGGACGGAGCTGGCCATGCACCACCCCACAGCTGAGGTGAGCAGCCAGCAGTGGAAAGGGGCCACGTGAGGGGCTGGTCCAGGATGATGGTCGTGGGGCAGCTTCCCCAGTGTGTCCATGCAACACAGGGATCACCCAGGGCTCTTCTCTTCTGCACCCTCCATGTCCTGCTGCCTCTCCCAGGAGACCTCCATTTGCCTGCAAGCACACTGGTGGGTGCTCCCACACTGCTGTTCACCCACAGGAGCTGCCTGCTGGTGTTTTGCCTCTCCCAGGCCCTTTCCAGCCCATCTCAGCAAATCCCCAGCTCTCCCCACCTCCCCTGCCCTCTCCCCAGACCACCCAGCAGAGCAGCCCAGGCTGAGGGTGGCCCCGCAGCAGTGCCCACCGCAGGGGGCTGCCGAGCTCTGGGCACTTGCACCACAGCCCCAGCCCCTGTCCAGGACAGCACCAGAGTCCTGGTCCCGGGGCTGCTCAGGCAGATCCTGCTGCCCCAGCGACAGAGACGTCTGCCCTGAGCTGGTGCACACAGGAAAGGGTTTCTCTTGGTGTTCCTCCCCTCCACACACATGCACCCCTACTCCCCCCTGGATGTCCCTGCTCCCCAGAGAGCCTTTCCCCAGGGGAGTGTGTCCGTGCTGGGCTGGTTGGTCATTCCTGCACCCCTCCCCTGTGCTCCCCACAGGGCCCCAGGCTGGTGGTGCTGCTCTGCAAAGTGAGCGGGCTGTGGGGCCACAGGGTGACTCTGCACTGGCTGTGCTGCTCAGGGCAGACCCAGCTGGACCAGCACCACTGCACCTGACCACCCCCTCCCAGGCTCTGTGGCTGGGGACGATGCTGGAAGCAAACACAGGGCATTTCAAATGGCTCAGGAGGTGTTCATGTGTGTCATTGGGCAGAATGAATGTGGGCTGTTTTTCCTTTTAGATGACATGAACCACTCTTGAGGCTCCCTTCCCTGTGCCTGCTGGGTCCCCACTGCTTCTCTTGAGACTTCTGAGCTCTCATTCAGTGCATTCTTTGGTTTAGCCCTTTACCTTTGGGCGACTCCACTTGGTTTTGGGAGTCTCCACTCACTGCCCATCCCAGGCACATGCTCTCCCACGAGATCCCCTGTGCTCTTGGGGTGGCTCCATATTCCGTTCCAGAAGCATGGACATCTCTCACCAGCCCTCTAATATGGCAGACAGTCCCCAGGAGACACCACTTGACCACTCACCTGCTCCAGGGACACTGGGCACCCACAAGTTACAGCTGACTCCAGCCCTCCTGCCCAAACACATCACCCTATGAGCTCATGCCCCTTAGCCCAAGGAAAAGCCAAGCACAGCAAAGGGCCTTTTCGGGTGCAACTCCCTGAGCACATTCTTGGCTCCAGCTTGGGAAGAAGAGCCAAACCTTCAGGCACTGTCCTCAGGAAATCCCCTTTTATTGCAGACATGCTGGCAGGGAGGCCAGCCCTGACACAGTGCTACACAGATGTACGGAAGGCTTCCAGGTCAGACAGACAGGCTTTGTGCTGCTGGAAAAGTGGGATGAATTCAAGCATTACAAACAGAATTATCACAGACAGAATGTCCAAAGCACAAGAGTTGCCCGAGGTAAATTGGAAATCCCTTGTGAGGAGAGATGGGCAGCTTATTGCTGCTGAAGTAGTAGCATTTGGACCAGTTTCTTCAGTGCGTCCTTGAGCTTCTTGTTCCTCATGCTGTAGATGAGAGGGTTCACTGTTGGAGGCACCACTGCATAGAGAACAGCCACCACTAGATCCAGAGTTGGGGAGGAGAGGGAGGGGGGCTTCAGGCAGGCAAATACTGCAGTGCTGATAAACAGGGAGACCATGGCCAGGTGAGGCAGGCACATGGAGAAGGCTTTGTGCCGGCCCTGCTCAGAGTGGATCCTCAGCACAACTGTGAAGATCTGCACATAGGACAGCACAATGAAAACAAAACACCCATAGACTAAACAAATACTAATCACAATAAGCCCAAGTTCCCTGAGGTAGGTGTCAGAGCAGGAGAGCTTGAGGATGTGGGGAATTTCACAGAAGAACTGCTCCAGGACATTGCCTTGGCACAGTGCTATGGAAAATGTGTTAGCAGTGTGCAGGAGACCATAGAGAAAATCAGCGGCCCAGGCTGCTGCTGCCATTTTGACACAACCTCTGCTGCTCATGATGGTCCCATAGTGCAGGGGTCTGCAGATGGCCACATAGCGGTCATAGGCCATGACAGTGAGAACAGAATACTCAGTTGCTAAGAGAAAGGTAAAATGAAACACCTGTGCAGCACATCCCCAGTAGGAAATGGCCCTGGTGTTGCTCAGGGAATTGGCCATGGATTTGGGGACAGTGACAGAGACAGTACCAAGGTCGAGGAGGGAGAGGTTGAGGAGGAAAAAGTACATGGGGGTATGGAGGCGGTGGTCGCAGGCTACGGCTGTGATGATGATGCCATTGCCCAGGAGGGCAGCCAGGTAGATGCCCAGGAAAAGCCAGAAGTGCAAGAGCTGCAGCTGCCGCGTATCTGCAAATGCCTGGAGGAGGAACTCATTGAAGGAGCTGCTGTTGGACATTTGCTGATGCTGGGCATGGGGGCCTGTGCAAGGAGGAAAAGACAGGGACAAATTAGAGCAGTCTTCTGGGAGACAAACCCTTTGCCTTCCTCACAGAACCTCCCACTTTGCCTCTCTCCTTTACCTTTGCTCAGCTCCTCGGCTCGAGCTCCGCTTTGTGCTGGCTGAGTGTGCCATGCAGAGCAGGGGCCTCTGCTAACAATTTCCAGAGGAGTCAGTGCTGCTCTGCTGGGGGGTGTAAATGGAGGAAGGTGACAAACATTTCCAGTTCTTTGGAGGGGATAGGAGGGGTTTGGGCTCCATGAGCTGAGCTAAGGACACTCAGTCCGGTGACCCAGTGGGAACAGTCTCTGTTTACCAGAAGGAGAGAGGACTATAGCATTTGGACCAACCACAAAACCCCTACAATGGTAGAAGGCTCAGGGGAGATGGGCAAGGGGCATGTGCCCATGAAGCTCAGGGGATAAGGTAGGGTGTCACTGACCACAGCTGCTGCACAGGAAGCTGAACTTATCTCAACACAAAGGGGACCGTGACTGGAGGGTAACCTTGGTTTTAGATAAACAGCTATGTCAGTTGAGTGGATCAAGTGACTACAGCCCAACTGAGTGAATCAGCTGGTGTCAATGTTTTTCCCTGAGTCCTTCAAAAGAGTGTGAATGTCTCCCTGAGTTAGCCAGACTAGCATGGGGGGGGGGAGTGTATTCATGGCTCAGCCCAACACAGAGTATAAAAACTGAACAACTAGCAAAAGAACTTGGCAGAGAGCAATGTGACTGAGCTGGTTTCATCCCATGTCTTCCTTCCCGGCGACTGGGGATGCCCAGCGTTGTGATGGTGAGCACAGCATAGAGACCAGTAACGGGGATCACACTGGTATTGTGATTGAACTGATACTGCAATTGCTCTATTTTGCTAAGTGTAACTCACACTTGTATTGTGATTTCAGCATATTGCTGTGTCACTCTGCTAAATCAAAAATCCTGCGTAACGTCCAATATCTTCAAAGAAGTAAATGTTGATATTAAACATTACACCGTCCATGTGTGGAATAGCTAGAAGAACCTGGTCAGAGAGGACTGGACTCTGACAAGCTCTCCTGCCAGCTGCCTTGGAAAGGGAAGATCCTTGTGAGGCATTCATCTCCCCCAGCCTTGCTCTCCTGAGCAGAGGTGTTTGTACCTGAAGCAGCCACACCAGCTCCCATTCTAGCAAGGCAGGGAAACTCTCACATGAGGGCAGCAGGGGCCCAACCTGATGGATGGGCAGTCAGGAAAGCTTTCATCTTCCCCAGCTGGACATGCTACCTCAAAGACAACAACACTGCAGGGCAGTCGCTCTCAGCCCCTTTGCTGGGCAGCACGAAATGGGCCCGTGACAGGAGACATGCCCCTCTCCTCTGCCATAGTTCTGGCTGCAGAAGAGGTGTCTCATGGCCTGCACTCTATGGCTCTCAGGGCAGAGGATCTGCTTGGTGGGAGCAGAAACGCAGGGGACAGGCTCAGAGGAAGGTGTCTGTATCAGAGGGACTGACCATGACTTGCCCAAATCCTTCCTCCCATGCTGATTCTCTTTGCAGTTCCCTCTCATTCCCTGCCCATCTCGCTGCCTGGAGCTCGCCCTGCTGGCAGCTCCTTCTCTATCCCAATGTCGTTTCTCTGATGGAACTCACAGACCCGATCCCACCCTCTGCACGCTCTGTTCTGCCCAAAAGAAACCTACCGGGACAGGGCGCTGGGCAGAGGCATTGCTGTGCTCAAAGGTCCTGAGGAGCAGGTCAGAAAATCCCTGACAAGGCCACAAAGGTGATGCTGGTGCTGTCTGTAGGCTGAGGAGGGGTTGAAGGGGTTTGCTGAGCTTTCTCACAGACCTAGTGATCTCTGAGAGGGAAGGTTTGAGAGTCTCAGTTCCTTCCCAAAGCACAAAACTCTTTCCTTTTCCCCCCTCCCCAAATTAGTGAACTCAAAGCACACAGCCTAGAAGGAAAGCTCCTTCCCTTTCAAGTAGCCCCTGCCTTGACCTTCCTTTTGAAAAGTGCCCTCCAGAAATGTCCTCACGGTGAGCTGGAGCTGTGAGCAGCCCTGACCCACGCACCACCCTCTCCACAGCACACTCAACCTGCCCTGACGGGCTCTCTCCTCCCACCCAGAGCTTCTCCCCGCAGCGCTGTGGGGAGTTTTCTGGGCAGGCTGAGTGCTGACCCTCGCAGGCAGCAGACTCACTGCCCGGGGCACACAGCACCCTGGCGTGCAGGAACACTGCTCTGAATGGCAGCCCTGGCTAGACCTCTGGCACACCCTGGCTTCACACCCATGCAGCTCTCCCTGGCAGAAGGCAGCAGGACACCCTGTCCCTGGCATGCTGTGGCAGGGAATCCCCTCCTGCACTCTGGAGAAGCCAGGAGAGCACGCCTTAAGAAAACTCTCCATTATGGGCTGGGTTTAGAAGACCCCTCCAGCAACAGCAGTAGCATTGCCCTGCAGCCAGAGGCTTACCGTGCAAAGGGCTGCGAAGATTCCTCCCACAAGGAGCTCTCCTCTGGCCTCCCACTCCACACTCCCTTTCACTTCTCTCTGCCTTCTCTCATGGATGTCAGCAAGAGCAGGCAGTGCCCAGAGCCCTACTGCTCTTGACAGGGGAGCTGCTCCTGCAAAGAGTTGTCTCCCAGCAGGGCTGCCACGTTGCCAGGAGCTCTCTCTCCATCCCAGGAGCCTGCCTCTGCTCAGCAACAGTGGTCCAGCTGAAGGCGTGAATTTCTCTCTCCCTTGTGCTTCCTCCTCCTCAGACACGGTCACTGAAGTAGACTGAACTAATCACCTAGGGGCCTTTTCTAAAGAGTGGAGAGAGACCCATTCCAGCATTGCAATTTGTCTCATCAGAGGATGGTCATCTAGGACACATGGAAATGTCCCACTCTGGAAGACCCTATTCCCATCTCTTAACTAGGCAGGACACCTAGAAAAGGGGCAAGAAGGGTTTTCAGTTATCCATGGCTCAGGTATTCATTCAGACACGTCAGTCTCTGCTTCTCCTGCTGGTTTAGAAGCCCCTGGGATGGAGTGGGATTCAGAGCCCTTCTGTGCATTCCACAAACACGCAGGACGTGGGATTCCCCTTTCACAACCTGGAGTGTACACAACAAAGATGCCGGCATGCGAGCTCCCTCTCTAAGCTCCCATGATAAGCACTGGAGTGGGAGGGGAGTAGCCAGCTGCCCACACACAAACACGTGGTGACATCTGAAGCGAGAGAGGTTGTCCAAGGCATATGCCAGTGTCTGCTGGCTCTGATGCAGCAACCGTGAGACCCACATCCTTCTAGAGCATTAGGTGGTGGCCAGGTGGAGAATCTCCTTGGCCATCTGAAATGACACGAGATGCCTAATACTGCCAGAGCTCCACACAGTAGGAGGCTGAGGCACAAGCAGATCCCTACACTGCAAGCAGTTCATGTCATTCAGTGCAGGCACTAGATTCCGTGATGGCTGTGGTGTCAAGCACAACCATATGTCTCCAGCAGATACCACTTGGGACCTGCCTGTGTCCAAACAACTGAATCCCACTTCTGTCTTTAGGTGAAGTCCATTCCCTCTACATCCAAGTGTGCAGCATAGATCTGCACATCACACCAAGGGCTCTTCTCAGTTGTAAGTTCAATCGTAAATAAGAATGATTTGACGAGGTTCGATTGGCAAGGTTCACACAGTTATTACTGCATGAAGGACGGGGTAAGATACACATGTAACGGAGACCCTCCCGTTGAGTCACGAGGTTCAGAAAGGACCCTCTTGCTTTCTAAACTCCTTCGGAGAGGAGACTAGGTGTGGCTGGACCCAGTCCTAGTCTCAGACTTGGTCAACTATTTATGTCTAAGGGATTATGTGCACAATTAATCAGAGATATAACTCAGCAAAATTTCGTGAGGTTTTGCAGTGTTTCAGCATGCTATTAATCACTTATCGAGGATCTGTCGTGGGTAAGGAATGTCTCAACCTCGAGGAGGAACCTTGAGAGGCATCCCTGCTCAAGAGGAGGTTCTGCAGTGCAGCCCGCTGCCTTGCAGGAGAGCTCAATGGGCTAAGGACTGCCCCCTATTTTTGGGGAGGGGATGATTGACTCATAGTCATATTTGCATGCTAGACGGGTCTTAGTTGGTGCATGCTCAATTAGCCCCTGCATACATGCTGTTTACAGGGAGGTCAGGTTGAGGGGGAGAGAGCACATCAGTGGGGCGGGGGGAAAGGAGCACACCGTCACAGCACGTTTGCTCTTTTATGGCACATCATCTCTATCTTAAGCACCGCACACCAAGAAACCTTGCTGAGGACTTTTACAAGCAAAGAGCCTGCTTTGGTGCCCAAAGGAGGAAGGCTCTCTCCTCTCCCATGTTCTCCTACATCCTGCTTCTCCAAAAAGAGGGACCCACAGGAGAAACCAGTCTTGAGGCTCACCAGAGCATCCCAATGTGTGGCCACGCTTAGTGCTATTTCAACCCAAAGGACTTTGATCCTGGTTTTGAAAAATGCCAAGCCCCAAAACAACCCCCAAACCCCAGATTCCTGCATGGATCTGCCTAGTGCAGCAACCTGCCAGTGCAGGGGCACAGAAGTGACTTCTCTAGTTCCCCATTTTAGCTATTTCACTGCCTTTGGCAACATCTGCAGATGTTCCTCAAGGAGTTATCAGAAAAATTTGGAAAATTCCTGGGGTGGAGGGAGGTGACTGCTTTCCAGGACATGAGGGGAAATCTCGCTGCTCTCTCCCTGCCTCTGTCATCTCCATGGCAGTGACCTACCGAGCCCCCACACGACACGAGCTGAGGTCACAGTGGGATGTGCTGCATCACAGGCAGGTCTTCTCGGTGGCATGGGCGGGTGCCCTCACTTCCCTGTGAGGCCCAGGTACTGCTGGGCACTGCTCATGTGATACCCACAGCTGCCCTTTGTAGTGGGTCCATGGCAAGGAGAGGGGACAGGAGGCAGTGGGGCCACGTTGTGGCCCCTCGCCAAAGGGCAGAGGAGCAGGAGCACATTGGAAAGGAGTTTGGGATGAAACAGGAAGAGCATCCTTCCTCCGTGGCTGGAGATGCAAGCTGAGGGCAAGGGGACAAGCGAGATGGAGGACTGCTGGATGGACACCATCAGCCCACACCACAGTTCCTTCTTCCCAATGCTCCTGCAGCTCTCCACTGAGGATAAGGGCTTTGGGAGCTCCTTCCCAAGGTGTCACACAGAGACCATTAACTGCAAAAACTGCTGGGGATCCTGGGCTGTGGTGCTGGCTGGACACGGCTGGGGGCTGCCACGAGAGCCCTGCCTGAGGGTCCCATCTGGCTCCAATGGGCAATGTGGCAGCCAGGACTCCTGGGTCCTGGCGCTGGGGCTGCCCTGAGCCACAAGGCTCCTGTGGGGCCAGCCCCATCCCCTTGTGGGTGGAGGGAGGGGGTGGGCAATCCATGGCCATGTTTCCCTGGGAGTGGGTCCCCCTTTGGGGTCTGGCTCTGAGAAGAAAGGGGTCCTGCATCCCAGAGGCTGGGGTGGCCTGCAGCTCCCATGGGATCCACAAGAGCCTGCTGGAAATGTCCATATCCAATAATGAAACCTTCGCCTTGTAATAACCCCAAGTCCTCTGCGTGTTTGAGAAAACCTGATCCTTCCCTGTGGATCCTTTTATGCTTCCAACTCAGCAAAGCATGTTTTGAACTCAGAGATGCCACCCTGAGATGGCCATAGCCCCTCTCATCCTGCAAACCTCCGCACCCAAAAGACAGCATGTTGAGGAGAGCATCTTGCCAACAGGTGGGGGACACCCACCTGGCCACTGCCCAGCCCAGCCGAGCACACAGTGAGGGCTGCCGAGCCCCAGGGCTGCATGAGGAGGGGAATGGGACAGGAGGAGCGAGAGGACATCGCCCTGCCCTGCCCTGCCCTGGGGGCAGCAGAACGCTGCCCGTCGGCTCCAGCACCCCGGCCATCCCCAGGGCCCCCTCGCCTGTGCCAGGGCTGCCACAAGCACAGGGCCCAGCGCTGCCCCCCCACAGCCCCCCATGGCCCCCCAGGCACGGGGCAGCCAGCAGCCCCGCGCGACCCCTGTGGCAGAGCACAGGCCCAGTGGGGCAGCGGCCATGTCCCGGGGCCCCGCACTGCCCGGCCACATGTTGCAGTTTTGCCACCAGGCCCTGCCACGCCCCAGCCCGCACTGCCACCCACAACATGGTGCCTGACTGCAGGGGAGGAGGCAGAGCAGGCCGCCAGGGCAGGAGGGCCCAACATTGCGATGGCATCGCCCCAGTGCAGCCCTTCCATTGGCTGGCAGGAGGAGGAGGGTGGGGATCGATTTCACTGATGGTTCTGCCAGCCAATTGCAGTCCATCGTGATGGTGCCCTCCTGCTGGGGTGGGGGCAGCAGTGCTGGCGCCGGGGCTGCTTTCCTGCAGGAGCTGCAGCAGGGGCTGGTGGGGCTGTGAGCAGGGGCCAGAGCAACGTGGCCCAGAGCGGGGAGCTGCCCTGCAGCCAGACGTGGCGGCCTGCCCTGAGCAGCTGGGCCGGGGCGGCTCGGTGGGGTTTGGGGGCAGGAACCTTTGCCCCTGTGGTGGCTCTGGGATCCCCATTAAAGCGTTTCCCTGAGGTGCTGCTGCCAGCGCAGCCCCAGGTGCTGCTTGGAGCTGCGTTTGGGAGGTGCTGGGCAGAGTGTGAGCAGGCTGCTGGTGTCCTCGCGAGGTGCCCTTCCCAGTGGTGTCTTTTGTTGTGAAAACTGCATTTCCGAGTGTCTCTGAGAGAGGCTGTCCCCGCATGTCATGCCGTGCCTTAGCCGTTGTTTTTGCTCCCTGCCTCTTGCTTCTCCCTGAGACCTGTGAGCCTGGCAGCAGCCTGAAGGGTGTTTGCAGAAGAGCTGTGTAAGTGTGAGCTGTTTTGCTTGTGAAGGGCCTTGAACGTTGATGAAGGGCCAGTCCTTGCACTTGCCATTGTTCTTTCCATGCTCCTAGGTCAGGGTGAAGAGTTGCTGAATTGTGTCTCTGCTGGTTTCACCAACTGAGATGCCCTGGCCTGAGTCCTTCCGTGTGTCTCCAATTGTCAGGGCCTAAAATAGGAGAATGCTTGTTGTCCTGGATGTGTAGAGGATTTTCTGGGTTTGTTCAGCACTGGGGAAGGAACCAGAGTTCTGAGTTGCGGGAAGGCTTCTCCCTGTGCCTGGGACATGAGGCATTGCTGTCTTCAGTTTCATGATCGCTGCTCCCATGCAATCGTCCCGTTAGAAAATGTTGCCCAGAATTACTTGCAGGCTGTTCTCCAATTCTTAAGTTTCATAGGCTAGGTGTTGATAATGCATAGCAGAAGCTAATCTTTTGGTGTAGTAACTGGTAGGCAATGGGTGTTTCAGAGCATTGTGAGTATTATGAGGCCATGATGTGAATCTGTGATGTGATGACACCTCTATGTGAGCAGCTGAGAGGTGAGGAGAAGACGCATGGCTTGGATATTAGTGGTGAGGTCACTTCTGGGTTTGTTGTGTATGCTCAGAGGAGGGTTTGACAACTGCAGCGCTCTACAGCATACAGAAATGCAACTCGTTAATCAAGCAGAAGTAGATGTTTCCCATCATCTGGCACAAATTTGATTCCACTCCATCATCATGAGTTAGTACTGCTACATTTCAAGTGCAGATGATGTTCTGTGGTGAATGTGGACATGGAGTTTGCCTTTCCACTTCTTGCTAAGCAGAAGCTTGCAGCCTCCTCCTGGTCAGCTAGGGAGTCCAAGTAGACTTCTGAGGCTGCTAAATGAATCTAGTGCTGGTGTGAGCAGTGGTGTTAGTAATCTCTTATTGCCAGGGTGTGTGTGCTTTAGAAATTGCCCCTGTCAAAAGATCAGGGAGCTTGTGAGATTTTCCTGCAAGGTCTGAATGCTGTCTCTGTCTTTGAGGTGTCCACCTGCTTTTATGACACATTTGGAACTGTAACACGTTTGAGGTTCTGGTTTTCTGTGCACGTATGCAGTCACTGAAGAATGGGTGCAAAGGCAGTTGGAGGAGGCAGAAGAAATGTCACCCCCCAAAAAGGTATGGGCCACATTTTGAAAGAGATTCCTTTTTCAGGGAAGTTGAGGCACAAGCAAGAGGCAAGAGGTGACCTGATCAGCCCCTCTGAGAGCAATTCTCTGCTTCCTGGAGGTGGGAAGTGAGCAAGCCCCAGGCTGTGATTGGATGTTCAGAGGAAATGCATGTTGCAAGGCCTTGGAGGACTGGAAGGGAATGGAAGGTCTGGAGAGTTGGGCTTTCTTTGTGTTGGGGTGCTTGGGGGTGCCCTGCCTGCTGCCCTGTGTGGTGCAGTGCCATGTGTGGTGCTGATACAGAGGTGCGCGTTGGCTGCCAACCCTCTGTGAGGTGAGGGGGTAGCGGCGTGTTACAGGGCAAGATGCCCTGTGGTGGAGCCAGGTGGTGGCCCCAGTGTTTTGCTGCTCAGCCTGGGAGGAGGTGTCTGGAGTGAGCAGTGCTCTGCTCCCAGAGACCAGCCCACCATCACGGTGTCCTTCAGGGAGAGCTGGTTGAGGACTGTTGGTGACCGTGTTGCCTCCTTGGAGCATCCTGTTGTGAGCCAGGGATGCTCTCAGTTTGGTGGTTTCTGTCAGCTGAGGTTCAGGCTTGCAGTTTCTGAAGGTCTTGATGCTTCCGTGAGTCTTTGGGATTTTCCTGACTCCCCTGGAGAAAGTCCCAGTATCTTCTCCCTTCTTAAAGTCTTTCTGTTGAAGCTGGACCCTCATTGCATCTTCCCATCCCAGACCCTAATCCATTCTGATCCCTCAGAGAGATGGGGAGTTAATGAAAGCAGTCAGAGCCATTTCTCCACTTTGTGCCTATGCAGAGCCTTGCCGACAGGGGAGATGCCACCTCACAAGAAGTCAGGCCTCTGAGGGTGATGGGTGGCTCTGAGACACCTGTCCTTGGTCAGTGGTGGAGGCGACGTCTCCAAAGCTGCTGGTGCCTTTGGAAAGAGCCTCAGAAGAGCAGATTTTTTGAGTGTGCAGTGGAGGGAGACATCTGGAGGTGGGGGGGCAACGCCCTGCTCAGGGCAGGTCCCAGGAGATGAGGTATCTTGGGGCCTTTTCCAGTGAAGTTTTGATTGTCTCCAAGGATGGACATCTGAGAACCTCTCTGGATCCCTGGGCCACAGTCCAGCCACCTTCACAGACAAAAGGTTTCTTCTTAACATCTAAGAAGAATTTTCCATTATCCAATTTGTCCCTGTTGCCTCTCATGCTATTAGTGTGCACCTCCAAGAAAATCCGGCTCCATCTTCCCTTTGCCCTCCATAAGGGAACTGTGCACAGCATCAAGATCCCCCTTGGCCTTCTCTTCTCTAGGCTGAACAAACTGAGCTCTCCCAGCCTCTCCTTATATGCCCCACACTCCAGCCCCTGACCATCTTGGTGTCCCTGTGCTGGACTCCCTGCTATGTGTTAGTGCCTTTGCAGAACTGGAGAGCCCAAATGGGACCCAGTGTACAGACATGGTCTCCCCTGTGCCAAAAAGAGGGGTGGAATGTCTTGGTGGCCCTGCTGGCTGTGCTGTCACCCATACAGCTCAGCATAGAGGGGAGACATTTGCCCCTGACTGTTGTGACAGTGTAAGGCCAGCAGAACTGACATTAACACTCCGATTCTTTCTTTCTTTCTAGGTTGTTCCACCCATGTAGGTTCCCAGTGCAGTGCTAGAGCCCCTGAGGACGGAGGCAGGATGCCAGGGTGTGTCCCTGCAGCTGTCAACATCTTTGCCAACATCGTGAGCCCTCTGTGAAAGCAGCTGCAAATGATGAGATGAGGCTGCATATGGATGCGAAGGCTTCCATAAATGCACCTGGCTTCCCTGGGTGACACGGGGTGTGGGTTCACCTCCTGGTACTTCTGCTGTGCTGCAAATTCCGCGTGCCACAACTCCTGTTACTGCCAGCCGAATCAGCAAATGCTCTTGTGCCCCCTCCTTTTCCTAGAAGGTTGCGGTGCCATATAGGATGAGTGCAAGAGCCTTATAATAAATGCCAGCATGTCTTGGGTGCCTTTGTGTGAGTGCCCCAAAGCGTCTGTAGCTTGACCTGAGGAAGTCTCAGAGCTCTTGGGCTCCTGGCTCTGCGAGGGGTGAAGATGTGCCCAGGGCCAGGTTGCCTGTGGCACCCAGCCCTCAGTGCTCTGTGAATGTAGCTGTGGAGCCTGGACTGCTGCTGCAGAGCCTGCGCAGCCAGGACAGCTGGCATTTGAGCAGACCTGCAGTCTGGGGCTGTCTCATTGCTTGGGCCTCATTCCAAAGCCTCTGCACCCTTTGTCCCTTCACTGGGGCTCCTTGTGCAAGTGACTAAAGGGAAGGAAGGAGGTTCCTTTGGGCTCAGGAGGCCTTCAGGACTCTCAACTGTTTCTCCATTTATCTGTAAATTTTGTATTACTAAACAAAAACCCCATCCCCCCCGCCAAGCCTAGCTGGAGGTTGCTGAGGGGATGGGGGTGGAAAGCAGCAGCCTGCTGTGCCCAAAGAAAGCAGGATCCTTCCCTATGAAAACAAAAGCATCGCCCAAGGAGCCAGCTCTGTCTCTGCCTCAGCTTGTGCTGCTCATTTGCACAGGCCTTGTGAGCCTAGAGTGCCTTGTCCGCCACTTGGTGTTTCCACAAGAGCTTCGCTGTGTGTCTGGGCTGAGGAGCCAAGGGAAGGCAGCGAGCAGAGCAGTGCCTGGGGAGTGTGCAAGTGGTGAGTGTCCTGCATCCATCTCTTCTTGCTGGCACCTGGTTGTATGTAGGAGACCCGCCAGCTCTGTGGGGCAGAGACAGTGTGTTTGTAGACTAGGTGGCACAGCAGAGGTCTGACGTCAGGTTGATGCCTGCTGCAGTGCTGAGTTGATCTGACAGCATCAGAAACGCTTTCCAGCACAGCTACTCCCTCAGATGATCTCTGTACCTGGGCACTAGGAGTGGAAGTGGCATCCTGCTGTCATTGTGTAGGTGCTGCAGTGCAAAGGCTCCCAGCTCGGACTTCATGGTACTAAAGGAAGAGCAAGACCAATTGTTCCCTTTTGTGATTTGTGCCCAGGGTGACAGAGTGGAGCTGTCGCATGACCTGCAGAGAGTCTTGCCAGGAGATGAAAGCCATTTGCAGAAGACTGTTCTGTACAGAGTGATAACAGTGTAATCAAGGGCCATGCGAGTGGCCCAGGTGAGCTTGTCCTCTGTGAAGGTTTGTACTTTTGAGATCCCTTGTGACTCCGTCCCAGCTAGGGCAGCAGCAGGCACGTCAATGCCATTTGCACTTGTGAGGTCAGTTGTGGCTCTGAAGCTGGTAGGCCAACAGCATGCCCATAGCTTTGGTGCTGATGGTGAGGTGCCTTGTGTCTCAATGCCTCAGAAACGGGGAGCAGGCCCATTGCTGCTGTTTGTGCTTGTTTAGGTCAATTGTGCCTCAGTCGATAACAGGCCAGGAGCAGATATACAGCTTCATGGCAGCCTGTGAGGTCACTTCAGCCTCAGCACCGGACAGTCTAGCTCGATGGATATTGCTGCTGTTTGTGTTTGTGGAGTCCTTTGGCCTCAGGATCTGCTCGTCCACCAGCAGCCCCATTGCTCCTTTTTTGTACTTGTGAGGTGACTTTTGCTTCAGTACCTGCTTAGACAGCATCAAGCACATTGGTGCTTTAGGGCTTGTGAGGTCACTTGTGCCTCAGGGTCTGACAGGCCAGCAGCAAGCCCATGGCTTCAGTGGAGATTCTGAGGTCACTTTTGCTGAAGAATCTGATAGGCCAGCGGCAGACCCCTTGCTGCTCTTTCTGGTTCTGAGCTCACTTCCCATGAGCACCTGGTAGAGCAGCGGTGTGGAGGTTAGTGCTGTTTGTGCTTCTGAGGTTCGTGTGCCTCAGTGCATGCCAGGCCAGCAGCAGGCACTTGGCTTCAATGCAGAGTGTGAGGGCACTTTTGTTTGAGTATTTTAGAGGCCAGTGGTAGGCACATGGCTGCTGTTTTTGCTTGTGAGGTCACTGTTGCCTTACTATGTGATAGGCCAGCAGATGGCATGTGGCTTTGATGAAGCCTGTGAAGTCACTACTTCCTCAGAACCAGATAGGCAAGCAGCAAGCAACTTTCTTTGATCCACACTGTTAGGCCGCTTGTGCATCTGTAAATGACAGGCAACAAGGAGACATTATTGCTGTTAGTAGTTGTGTGGTCACTTGTGCCTCAGTGCCTGATAGGCCAGTGCTAGGCCCATGGCTGCTGTTTGTGGTTGTGAGGTCACTTGTGGCTCAGTGCCTGATAGGCCAGTGCTAGGCCCATGGCTGTAGTTTGTGGTTGTGAGGTCACTTGTGGCTCAGTGCCTGATAGGCCAGTGCTGATCATGTGGCTGCTGTTTGTGTTTCTGAGGTCACTTGTGCTTCAGTCCCTGATAGGCCAGTGCTCATAATGTGGCTGCTGTTTGTGGTTTTTGAGGTCACTTGTGTCTCAGTGCCTGATAAGCAAGTGAAAAGCACATGGCTTCTGTTTGTGGTTGTGAGGTCACTGGTGCCTGAGTGCCTGATAGGCGAGTGCTGGTCATGTGGCTGCTGTTTGGGTTGTGAGGTCACTTCAGCCTCAGTGCCTCATAGGCCAGTCCTGATCATTTGGGTGCTGTTTGCACTGTGAGGTCACGTGTGCACCACTGCTTGATAGGCCGTTGCTAGGCAAATGGCTCCTATTTGCAGCTGGAAGATCGCTTTCTCCTGAGGCCCTCATAGGCCAGTGCTGGTCATGTGGCTGCTCTTTGTGGCCTGGGTGGCTGCTCTGAGGCCCTAATAGGGCAGGGCTAGGCCCATGGCTGCTCTTTGTGCTTGTGAGGTCCCTTGTGCCTCAGGGCCTGATTGTTGCATATAACAGCATTTGCTTAGCACTAGTAGCTAAATCTACTGAAGCCTAAGGCTGCACATCACTGAACTTTTCCCTAAATTTTTTGAGCCAGTTGGAACAGGCAGGGAACAAGGAGATAAGGAAGTAACAAAAGAGCTTCAGCAATGATTAATGAGTACCATGACTCCCCCGGGAGACAAGGGGGAAACCAACCAGGACCGAAGAAGTGACTACTTGTCGAGCAATCAATCATTGGTGCAAGAAATCGGAGAATGGACAAAGCACTTAAGCCGTAGGGGTATAAATACACAGGGAATTTTCCCTTTGGGGTCCCTCAGAGGAAGCACCCAGCTTTAGCTGTAATATTGATAAAATGATCTTATAAAGAATTATTTGGATCTTTTGGAAAAAGAGGAAACCTAGACTCGAACCCTGTTAAGGACACTGGATTGAACAGTTTCCCTAACAGTGACCAGCACTGCCCTATCAGGCACTGAGGCAGATGTGACCTCACAACCACAAACAGCAATAATGTATCTCCTTCTTGCCTGTCATTTACAGATGCACAAGCAGCCCGCTCTCTGCGGGGCCATGCTGTGCCACAGGGGGGTCAGTACAGAGGGCTGAGGAGCTCCATGGGGCATGGGGCAGCGATGGGGAGAGCAGCTCTGGGCCTGCTGGTTCTGGGGAGCGGTGGTGTGGGGTCGTGAGGGGGCTGGGGGAGATGGTCCTGCTGGACTCACCCCAGCACTGTCCACCACGGCTCAGAGAAACGTCCTTGGGGTCAGCCAGGACTTGTGCAGTGGGGATGGCATCCCCCACCTGTTTCCAAGATGCTCTCCCAAACATGGAAAACTTTCTTTTGGGTGTAGAGGTTTGAGCCCAATTTGGAGGAGGACAGGTGCTGTGACCATCTCAAGACGGCATCTCCGAGCCCGAAACATGCTGTGCCCAAAACATGCTGTGCCAAGTTGGAAGCATAAAAGGATCCAGGGGGAAGGAACAGAGGTTTTCTCAAACATGTGGAGGACTTGGGGTTTTTACAAGGTGAACATTCCATTTCCTATATGGACATTTCCATCAGTCTCTTGAGGACCCCACAGGAGCTGCAGGCCACCCCAGCCTCTAGGACACAGGACGCCTTTCTTCTCAGAGCCAGACCCCAAAGGGGGAACCACTCGCAGGGAAACCTGGCCATGGATTGCCCACCCCACCCACAAGGGCATGGAGCTGGCCCCACAGAAGCCTTGTGGCTCAGGGCAGCCCCAGCGCCAGGACCCAGGAGTCCTGGCTGCCACATTGTCTGTTGGAGCCAGAGGGGAACCTCAGGGAGGACACTTGTGGCAGCCCTCAGCCCTGTCCAGCCACCACGACAGCCCAGGATCCACAGTAGTTTTTGCAGTTAACAGTCTCTGTGCGACACCTCGGGAAGGAGCTCCCGAAGCCCTAACCCTCAGTGGAGAGCTGCAGGAGCGTTGGGAAGAAGGAACTGCGGTGTGGGCTGATGGTGTCCATCCATCAGTCCTCCATCTCACTTGTCCCCTTGCCCTCGACTCGCCTCTCCAGCCATGGAGGAAGGATTCTCTTCCTGTTTCATCCCAAACTCCTTTCCAATGTGCTCCTGCTCTTCTGCCCTTTGGCGAAGGGCCACAACATGGCCCCTCACCTTGCCCTAGAGCTACTACGAAGGGCAGCAGTGGGGAATGAATGAGCAGTGCCCAGCAGTGCCTGGGCCTCACAGGGAAGTGAGGGCACCCGCCCATGCCACTGAGAAGACCTGCCTGTGATGCAGCACATCCCACTGTGACCTCAGCTCGTGTCATCTGGGGGCTTGGTAGGTCACTGCCATGGAGATGGCAGAGCCAGGAGAGAGCAGAGAGATGTCCCCTCATGTCCTGGAAAGCAGTCACCTCCCTCCACCCCAGGTATTTTCCAAATTTTTCTGATAACTCCTTGAGGAACATCTGCAGATGTTGCCAAAGGCAGTGAAATAGCTAAAATGGGGAACCAGAGAAGACACTTCTGCGTCCCTGCACTGGCAGGTTGCTGCACTAGGCAGATCCATGCAGGAATCGGGGATTTGGGGGTTGGCTTGGGGCTTGGCATTTTTCAAAACCAGGCTCAAAGTCATGTGGGTTGAAACAGCACAAGCGTGGCCACGCGTTGAGATGCTTTGGTGAGCCTCAAGACTGGTTTCTCCTGTGGGTCCCTCTTTTTGGAGAAGCAGGATGTAGGAGAACATGGGAGAGGAGAAAGCCTTCCTCCTTTGGGCACCAAAGCAGGCTCTTTGCTTGTAAAAGTCCTCAGCAACGTTTCTCAGTCTGCGGTGCTTAAGATAGAGATGATGTGCCATAAAAGAGCAAACGTGATGTGACGATGTGCTCCTTTCCCCCCCTAAACACTGATGTGCTCTCTCCCCCTCAACCTGACCTCCCTGTAAACAGCATGTATGCAGGGGCTAATTGAGCATGCAACAACTAAGGCCTGTCTAGCATGCAAATATGACTATGAGTCAATCATCTCCCCCCGACCCCCATAACTAGGGGGCAGCCCAGAGCCCATTGAGCTCTCCTGAATGGCAGCGGGCTGCACTGCAGAACCTCCTCTTGAGCAGGGACGCCTCTCAAGGTTCCTCCTCGAGGTTGAGAGATTCCTTACCCGCGACAAATCCTCGATAAGTGATTAATAGCATGCTGAAGTTTTGCGAACTTCACGAAACTTTGCTGAGTTACATCTCTGAAATCCCTTAGACATAAACCATTGACCGAGTCTGGGAGTAGGATTGGATCCAGCCGCACCCACTCTCCTCTGAGGAGGGGTTTGGAAAACAAGGAGGTCCTTTCTGAACTTCGTAACTCAACAGGAGGGTCTTCTTGGCACACATTTCTTTAGACATGAACCGTTGACCAAGTCTGTGACTAAGATTGGGTGCAACCACACCTAGGCTCCTCTCTGAGGGAGTTCAGAAAGCAAGGGGATCCTTTCTGAACCTCGTGACTCAACGGGAGGGTCTCCATTGCATGTACATCTGACCCTGTCCTTCATGCAGTAAATAACTGAGTGAACCTTGCCAATCGAACCTCGTTAAATCATTCTTATTTACGCTTGGAATTTGTTAAGTCGCTATCTTACCACAATAAACATAGTGCTGCTTCCCTCTTACGAGTGAAGAGTATCACTTCTTTGCGACACCTTGATGTCCCCTCCAAGTGTCTATCCTAAAGGAGCTTTGGCTTCCCAAACAGCAACCCTACTTTGCTTGACAACAATACACTGTTTAGTCCAGCTGTTTTGCTGAGATGTCTACTGGTTTTACTGAGTATTGGTCTGGACCATTTTTGTGCTTAGTAGGTGCTATTCACAGAATCACAGAATCACAGAATGGTTGAGGTTGGAAGGGACCTCTGGAGATCATCTAGTCCAACCCCCCTGCTCAAGCAGGGTCACCTACAGCACATTGCCCAGGACCCTGTCTAGGCAGCTTTTGAATATCTCAAAGGATGGAAACTCCACAACCTGTCTGGGCAACCTGTTCCAGTGCTCTGTCACCCTCACAGTGAAGTTTTTCCTTATGTTCAGATGGAACTGTCTGTATTTCAGTTTGTGCCCGTTGCCTCACGTCCTGTCTCTGGGCACCACTAAAAAGAGTCTGGCTCCATCCTCTTGACACCCTCCCTTTAGATATTTGCATACAGTAATAAGATGTTCTCTCAGACTTCTCTTCTCCAGGCTAAAGAGGCCCAGCTCTCTCAGTCTTCCTTCATAGGGGAGATGCTCCAGTCCCCTCATCATCTTTGTAGCCCTCTGCTGGACTCTTTCCAGTAGTGCCATGTCTCTCTTGTACTGGGGAGCCCAGAACTGGACATAGTACTGCAGCTGTGGCCTCAGCAGGGCTGAGGAGAGGGGGAGGGTCCCCTCCCTTGAAATGCTGGCAACACTCTTCCTGATGCACCCCAGGATATGGTTCTTAATGGCCTGCTGGCTTTCCTGAGCTCCTGTGCCCTTCAGAGCTGCCTCCCATGGGATCCCCCAGCAGTCCTCAAAGAGGCCCAAGTCTGCTCCTCTGAAGTCCCGAGTCTGTACTCTGCTGCTCTCCTTCCTCCCTGCCTTCAGGATGTGGCACTCCACTATTTCATGGTCCCTGCAGCCAGCGTTTCCACTGATGATCACCTCCCTGATCAGTTCTTTCTTGTTTGCGAGTACCAGATGCAGGAGAGCGTCGCCCTTCTTAGCCCATCTGGCAGCTGTGCTAAGAAGGTGTCCCTGACACCCTGCAGAAACCTCCTGGACTGCTTTCACCCTGCACTTTGCCCTTCCACTGCATGCCAGGGGGATTAAAGTCCCTCCGTAAGCAGCAGGCCCTGTGTGCCACACACTTCCTCAGCTTGCTTAAGGAGCCTGCGTCCACTTCCTTTCCCTGATCGGGTGAACTGTAACTCCCATCTCAATGTCACCCTTACTCCCATGCTCACTCACCTTTTCCCATCCAGCACCTTGTCCTTCCCTTGGAAGAGCTCCACAAATCCCAGGTGCCCCTTTACACAGAGGCCATCCCCCCCCCATCATCTGCCCTAAGAGTCACTCCTGAAGAGCTTGTAGCATGCCATCAGAGCACTGCAGTCTGGTGAAACATATGTAATGGTGAAAGGAGGTTCCCGCTAAGAGAGCAAGGCCTACAGTGCACAAGGCCAGGCAGAAACAGAGCTGGACTGTGCAGGAATGGCAGGAGAGGGGTTTGCTGCCTGAGCTGCCTCTGCAGCACCTTGGCACCTTTGATGGAGGTAAATCGATGTCCAGGAAGGAGAAGGTGCCTCTGAGAAAGTTCTTGGGCCTGCACAGCCTGCCGTGCAGCCATGCTGTGGACATCATTAGCACAGTCCCAGTTCATATCATGCGGGAGTGGGAAGAGGTTCAGGGAGAGGAGAGCTAGAAGGTGTTAAGCGTGCAGGGACATGAGTAGAGTCCTTGCTGTGATGTGCAGCTCTATGCTGCACACTTGGATGTAGAGGGGATGGACTTCACTTGAAGACAGAAGTGGGATTCAGGTGTTTGGACACAGGCAGGTCCCATGCAGTATGTGCTGGGGACATATGGTTGTGCTTGACACCCCAGGTATCACTGAATATAGTGCCTGCAAAGGGATGTGGTCTCACGGTTGCTCCATCAGAGCCAGCAGACACTGGCATATGCCTTGGACAACCTCTCTCGCTTCAGATGTCACCACGTGTTTGTGTGTGGGCAGCTGGCTACTCCCCTCCCACTCCAGTGCTTATCATGGGAGCTTAGAGAGGGAGCTCGCATGCCGGCATCTTTGTTGTGCACAGTCCAGGTTGCGAAAGGGGAATCCCACGTCCTGTGTGTTTGTGGAGTGCACAGAAGGGCTCTGAATCCCACTCCATCCCAGGGGCTTCTAAACCAGCAGGAGAAGCACAGATTGACGCGTCTGAATCAATACCCGAGTCATGGATAATTGAAATCCCTTCTTGCCCCTTTTCTAGGTGTCCTGCCTAGTTAAGAGATGGGAATAGGGTCTTCCAGAGTGGGACATTTCCATGTGTCCTAGATGACCATCCTCTGATGAGACAAATTGCAATGCTGGAATGGGTCTCTCTCCACTCTTTAGAAAAGGCCCTTAGGTGATTCTTTCAGTCTACTTCAGTGACCGTGTCCCAGGAAGAGGAAGCACAAGGGAGAGAGAAATTCACGCCTTCAGCTGGACCTCTGTTGCTGAGCAGAGGCAGGCTCCTGGGACGGAGAGAGCTCCTGGCAACGTGGCAGCACTGCTGGGAGACAGCTCTTTGCAGGAGCAGCTCCCCTGTCAAGAGCAGCAGGGCTGTGGGCACTGCCTGCTCTTGCTGACATCCATGAGAGAAGGCAGAAGAAGTGAAAGGGAGTGTGGAGTGGGAGGCCAGAGCAGAGCTCCTTGTGGGAGGAATCTTCACAGACCTTTGCACGGTAAGCCTCTGGCTGCAGGGCAATGCTACTGCTGTTGCTGGAGGGGTCTTCTAAACCCAGCCCATAACGGAGAGTTTTCTTAAGGCTTGCTCTCCTGGCTTCTCCAGAGTGCAGGAGGGGATTCCCTGCCACAGCATGCCAGGGACAGGGTGTCCTGCTGCCTTCTGCCAGGGAGAGCTGCATGGGTGTGAAGCCAGGGTGTGCCACAGGTCTAGCCAGGGCTGCCATTCAGAGCAGTGTTCCTGCACCCCAGGGTGCTGTGTGCCCCGGGCAGTGAGTCTGCTGCCTGCGAGGGTCAGCACTCAGCCTGCCCAGAAAACTCCCCACAGCGCTGCGGGGAGAAGCTCTGGGTGGGAGGAGAGAGCCCGTCAGGGCAGGTTGAGTGTGCTGTGGAGAGGGTGGTGCGTGGGTCAGGGCTGCTCACAGCTCCAGCTCACCGTGAGGACATTTCTGGAGGGCACTTTTCAAAAGGAAGGTCAAGGCAGGGGCTACTTGAAAGGGAAGGAGCTTTCCTTCTAGGCTGTGTGCTTTGAGTTCACTAATTTGGGGAGGGGGGAAAAGGAAAGAGTTTTGTGCTTTGGGAAGGAACTGAGACTCTCAAACCTTCCCTCTCACAGATCACACGGTCTGTCAGAAAGCTCAGCAAACCCCTTCAACTCCACCTCAGCCTACAGACAGCACCAGCAACACCTCTGTTCAGGAGGGCAAGGCTGGGGGAGGTGAATGCCTCACAAGGATCTTCCCTTTCTAAGACAGCTGGCAGGAGAGCTTGTCAGAGTCCAATCCTCTCTGACCAGGTTCTTTTAGCTATTCCACACATGGACGGTGTAATGTTTAGTATCAACATTTACTTCTTTGAAGATATTGGACGTTACACAGGATTTTTGATTTAGCAGAGTGACACAGCAATATCCTGAAATCGCAATACAAGTGTGAGTTACACTTAGCAAAATAGAGCAATTGCAGTATCAGTTCAATCACAATACCAGTGTGATCCCCATTACTGATCTCTATACTGTGATCCCCGCACAACGCTGAGCATCCCCTGTCGCTGGGAAGGAAGACATGGGATGAAACCAGCTCAGTCACATTGCTCTCTTCCAGGTTCTTTTGTTAGTCGTTCAGTTTTTATACTCCGTGGTGGGCTGAGCCATGAATACACTCCCCCCCCCCCATGCTGGTCTGGCTAACTCAGGGGGACATTCACACTCTTTTCATGAACTCAGGGGAAAACATTGACACCAGCTGATCCACTCAGTTGGGCTGCAGTCACTTGATCCTCTCAACTGACATAGCTGTTTATCTAAAACCAAGGTTACCCTCCAGTTGTGGTTCCCTTTCCGTTGAGATAAAGTCAGCTTTCTGTGCAACAGCTGTGGTCAGTCACACCCTACCTTATCCCCTGAGCTCCAGGGGCACATCCCCCTTGCCGATCTTCCCTGAGCCTTCTTCCATTGTAGGGGTTTATTGGTTGGTCCAAGTGCTATATTCCTCTCTCCTTCTGGTAAACAGAGAATATTCTCACTGGGTCACCGGCGCGAGTGTCCTTAGCTCAGCTCATGGAGCCCAACCCCTCCTATCCCCACCCCCCAGCAGAGCAGCACTGACTCTGGAAATCGTTAGCAGAGGCCCCTGCTCTGCATGGCACACTCAGCCAGCACAAACCGGAGCTCTAGCCAGGGAGCTGAACGAAGGTAAAGGAGAGAGGAAAAGTGGGAGGTTCTGTGAGGAAGGCAAAGGGTTTGTCTCCCAGAAGACTTCTCTGATTTGTCCCTGTCTTTTCCTCCTTGCACAGGCACCCATGCCCAGCGTCAGCAAATGTCCAACAGCAGCTCCCTCAACGAGTTCCTCCTCCAGGCATTTGCAGATACGCGGCAGCTGCAGCTCTTGCACTTCTGGCTCTTCCTGGGCATCTACCTGGCTGCCCTCCTGGGCAATGGCCTCATCATCACAGCCATAGCCTGCGACCACCGCCTCCATACCCCCATGTACTTTTTCCTCCTCAACCTCTCCCTCCTCGACCTTGGTACTGTCTCTGTCACTGTCCCCAAATCCATGGCCAATTCCCTGAGCAACACCAGGGCCATTTCCTACTGGGGATGTGCTGCACAGGTTTATCATTTTTACTTTCTCTTAGCAACTGAGTATTCTGTTCTCACTGTCATGGCCTATGACCGCTATGTGGCCATCTGCAGACCCCTCCACTATGGGACCATCATGAGCAGCAGAGGTTGTGTCAAAATGGCAGCAGCTGCCTGGAGCACTGGTTTTCTCAATGCTCTCCTGCACACTGCTAACACATTTTCCATACCACTCTGCCAAGGCAATGTTGTGGAGCAGTTCTTCTGTGAAATTCCCCAGATCCTCAAGCTCTCCTGCTCAGACACCTACCTCAGGGAACTTGGGCTTGTTGTAGTTAGTCTTTTTTAGGCTTTGGGTGTTTTGTTTTCATTGTGCTGTCCTATGTGCAGATCTTCACAGTTGTGCTGAGGATCCCCTCTGAGCAGGGCCGGCACAAAGCCTTTTCCATGTGCCTCCCTCACCTGGCCGTGGTCTCCCTGTGTATCAGCACTGCAATGTTTGCCTACCTGAAGCCCCCTTCCATATCCTCCCCAGCTTTGGATCTGGTGGTGGCTGTTCTGTACGCAGTGGTGCCTCCAGCAGTGAACCCTCTCATCTACAGCATGAGGAACAAGGAGCTCAAGGACGCCCTGAAGAAACTGGTTCAACTGCTACTACTTCAGCAGCAATAAGCTGCCCATCTCTCCTCACAAGGGATTTCCAATTTACCTGAGCAACTCTTGTGCTTTGGGCATTCTATCTGTGATAGTCATTTGTACACAAATACTTGAATTCATCCCACTTCTCCAGAGGCACAAACCCTGTCTGCCAAGTTGATTAGTCAGTGGGGATTGGATTTGGAGACTGACTCATTGTAATAAAAATGCCCATGTTTTCCCATGATGAAACACTGGAAATTGTCAGGGAGGTTGTGAATCTCAGGAGAAGAAATTTTCATCTACCCCTCAAGCTGGTGTACCACCGCTTTGTCTGTTATGCTAAGGACTTAACCTCAGTAAGCTTTCACATATTTCCCCACATCCTGACTAAATTGATCATTTCTAAAGTCATCTTTGCAGCAGACTATCTGGACATAGGCACTTCCCCTTGTTTCCCACTTTTCCTTCTCTCCTTTCTCTTTATTCATTCAGACACCTCTGCTCTCTCTAGGCGCTGCTCTGATGTTCGGGGAGTGTAGAGCTTGCCTCATCTTTCAGGAGGCTAATTGTCTCTTTAGACAATGCCTTAACTGGGTTTTTCCTCTATCCTTTCCTATCAACCTGTCTAAAACATTTCTACTAAGGCTATCCCTTGTGGAACGTGCACCTCCCTGGAGGCAGCTTGGGCTTGAAACACAGTTTAGGAGTTTATTTAGATTTTCATTCAACTCCATCATGTTTTACTTTTGCTGGATCCCAATAAAGAAAAAGCCTTCTGTGTCTATTTGTAGCTAGTTCTCAAAGGAAAGCAGGTGGGAATTGGTGCAGAGAGGCTGTAACATTCAGCTACAGACTTGAGTGGAAGAAAGCTTCGATTTTAACAAGAGTGAGGTAGGTCCCTAGTGGCTGATGAGAGAAATGGCAGGTGTGGGGAGGTGAGGAGCAAGGCTGTTCGTACATGTCTCCTCTCCAAAATGCTTCTTTTCTCACACATCACGATTCCTTAGGAGACCCTCTGAGTCCCTATGAGTTGGAGAATGTGGCTATCACTTATTCTGAAAGCTGAAAAGTAAAGAAAACCTTACAAGCGGAAATCCTTTCTTCTTTTTTTTTTTTAGGTTCTCATTGAAATCTTCCTCTTGTAAAGACACTCCTGAAACCTCTCAAATTAGCCACATGAGAACTGAAGGACTGAAGGAAATTATGGGGATAGACAGGGCTTGTTAGGGCTTTTTGCATTTTAATGACCCTCGGGTGTATTTGGTGCTGAGTCCATGAATGCTGGTTTCTGAGAGGAGACTGAACAAACCTCTCAAGAAGTTGAATTCAGAAGCCAGTCCCAAAGCTTCTAGGAGCATTAATGGGTCCCCCTGAGGGCTGTTACTCACAGAGCCTCCCTAGGGGCTGATTAGAGCAGAAAGTTGTAGGCCCTGATTGCAGGTAGGCAAAAGAAATGTGCAGGTGACTCTGATGCCAAGTCACCCTTGATGTGTTTTATCATACAACATAGTCAGGTGCTGACACCCAGCCCCTTGGTAGGGTGATCCCTTGCCTCACACTTTGCTCAGGCCTCTCTGTGGGGGCAGTGTGAGGGTGGGGGTGTGCAACACTGAGTTAGGGACAACAAGATTTCACCTCCCAGGTGCTCCCTGGGAGGCAGGAGGAGGAAACAAGGCCTCTACTGCCCTTAGCCTCCACTTCACCAGGATAATGTAGCCCAGGTCCCTCAGCCTCCCTCTACAGGTCATGTGCTGCAGGCAACAAGCACCATCTTGGCAGACCTCCTCTGGACCCTCTCCACGTCCTCCCCATTCCTCCAGCACTGGGCATCCCACACTGGCACACATGATTCCAGATGTGGCCACGTCAGTGCTGAGTCAACGGGGGATAGTAACTGTCCTTGTCTGGGTGGCCAGATGCTTCCTAATGGAGCCCCATATGCAATGGTGGAAATGAGCATGGCAACCATCTCGGAGAAGGCAAAGGAAGGTACAAAGGCAGCAAAAGCAGGGTCAATGGGGATAGGGTAAAGATAGGTGGTCTGATTGCATGGGAGGAGATCAAGGTGGTAAAGGAGAAGAGCTTGTAAGGTGGAAAAGAGGGGAGAATGCAATAAAAGGTGAAGCAAATGAAAACCCAGGGCTGTGTGTGGGTACCTGCCAACCAGTCCTGAATCTGAACTAGTCTCACCAGTGCAGCACAAGACACATGCAGTTGATCTGCTCATCCTTTTGTCTGACATACTTCCATGGCCATGGGGAAGCTGACTGTTTTGCCTAAGGTCAAAAAGGGAAAACCCGGGGTGGAGGGAAATGCAAACGCTTCAGGCTGGAAGGGACCTCAGGTTGTCTCTAGCCCAACCTCCTTCTCACAGCAGGCTCAGCTACCAGCTCCAACCAGCTTGCTGAGGCCTTCAGTCATTTCGGTCTTGAAAACCTCTGAGGATGGAGATGGCACAAACCATCTGGGCAACCTGCCCCAGTGCTTCACTGTTTGCATGGGTAAAATGTTGGCCCTTATCCCCAGCCTGAACCTCTCTTCTTTCAGCTCATGCCCATTGGGCCTCATCCTCCCATGGTGCACAGCGGTGAAGAATCTGGCTCCATCTTCTTGATGACCTCCTGGTAGGCATGGGCAGGCTGTTATTACATCTGCCCAAAGCCTCCTCCACGCTGAACCAGCCCAGCTCCCTCAGCCTCCCACAGTGACAAAGCTGACCTTACAAATGTGTGCCTAGGATGTTGAAGGCCCTCCCAATCCTTCTGGATTTTCCTGGATCTGCAAAGGACCTTAGGCCTGTTAGAGTGCAATCACCCTCATGCCATGACTTTCTGCATGCATCACACTCACTGGGAGTCGTGTTGTAGAGAACGGGTGTTGTAGATGGTGAGGAGGGCCCATTCTGGACAAGCAGTCCTTCATCATTAAAGCTTGATTCATTCTCTCATTCTCCTGCCATGAATCCCTGTAAAAGCCTGGTTCACTATGGGTGGCAACCTTGAGTTGGGAAGCTGCTCCGAGTCGCTCCAAAAGCCTTCCCTTCTCCAGGCTGAACAAACTCCTTCCCTCAGCTTTTCCTCACAGGGAAAGTGCTCCAGCCCCTGATAACCTTGGGGGCCTGCAATTGAAATTACTCAGAGTGATCTGTAGTGCTCTTCTACAGGGCCCCCAAATGGATGCAGTATGTGATGTGCCTGAACTCAGGCCTTTCTTCAAAGGTGGAGCCAAAAATACACCCAAGGAACTGCACCACAAAAGGGCCTCTGCTCTGCTTGTGAACTCTGTGGGCTCCGTAGGACGAGCTCAGAGTGCCAGAGAGATCTTTTAGGGAGCAAGGGCTGGATCCAGGGCTCATCTCTTGGTGACCAGTGCCAGTGGAGATGGGGAATGGTCTCTGAATTGCCTGCTCAGGGCTGTGCCACAGGTGACAGTGCGATGAGAGATGCCCATGCTTCTGGAGGGGAATCTTAGGTGCCAGGAGAGCTCAGGGGATCTCCAAGGACATCATGTGCCTTGGGGTGGGCAGTGAGTGGAGCCTCACAAAATGAGGGACAGTCCATGGTGGAGTAACCAGAAGGTAAAGCACTAAACCCAGGTATGGATAGGGAAAGGAGGGCTCTGCAATCCCGGAGAGGCAGTGGGGGCCCCAGAGGCCCAAGGAAGGGGCACTGGAGAGTGATTCCTGCACCCTCACTGAAACACCACAGGCTGGAGCTAGTGCACACCCAAACACATCTCCTGCCATTGCAAACGCCCTGTGCTCACTCTGAGCACAGGCCATGAGCTCCGATGGGTGGCGGCAGTATCAGTGGTGATGAGCCCTGTCCAGCTGGTTTTGCTTCCCACCCTGACCAGCACAGCCAGCGCAGAGTCAGGAGTCAACCTGTAGCCTCAGTGCCCCACAGCCCACTCGCTCTGCAGAGCAGCAGTGCCAGCCCAGGGCCCTGCAGGGAGCACAGGGGAGGATGCAGGAATGGCTGGCCAGGCCATCATGGACACATTCCTCTGGGGAAAGGCTGTCTGGGGAGCAGGGACATCCCAGGAAAAGAGGAGGGCAGCATTCACAGAGAGAAAATGAGAACAAGAAACAGGTTTCTCTGTGCACGAGCTCAGGGCAGGCAGCTCTGTCGCTGGGGCAGCAGGAGCTGCCAGAGGGGCTGCAGGGCCAGGGCTCTCGTGCTGTTCTGGACAGCAGGATGGGCATGGAGGGTCTGCAGGCAGAGAGGGAGGGGGATCTGCTGGACACAAGAGCAGGGCAGACAGAGTGACTGGCGTCATTGCGGGGCTGCCTCCCCTTTGCTGGAGAGCTGCTCCCCTTGTCCTGGGGCCTGCCCTGAGTTACGCTGTTGACATGCCTGTGCCTTGGCCTGCACCTCTCGGGTGCTGACCTGACCCTGTCCCCGTCCTGCTGACCTGACTCCCCATCTATACCTCGGAACTGCCCCCTCACTACAGGCAAGAAAGCCTTGGCAAGGGAAGCTGGGATCCGAGCAGATCCCAGAGAAGGATGTAGGTACAAAAGGTGACCGTATATCCCCACAGCAACTCTAGCCTGAGAGCCAATTCAAAGGTGTGAGGAGGGCTTCAGATTTCAGCCCCTACCCACGTAACACGGCCCACAAACTCTTAGCTGAATGAAAAAGTGAGGGCAGCCACTTGGGGTCTGATTTGATGATGCACAGTTACGAGAGCAAGTGTTTCTGTATCCCAGCTCAAGTGTTTAAGCACCATTTGCCTCTGGGTTCCTGCTACAAAGAGGATGCTGTCGGGAGCAGCAAGTGCCCTTGTCCAGCCCCACGCTCCCTCATCTCCTCTACCTCTGAGCTGGTGTCCTGCTGCCTGGCTGGGGCTGGATCCCTGACATGATGAGAGGTGGGGATGGCCAGGGAGCTCCTGCCTGCAGAGCTGGTCCCCACGGTGCCAGGAGAGGGGCCATGGGATGGGATTGAGGGGGCAGCAGGCCAGACAGGGGCAGGGGTGGGCAGGAATGCAGCAGGGGCCTCATGGAGGGGGCGCAGCCGGTGCTGCTGCAGCGCAGCGGCTGTCGCCTTTGCCTCCCTCCCAAAAGGTCCCACACGGCCCCCAGGCAGGAACAGGCTGTTTCCCCGTCCCCATGCTGCGCTCCCAGCAGGATGGGACATGCAAGGAGGGACTTGGCCTGCCCCATGCTCAGGGCCAGCTTCCCAGGGCTGGCACAGCTTGGCATGGGGCACCTCCAGCTCCTCGGCCTATGCTACGGCATGGCTGGCACATGGATGAGAGCTCCTCGGGCAGGGCAGAGTGAACCTGGCTGGGGCAGCATGAGGGGTAAGATGGTTAAGGAAGGGGAGGTAAGAGGGGTAAGAAAACTCCCTCTGGCACCCCAAGAGGCTCCATCTGCCTATTCCACCCTGCCCTATGCTCCCCTCCCGCTGGACAAAGTGGAGCTCAGCATTGCCTGGGGACTCTCCTTGCCATGGGGAGCAGAGGGAGGGCCTTCACCAGCCCCACACTGCCTTTTCCACCCCCAGCCTTTGCGCTTGCATGTGCCCAATTGCCTTCACCACTGGAAGCCCATGAAAATGCCGGCGCTCCTGCCCTCGAGCTTGCATACAGCCTGAACCTGGAGCCTGGCTGCCCACAAAGGCATCACCTGTCCAGTGCACCGCCAGGGTGACTTGGGAGAGGGCAGATCCCCTCTGCCTCATTGGGGCTGGGCATGAGGCCGGGACTGGGCACAGTTTTTTCCTGAGGAGCTCCCTGAGTAGCTGCCCCAGGTGACCTTCCACTTCTGCCCTGGCAGCAGCACCCATGCTCAGGGTGCTGGGGGGGAAGTACACAGAGGGTGGAAGGGGGACAGGCTGCCCAGGGGGAGCATTGAGACCTTGTCCGTTCACATAGGTCTGGAGTGAGGAAAGCCAGAACTCAGCTGGAGATGGAACCAGAGACCTCACGCATGGAAAGGGCTGGAGCATTATTCAATGATTATGAAATGATTCCCCAGAGTCTGGGGGATCCAAGCACCCGGCCCCTGCCCAGTCCAGGCTGGGGCCCCCACGGCTGTTAGCAGACAGCCGTGCTCCCAGATCTCCTGGGGTCTGGTGCAGAAGAGTGACCACGCAAGGCTGGCCTTTTCCCCTCCATCGGGATATGGAGAGCTGCAGGAGGACGGAGCTGGCCATGCACCACCCCACAGCTGGGGTGAGCAGCCAGCAGTGGAAAGGGGCCATGTGAGGGGCTGGTCCAGGATGATGGCTGTGGGGCAGCTTCCCCAGTGTGTCCATGCAACACAGGGAACACCCAGGGCTCTTCTCTTCTGCACCCTCCATGTCCTGGTGCCTCTCCCAGGAGACCTGCATTTGCCTGCAAGCACACTGGTGGGTGCTCCCACACTGTTGTTCACACACAGGAGCTGCCTGCTGGCGTTTTGCCTCTCCCAGGCCCTTTCCAGCCCATCTCAGCAAATCCCCAGCTCTCCCCACCTCCCCTGCCCTCTCCCCAGACCACCCAGCAGAGCAGCCCAGGCTGAGGGTGGCCCCACAGCAGTGCCCACCGCAGGTGGCTGCAGAGCTCTGGGCACTTGCACCACAGCCCCAGCCCCTGTCCAGGACAGCCCCAGAGTCCTGGTCCCGGGGCTGCTCAGGCAGATCCTGCTGCCCTGGCAACAGAAACGCCTGCCCCAAGCCGGTGCACACAGGAAAGGGTTTCTCTTTGTGTTCCTCCCCTCCACACACATGCCCTGGATGTTCCTGCTCTCCAGAGAGCCTTTCGCCGGGTGAGTATGTCCATGCTGGTCTGGCCAGTCATTCCTGCACCCCTCCCCTGTGCTCCCCACAGGGCTCCAGGCTGGTGGTGCTGCTCTGCAAAGCGAGCGGGCTGTGGGGCCACAGGGTGACTCTGCACTGGCTGTGCTGCTCAGGGCAGACCCAGCTGGACCAGCACCATTGTGCCTGACCACCCCCTCCCAGGCTCTGTGGCTGTGGACGATGCTTGAAGCAAACACAGGGCATTTCAAATGGCTCTGGAGGTGTTCACATGTGTCATTTGGCAGAATGAATGTGGGCTTTTTTTCTTTTTAGATAACATGAACCGCTCTTGCGGATTCCTTCCCTGTGCCTGCTGGGTCCCCACTGCTTCTCCTGAGGTTTCTGAGCTCTCACTCAGTGCATTCTTTGGTTTAGCCCTTTACCTTTGGGGGACTCCACTTGGTTTTGGGAGTCTCCACTCACTTACAGCTGACTCCAGCCCTCCTGCCCAAACACATCACCCTATGAGCTCATGCCCCTTAGCCCATGGAAAACCCAAGCACAGCAAAGGGCCTTTTTGGTGCAACTCCCTGAGCACATTCTTGGCTCCAGCTTGGGAAGAAGAGCCCAACCTTCAGGCACAGTCCTCAGGAAATCCCCTTTTATTACAGACATGCTGTCTGGGAGGCCAGCCCGGACACAGTGCTATGCAGATTTACGGAAGGCTTCTGGCCAGTCAGATGGGCTTTGTGCTGCTGGAGAAGAGGGATGATTTCAACCATTTACGAACATAGTTATCACAGATAGAATGCCCAAAGCACAAGAGTTGCCCAGGTAAATTGGAAATCGCTTGTGAGGAGAGATGGGCAGCTTATTGCTGCTGAATTAGTAGCAGTTGAACCAGTTTCTTTAGTGCATCCTGGAGCTCCTTGTTCCTCATGCTGTAGATGAGAGGGTTCACTGCTGGAGGCACCACTGCGTACAGAACAGCCACCACCAGATCCAGAACTGGGGAGGAGAGGGAGGGGGGTTTCAGGTAGGCAAACATTGCAGTGCTGATAAGCAGGGAGACCACGGCCAGGTGAGGCAGGCACATGGAGAAGGCTTTGTGCCAGCCCTGCTCAGAGGGGATCCTCAGCACAACTGTGAAGATCTGCACATAGGACAGCACAATGAAAACAAAACACCCAAAGCCTAAACAAAGACTAACTACAACAAGCCCAAGTTCCCTGAGGTAGGTGTCTGAGCAGGAGAGCTTGAGGATCTGGGGAATTTCACAGAAGAACTGCTCCACAACATTGCCTTGGCAGAGTGGTATGGAAAATGTGTTAGCAGTGTGCAGGAGACCATCGAGAAAACCACTGGCCCAGGCAGCTGCAGCCATTTTGACACAAGCTCTGCTGCTCATGATGGTCCCATAGTGCAGGGGTCTGCAGATGGCCACATAGCGGTCATAGGCCATGACAGTGAGAACAGAAAACTCAGTTGCTAAGAGAAAGTAGAAATGAAAAACCTGTGCAGCACATTCCCAGTAGGAAATGGACCTGGTGCTGCTCAGGGAATTGGCCATGGATTTGGGGACAGTGGTGGAGATGGTGCCAAGGTTGAGGAGGGAGAGGTTGAGGAGGAAGAAGTACATGGGGGTGTGGAGGTGGTGGTCGCAGGCTATGGCTGTGATGATGAGGCCATTGCCCAGGAGGGCAGCCAGGTAGATGCCCAGGAAGAGCCAGAAGTGCAAGAGCTGCAGCTGCCGCGTATCTGCAAATGCCTGGAGGAGGAACTCATTGAAGGAGCTGCTGTTGGACATTTGCTGACGCTGGGCATGGGGGCCTGTGCAAGGAGGAAAAGACAGGCACAAATTAGAGCAGTCTTCTGGGAGACAAATCCTTTGCCTTCCGCACAGAACCTCCCACTTTTCCTCTCTCCTTTACCTTCGTTCAGTTCCCTGGCTGGAGCTCCAGTTTGTGCTGGCTGAGTGTGCCATGCAGAGCAGGGGCTTCTGCTAACGATTTCCAGAGGAGTCAGTGCTGCTCTGCTGGGGGGTGTAAATGGAGGAAGGTGACAACCATTTCCAGTTCTTTGGTGGGGATAGGAGGGGGTTGGGCTCCATGAGCTGAGCTAAGGAGTCTCAGTCCGGTGACCCAGTGAGAATATTCTCTGTTTACCAGAAGGAGAGAGGAATATAGCACTTGGACCAACCAATAAACCCCTACAATGGAAGAAGGCTCAGGGGAGATGGGCAAGGGTGATGTGCTCATGAAGCTCAGGGGATAAGGTAGGGTGTGACTGACCACAGCTGTTGCACAGAAAGCTGACTTTATCTCAACGCAAAGGAGACCAGGACTGGAAGGTAACCGTGGTTTTAGATAAACAGCTATGTCAGTTGAGTGGATCAAGTGACTGCAGCCCAACTGAGTGGATCAGCTGGTGTCAATGTTTATCCCCGAGTCCATCAAAGGAGTGTGAATGTCTCCCTCAGTTAGCCAGACCAGCATGGGGGGGAGTGTATTCGTGGCTCAGCCCAACATGGAATATAAAAACTGAACAACTAACAAAAGAACCTGGCAGAGAGCAATGTGACTGACCTGGTTCCATTGCATGTCTTCCTTCCCGGCAACTGGGGATGCCCAGCATTGTGATGGTGAGCACAGGATAGAGATCAGTAATGGGGATCACACTGGTATTGTGATTGAACTGATACTGCAATTGCTCTATTTTGCTAAGTGTAACTCACACTTGTATTGTGATTTCAGTCTATTGCTGTGTCACTCTGCTAAATCAAAAATCCTGTGTAACGTCCAATATCTTCAAAGAAGTAAATGTTGATATTAAACATTACACCGTCCATGTGTGGAATAGCTAAAAGAACCTGGTCAGGGAGGATTGGACTCTGACAAGCTCTCCTGCCAGCTGTCTTGGAAAGGGAAGATCCTTGTGAGGCATTCACCTCCCCCAGCCTTGCCCTCCTGAACACAGGTGTTTGTATCTGAAGCAGCCACACCAGCTCCCATTCTAGCAAGGCAGGGAAACTCTCACATGAAGGCAGCGGGTGCCCGACCCTTTCGGGATGTCTCCATTCCAATGCAATAGACCCTCTCCTCACACCAATATACCATCTGCTCATCAGCAGAGACACAGAGGACTGGCTCAGAGGAAGGTGTCTGCGTCACAGGGACTGACCATCACTTGCCCAAATGCTTCCTGCCACAGTGATTCCTTTTGCAGTTCCCTCTCATTCCCTGCCCATCTCGCTGCCTGGAGCTCCCCCTGCTGGCAGCTCCTTCTCTATCCCAATGTCTTTTCCCTGACAGTGCTCACAGACCCCATCCCACCCTCTGCATGCTCTGTTCTGCCCAACAGAAACCTACCAGGACAGGGCGCTGGGCGGAGGCATTGCTGTGCTCAAAGGTCCTGAGGAGCAGGTTAGAAAAACCCTGACAAGGCCACAAAAGTGATGCTGGTGCTGTCTGTAGGCTGAGGAGGGGTTGAAGGGGTTTGCTGAGCTTTCTCACAGACCTAGTGATCTCTGAGAGGGAAGGTTTGAGAGTCTCAGTTCCTTCCCAAAGCACAAAACACTTTCCTTTTTCCCCCTCCCCACATTAAGGAACTCAAAGCACACAGCCTAGAAGGAAAGCTCCTTCCCTTTCAAGTATCCCCTGCCTTGACCTTCCTTTTCAAAAGTGCCCTCCAGAAATGTCCTCAGGGTGAGCTGGAGCTGTGAGCAGCCCTGACCCACGCACCACCCTCTCCACAGCACACTCAACCTGCCCTGACGGGCTCTCTCCTCCCACCCAGAGCTTCTCCCCACAACACTGTGGGGAGTTTGCTGGGCAGGCTGAGTACTGACCCTCGCAGGCAGCAGACTCACTGCCTGGGACACACAGCACCCTGGGGTGCAGGAACACTGCTCTGAATGACAGCCCTGGCTAGACCTGTGGCACACCCTGGCTTCACACCCATGCAGCTCTCCCTGGCAGAAGGCAGCAGGACACCCTGTCCCTGGCATGCTGTGGCAGGGAATCCCCTCCTGCACTCTGGAGAAGCCAGGAGAGCACGCCTTAAGAAAACTCTCCATTATGGGCTGGGTTTAGAAGACCCCTCCAGCAACAGCAGTAGCATTGCCCTGCAGCCAGAGGCTTACCGTGCAAAGGGCTGTGAAGATTCCTCCCACAAGGAGCTCTCCTCTGGCCTCCCACTCCACACTCCCTTTCACTTCTCTCTGCCTTCTCTCATGGATGTCAGCAAGAGCAGGCAGTGCCCACAGCCCTGCTGCTCTTGACAGGGGAGCTGCTCCTGCAAAGAGTTGTCTCCCAGCAGGGCTGCCACGTTGCCAGGAGCTCTCTCTCCATCCCAGGAGCCTGCCTCTGCTCAGCAACAGAGGTCCAGCTGAAGGCGTGAATTTCTCTCTCCCTTGTGCTTCCTCCTCCTCAGACACGGTCACTGAAGTAGACTGAACTAATCACCTATGGGCCTTTTCTAAAGAGTGGAGAGAGACCCATTCCAGCATTGCAATTTGTCTCATCAGAGGATGGTCATCTAGGACACATGCAAATGTCCCACTCTGGAAGACCCTATTCCCATCTCTTAACTAGGCAGGACACCTGGAAAAGGGGCAAGAAGGGTTTTCAGTTATCCATGGCTCAGGTATTCATTCAGACACGTCAGTCTGTGCTTCTCCTGCTGGTTTAGAAGCCCCTGGGATGGAGTGGGATTCAGAGCCCTTCTGTGCACTCCACAAACACACAGGACGTGGGATTCCCCTTTCACAACCTGGACTGTGCACAACAAAGATGCCGGCCTGCGAGCTCCCTCTCTAAGCTCCCATGATAATCACTGGAGAGGGAGGGGAGTAGCCAGCTGCCCACACACAAACACGTGGTGACATCTGAAGCGAGAGAGGTTGTCCAAGGCATATGCCAGTGTCTGCTGGCTCTGATGGAGCAACCGTGAGACCCTCGTCCTTCTAGAGCATTAGGTGGTGGCCAGGTGCAGAATCTCCTTGGCCATCTGAAATGACATGAGGTGCCTAATACTGCCAGAGCTCCACACATTAGGAGGCTGAGGCACAAGCAGATCCCTACACTGCAAGCAGTTCATGTCATTCAGTGCAGGCACTAGATTCAGAGATACCTGGGGTGTCAAGCACAACCATATGTCTCCAGCACATACCGCGTGGGACCTGCCTGTGTCCAAACAACTCAATCCCACTTCTGTCTTTAGGTGAAGTCCATGCCCTCGACATCCAAGTGTGCAGCATAGAGCTGCACATCACACCAAGGGCTCTACTCATGACGCTGCACGCTTAACACCTTCTAGCTCTCCTCTCCCTGAACCTCTTCCCACTCCCACATGATATGAACTGGGACTGTGCTAATGATGTCCACAGCATGGCTGCACGGCAGGCTGTGCAGGCCCAAGAACTTTCTCAGGGGCACCTTCTCCTTCCTGGACATCGATTTACCTCCATCAAAGGTGCCAAGGTGCTGCAGAGGCAGCTCAGGCAGCAAACCCCTCTCCTGCCATTCCTGCACAGTCCAGCTCTGTTTCTGCCTGGCCTTGTGCACTGTAGGCCTTGCTCTCTTAGCGGGAACCTCCTTTCAACATTACATATGTTTCACCAGACTGCAGTGCTCTGATGGCATGCTACAAGCTCTTCAGGAGTGACTCTTAGGGCAGATGATGGGGGGGGGATGGCCTCTGTGTAAAGGGGCACCTGGGATTTGTGGAGCTCTTCCAAGGGAAGGACAAGGTGCTGGATGGGAAAAGGTGAGTGAGCATGGGAGTAAGGGTGACCTTGCGATGGGAGTTACAGTTCACCCGATCAGGGCGAGGAAGTGGACGCAGGCTCCTTTAAGCAAGCTGAGGAAGTGTGTGGCACACAGGGCCTGCTGCTTATGGAGGGACTTTAATCCCCCTGGCATGCAGTGGAAGGGCAAAGCGCAGGGTGAAAGCAGTCCAGGAGGTTTCTGCAGAGTGTCAGGGACACCTTCTTAGCACAGCTGCCAGATGGGCTAAGAAGGGTGACGCTCTCCTGCATCTGCTACTCGCAAACAAGGAAGAACTGATCAGGGAGGTGACCATCAGTGGAAACGCTGGCTGCAGGGACCATGAAATAGTGGAGTGCCACATCCTGAAGGCAGGGAGGAAGGACAGCAGCGGAGTACAGACTCGGGACGTCAGAGGAGCAGACTTTGGCCTCTTTGAGGACTGCTGGGGGATCCCATGGGAGTGAGCTCTGAAGGGCACAGGAACTCAGGAAAGCCAGCAGGTCATTAAGAGCAGCACCCACCAAGCATAAAGATGGTCCATACCAATACTCAGTAAAACCAGTGGACATCTCAGCCCAACAGCTGGACTAAACAGTGCATTATAGTCAAGCAAAGTAGGGTTGCTGTTCGGGAGGCCCAAGCTCCTCTAGGATAGACACGTGCAGGGGACGTCAAGGTGTCGCAAAGGAGTGATGCACTTCACTCGCAAGAGGGAAGCAGCACTATGTTTATTGAGGTAAGATAGCAACTTAACAAAGTTCAATTGTAAATAAGAATGATTTAATGAGGTTCGATTGGCAAGATTCACCCAGTTATTTTCTGCATGAAGGACAGGGTCAGATGCACATGCAACGGAGACCCTCCCATTGAGTCATGAGGTTCAGAAAGGACCCCCTTGCTTTCCAAACTTCCTCAGAGAGGAGGCTAGGTGTGGCTGGATCCAATCCTAGTCCCAGACATGGTCAACGGTTAATGCCTAAAGGAGTGTGTGCGACAGACTGGAGAAACCAGCCTTGAGACTCACCAAAGCATCTCAAAATGTGGCCACTCTTTGTGCAGTTTCAACCCACATGACTTTGATCCTGTAAAAATGCCAAGCCCCAAACCAACCCCCAAACCCCAGATTCCTGCATGGATCTGCCCAGTGCAGTGACCTGCCAGTGTAGGGGCACAGAAGTGACTTCTCTAGTTCCCCATTTTAGGTATTTCACTGTCTTTGGCAACATCTGCGGATGTTCCTCAAGCAGTTATCAGAAAAATTTGGAAAATACCTGGGGTGGAGGGAGGTGACTGCTTTCCAGGACATGAGGGGAAATCTCTCTGCTCTCTCCCTGTCTCTGCCATCTCCATGGCAGTGACCTACCGAGCCCCCACATGACACGAGCTGAGGTCACACTGGGATATGCTGCATCACAGGCAGGTCTTCTCGGTGGCATGAGCGGGCGCCCTCACTTCCCCATGAGGCCCAGGCACTGCTTGGCACTACTCATGCGATACCCACAGCTGTCCTTCGTAGTGGTTCTACGGCAAGGAGAGGGGACAGGAGGCAGTGGGGCCATGTTGGGGCCCCTCGCCAGCAGGCAGAGGAGCAGGAGCACATTGGAAAGGAGTTTGGGGTGATGAAACGGGAAGAGCATCCTTCCTCCGTGGCTGAAGATGCAAGCTGAGGGCAAGGGGACAAGCGAGATGGAGGACTGCTGGACGGACACCATCAGCCCAGACCACAGTTCCTTCTTCCCAGCGCTCCTGCAACTCTCCACTGAGGGTAAGGGCTTTGGGAGCTCCTTTCCGAGGTGTCGCACAGAGACTAACTGCAAAAACTGCTGGGAATCCTGGGCTGTTGTGGTGGCTGGACAGGGCTGGGGGCTGCCGCGAGAGTCCTGTCTGAGGGTCCCCTCTGCCTCCAGTAGACAATCTGGCAGCCAGGACTCCTGGGTCCTGGGTCTGCCCTGAGCCACAAGGCTTCTGTGGGACCAGCTCCATGCCCTCAGGTTGGAGGGACGGGGTGGGCAATCCATGGCCAGGTTTCCCTGGGAGTGGTTCCTCCTTTGGGGTTTGCCTCTGAGAAGAAAGGCGTCCTGTGTCCCAGAGGCTAGGGTGGCCTGCAGCTCCCGTGGGATCCACTAGAACATGCTGGAAATGTCCATATACAATAACGAAACCTTCACCTTGTAATAACCCCAAATCCTCTGCGTGTTTGATAAAACTTCTGATCCTTCCCTTTGGATCCTTTTATACTTCCAACTTGGCACAGCATGCTTTGGGCTCAGAGATACCATCTTGAGATGGCCACAGCCCCTGTCCTCCTCCAATTTGGGCTCAAACCTCTAAACACAGAAGACAGCTTGTTTGGGAGAGCAGCTTGGAAACAGGTGGGGGATGCCCACCTGGCTGTGGCCTAGCCCAGCCAGGCGCAGTGTGAGGGCTATCAAGTCCCAGGGCTGCGGTGGGGAGGGGGCTGGGGCAGGAGGGGTGCTACACTGCCCCTGGCCCTGCCGCGACCCAGCCACTCACTGCTGCCCACAACATGGCGCCCAATAGCGAAGGGAGGGGGCAGAGCAGGCCGCCAGGGCAGGAGGGCCCAACGTTGCCATGGCATCGCCCCAGTGCAGACCTCCTATTCGCTGGCAGGAGGAGGAGGGTGGGCATCGATTTCACTGATGGCTCTGACAGCCAATTGGAATCCAACATGTGCAAGGAGAAAAAAGACGTGAAGGAGGAGTGGGAGGAAAGGAGGCGAGAAGCGAGCGGGAGAGAGAGCCAGTGTGAGGGGGTTTGGTGGGGGCTGCGGGCGCGTTCAACTGCCGGCGGGTGCCCTCCCGCTGGGGCGGGGGCAGCGGTGCTGGCACCGGGGCTGCTTTGCTGCAGGAGCTGCAGCAGGGGCTGGAGGGGCCGTGAGCAGGGGACAGAGCGACGTGGGCCAGAGTGGGGAGCTGCCCTGCAGCAAGACGTGGCGGCCTGCCCCGAGCAGCTGGGCCGGGGCGGCTTGGTGGGGTTTGGGGGCAGGAACCTTTGGCCCCGTTGTGGGTCTGGGATCAATGTTAAAGCATTTCCCTGAGCTGCTGCTGTCAGCGCAGCCCCAGGTGTTGCTCGGAGCTGCGTTTGGGAGATGCTGGGCAGAGTGTGAGCAGGCTGCTGGTGTCCTCGCGAGGTGCCCTTCCCAATGGTCTCTTCTGTTCTGAAAACGGCATTTCCGAATGTCTCTGAGAGAGGCTGTCCCCGCATGTCATGTCGTGCCTTAGCCGCTGTTTTTGCTCCAGGCCTCTTGCTTCTCCCCGAGACCTGTGAGCCTGGCAGCAGCGTGAAGGGTGTTTCCAGAGCAGCTCTGTAAGTGTGAGCTGTTTTGCTTATCAAGGGCCTTGAAAGTTGATGAAGGGCCAGTCCTTGCACTTGCCATTGTTATTTCCATCCTCCTAGGTCAGGGTGAAGAGTTGCTGAATTGTGGCTCTGCTGGTTTCACCAGCCGAGATGCCCTGGCCTGAGTCCTTCCGCGTGTCTCCAATTGTCAGGGCATAAAATAGGAGAATGCTTAGATGTGTGGAGGATTTTCTGGGTTTCTTCAGCATTGAGAAAGGAACTTGACTTCTGAGCTGCAGGAAGGCTTCTCCCTCTGCCTGGGACTTGAGGCCCTGCTGTCTTCAGGTTCATGATCGCTGCTTCCATGTAACCCTCCCGTTAGAAAATGTTGCCAAGAATTACTTGCAGGCCTTTTCGCAATTCCTAAGTTTTATGGGCTACGTGTAGAGACTAGCTAGGCAAAAGGTAATCTTGTTTTGGGGTCGTAACTGGTACCTGAGGGGTGTTTTGCTCACTCTGAAGCTTCATTGTGAAGCCACGAGGTGAATCAGGGAGGCTGTTCAGGAGCTGGCTCAGCCTTGGCGGGGGGGGGGGGGGCAGGGGGAGCTACAGGTGGCAACTGCCCCATGGTCATGGTGTGGGCAGTGAGGTCACCACTGTCTGTGAGAGCTATGCCAGAAAATCACCAGTGTCAAATCAGTTCTTTGCAAGGAGCTGATAGGCCAGCAGGAGGCACATGGCTCAGCTGTTGATGATGAGGTCACTTCTGCCTGAGTAGCTGATAGTGCAGGTGGAGGAAGAAGGCTTGGCTGTTGCTTGTGAGGTCCCTTCTGACTGCTGAACTGATTGGGTAGCAGGAGCCATGTGGCTGGAGGGGTGATTGTGAGGTCATGTCTTTCTGAGTGCCTGCTAAGCCAGCACCAGGCAGTTAGGCATGTGGTGGGGGTATGCACTTGTGAGGTCACCTCTCTGAGCAGCTGATAGGTGAGGAGAAGACACATGGCTTGGATGTTGGTGGTGAGGTCACTTCTGGGTTAGTTGCATGTGCTCAGAGGAGGGATTGACCCCTGCAGAGCTCCACAGCAATACAGAAATGCAACTCATTAATCAAGCAGAAGTAGATGTTCCCCATCATCTGGCACAAATTTGATTCCACTCCGTCATCGTGAGTTAGTACTGCTACATTTCAAATGTGGATGATGTTCTGTGGTGAACATGGACATGGAGTTGGACTCTCCACTTCTTGCGAAGCAGAAGCTTGCAGCCTCCTCCCAGTCAGCTAGGGAGTCCAAGTAGACTTCTGAGGCTGCTAAATGAATCTAGTGCTGGTGTGAGCAGTGGTGTTAGTAATCTCTTATTGCCAGGGTGTGTGTGCTTTAGAAGTTGCCCCTGTCAAAAGATCAGGGAGCTTGTGAGATTTTCCTGCCAGGTCTGAATGCTGTGTCTGTCTTTGAGGTGTCCACCTGCTTTCATGACACATTTGGAACTGTAACACGTTTGAGGTGTCTGGTTTTCTGTCCAAGAATGCAGTCACTGGAGAATGGGTGCAAAGGCTGTTGGAGGAGGCAGAAGGAATGTCACCCCCCAAAAAGGTATGGGCCACATTTTCAAGGAGATTTCTTGTTCAGAGAAGTTGAGGCACAAGCGAGAAGCAAGAGCTGGCCTGATCAGCCCCTGTGAGAGCACTTGCTCTCTGCTTCCTGGAGGTGGGAAGTGAGCAGGCCCTGGGCTGTGAGTGGGTGTTCAGAGGAAGTGCGAGTTGCAAGGCCTTGGAGGCCTAGAAGGGAATGGAAGGTCTGGAGAGTTGGGCTTTCTGTGTGTTGGGGTGCTTGGGTGTGCCCTGTGTGCTGCCCTGTGTGGTGCTGTGCCCTGTGTGTCACTAATGCAGAGGTGCATGTTGGCTGCCAACCCTCTGTGAGGTGCAGGGGTAGAGGCGTGTTCCAGTGCGAGATGCCCTGTGGTGGAGCCAGGTGGTGGCCCCAGTGTTTTGCTGCTCAGCATGGGAGGAGGTGTCTGGAGAGAGCAGTGCTCTGCTCCCAGAGCCCCGCCCACCATCATGGTGTCCTTCAGGGAGACCTGGGTGAGGACTGTTGGTGACCATGTTGCCTCCTTGGAGCATCCTGGTGCGAGCCAGGGGTGCTTGCAACTTGGTGGTTTCTGTCAGCTGAGGTCCAGGCTTGCGGTTTCTGAAGGTCTTGATGCTTCCGTGAGTCTTTTGGATTTTTATCTTCTCCCTCCTTAAAGGCTTTCTGTTGAAGCTGGACCCTCATTGCATCTTCCTGTCGCAGACCTTAATCCATTTCCATCCATCAGAGAGCCTCTCATGCTATTAGTGTGCACTTCCAAGAAAATCCGGCTCCATCTTCCCTGTGCCCTCCATAAGGGAGCTGTGCACAGCAGGAATATCCCCCTTGGCCTTCTCTTGTCTAGGCTTTCACAAACAGAGCTCTCCCAGCCCCTCCTTATGTGCCCCATGCTCCAGCCCCTGACCATCTAGGTGTCCCTGTGCTGGACTCCCTCCTGTGTGCTAGTGCCTTTGCAGAACTGGAGAGCAAAAACGGGACCCAGTGCACAGACATGGTCTCCCCTGTGCCAAAAACAGGGGTAGAAGGTCTCGGTGTCGCTTCTGCCTGTGCTCTCACCTTGCCCTCGTTCTCGCCGCCACCCACCTCGTTCTCGCCGCCGCCCCTCTGCTGTGCTGTAAATTCCACATCCCACAGCTGCTGTTACTGCCAGCCGAATCAGCAAATGCTATTGTGCCCCCTCCTTTTCCTAGAAGGTTGCGGTGCCATATAGGATGAGTGCAAGACCCTTATAATAAATGCCAGCATGTCTTGGGTGACTTTGTGTGAGTGCTCCAAAGCCTCCGTAGCTTGACCTGAGGAAGTCTCACAGCCCAGGGCTCCTGGCTCTGTGAGGGGTGAAGATGTGCCCAGGGCCAGGTTGCCTGTGGCACCCAGCCCTCAGTGCTGTGTGGACCCAGCTGTGGAGCCCGGACTGCTCTTGCAGAGCCTGCGCAGCCAGGACAGCTGGCATTTGAGCAGACCTGCAGTCTGGGGCTGTCTCATTGCTTGGGCCTCATTCCAAAGCCTCTGCACCCTTTGTCCCTTCACTGGGGCTCCTTGTGCAAGTAACTAAAGGGAAGGAACGAGGTTCCTTTGGGATCAGGAGGCCTTCAGGACTCTCAACTATTCCTCCATTGTATCTGTATCTTTTGTATTACTAAAGAAAATGCCCATCCCCCCAAGCCTAGCTGGAGGTTCCTGCGGGGATGGGGGCGGAAAGCAGCAGCGTACTGTGCCCAAAGAAAGCAGGATCCTTCCCTCTGAAAACAAAAGCATCGCCCAAGGAGCCAGCTCTGTCTCTGCCTCAGCTTGTGCTGCTCATTTGCACAGGCCTTGTGAGCCCAGAGTGCCTTGGCCACCTTGTGGTGTTTCCACAAGAGCTTCGCTGTGTGTCTGGGCTGAGGAGCCAAGGGAAGGCAGCAAGCAGAGCAGTGGCTGGGGAGTGTGCAAGTGGTGAGTATCCTGCATCCATCTCTTCTTGCTGGCACCTGGTTGTATGTAGCAGACCAGCCAGCTGTGTGGGGCAGAGACAGTGTGTTTGTAGACTAGGTGGCACAGCAGAGGTCTGGCGTCAGGTTGATGCCTGCTGCAATGCTGAGTTGATCTGAGAGTGTCAGAAACGCTTTCCAGTGCAGCTGCTCCCTCAGCTGATCTCTGCACCTCGGCACTAGGAGTGGAAGTGGCATCCTGCTGTCATTGTGTAGGTGCTGCAGTGCAAAGGCTCCCAGCTCGGACTTGATGGTACTAAAGGAAGAGCAAGACCAATTGTTCCCTTTTGTGATTTGTGCACAGGGTGACAGAGTGGAGCTGTCGCATGACCTGGAGAGAGTCTTGCCAGGAGATGAAAGCTGTTTGCGGAAGACTGTTCTGTACGGAGTGATAACAGTGTAATCAAGGGCCATGCGAGTGGCCCAGGTGAGCTTGTCCTCTGTGAAGGTTTGCACTTTTCAGGTGTCTTGTGACTCAGTCCCAGATAGGCCAGCAGCAGGCACATCAATGCCATTTGTGCTTGTGAGGTGAGTTGTGCCTCTGAAGCTGGTAGGCCAACAGCATGCCCATAGCTTTGGTGATGATGCTGGTGTTGTGCCTTGTGTCTCAGTGCCCCAGAAACGGGGAGCAGGCCCATTGCTGCTGTTTGTGCTTGTTTAGGTCAATTGTGCCTCAGTCGCTAAGAGGCCAGGAGCAGATATACGGCTTCATGGCTTCCTGTGAGGTCACTTCAGCCTCAGCACCTGACAGTCCAGCTTGATGCATTTTGCTGATATTTGTGTTTGTGGAGTCCTTTGGCCTCAGGATCTGCTCGGCCACCAGCAGCCCCATTGCTCCTTTTTTGTACTTGTGAGGTGACTTTTGCTTCAGTACCTGCTTAGACAGCATCCGGCACATTGGTTCTTTGGGGCTTGTGAGGTCACTTGTGCCTCAGGGCCTGACAGACCAGCAGCAAGCCCATGGCTTCAGTGGAGATTCTGAGGTCATTGTTGCTGGAGAATCTGATAGGCCAGCGGCAGACCCCTTGCTGCTGTTTCTGGTTCTGAGCTCACTTCCCATGAGCACCTGGTAGAGCAGCGGTGTGGAGGTTATTGCTGTTTGTGCTTCTGAGGTTCGTGTGCCTCAGTGCACGCTAGGCCAGCAGCAGGCACTTGGCTTCAATGCAGAGTGTGAGGGCACTTTCGTTTGAGTATTTGAGAGGCCAGTGGTAGGCACATGGCTGCTGTTTTTGCTTGTGAGGTCACTGTTGCCTTACTATGTGATAGGCCAGCAGATGGCACGTGGCTTTGATGAAGCCTGTGAAGTCACTGCTTCCTCAGAACCGGATAGGCAAGCAGCAAGCAACTTCCTTTGATCCACACTGTTAGGCCGCTTGTGCATCTGTAAAGGACAGGCACCAAGGAGACACATTATTGCTGTTAGTGGTTGTGAGGTCACTTGTGCCTCAGTGCCGTTATAGAACAGTGCTAGGCCCGTGGCTGCTCTTTCTAGTCGTGAGGTCACTTGTGCCTCAGTGCCTGATTAGCCAGTGCTGGTCATGTGGCTGCTGTTTGTCATTTTGAGGTCACTTGTGCCTGAGTGCCTGATAGGCCAGTGCTGCTCACATGGGTGCTGCTTGTGCTTGAGAGGTTGTGCCTCATGCCATGCCTCATAGGCCAGCGCTGTTCACATGGCTGCTGTTTGTCATTTTGAGGTCACTGGTGCCTCGTGCCTTATAGGCCAGTGCTGGTTCTGTGCTTGCTCTTTGTGGTTGTGTGGTCACTTGTGGCTCTGGGGATGATAGGCCAGTGCTGGTCACTGTTAGGGAAACTGTTCAATCCTGTGTCCTTCACAGGGTTCAAGTCTAGGCTTCCGCTTTATCCAAAAGATACAAAATAATTCTTTATGAGATCATTTTATTAATATTACAGCTCAAGCTGGGTGCCTCCTCCAAGGGACCCCGAACAGAAAAATACCTGGCTATTTATACCCGTACAGCTTAAGTTCTTTGTCCATTCTCCGATTTCTTGCACCAATGATTGCTCGACAAGTAGTAGCTTCTTCAGTTCTGGTTGGTTTCCCCGTTGTCTCCAGGCAGAGTCATGGTACTCACTAATCATTGCTGAAGCTCTTTTGTTACTTCCTTATCTCCTTGTTCCCTCCTTGTGTCAACTGGCTCAAACAATTTAGGGAAAAGTTCAGCAATGTGCGGCCTTAGGCTTCAGTAAATTTAGCTACTAGTGCTAAGCAAATGCTCCTATATCCAACAGTCCCTTCTTTTGTTTTTTGTGGGCATCCCTGCCCTCCTATAATTGTTGCTCTTCAAGCATTCTCCACTATCCTTGCATAGAACGCACTAACATATTTTGTAATAACCCAACATGCCAATAACAGTATGATTATGACTGGTAAGAATATCTTAATTAGGGAACCTTATAGGCTGCTCAGCCATGAGGAGAGTCCCCAGCTGGTGAACAGATTACTTATCCACTCACCCTCTAGGGTATGATCTTGTGTTCCTTGGTAGATGAGGGTTTGAGCTACCTCTTTTGGTGCGACCATGTTCTGGGGTTTGGGTGGCTTTTAGTTCTAATTCTAGCATAATCTCATGCTCCATTACAGATAATTTGGACTGGCCATCCAAATAGTAAGTAAGTTTATTAGCAGCTTCCTCATTTTGATAATTTGTATAGAGTCGTTAGTTAGCCCATAAAGTTAATGCACGCATTCTAGCCTCTATAGCCTGGGGTTGATGTAATGGGCAGGAACAAACACCAGTTAATATGTCCTGCTGCCCCTGGCCTGGTTACACTCCCCAACTCCAACCATGAGGGTTATTTATCCACTGGGCCTCAGTAACACTGGTCACACCAACAAGGGTCACAAGGACCACAATTATTACCTGTCACCCAGAGCCACCCGTGTTTTTGAAATCTCGGTCCTTCCCCCCCTCGGAGCAGCATTCAGGAGGAGGGCACTCCTGTAAGGGTGATGAAGACACCAGTGAGGGCAATGTCCTTTGTTTACGCTCTGAGATGGTTGGCTCGGCCAAGCATCCGGCGACCCATGTGTCCACGTGGCCCTGGAAAGGAAACAAGAGCGGCACGTACGGAATTCCTTCAGTTTTCGGGAACTGGAACGGCTTTATCTTCCAGGGTAGAGGTCCCGTTCCCCTGGGAAGTTGCTAATTTCTTGACATGGCAATGATGGATCCAATGATCCTTCCCTGCGACCTTTACAGCATAGTAAGAGGTTTATTATACCATATAGAGGCCCTCCCATTGTGGTTCAAGTTTATTTCTTCTGCTGTGTACCTTAATCATAACCTCATCACCAGGCTGAGTATTCTGGACCTTGATTTCTGCAGGTACTGCCTGAGCCCATTGCGCTTGGTTCCATGCATTTTGGAAAGAAGCTGGGAAAGTTAACACATATTTGGTTAACCACTCATCCCTGTCCAAGAGGCTGGTCTTTGCTGGGATATAAGCCCCAGGTACAACTAGCTGTTGTCCAAACAAAACTTCCACTGGGGACAACCCTACCGGCTGTCTTGGGGTGCTTCTCATTTCCCACAAATCTAAATGGAGAGCTGTTGGCCATTTAAGATTGGTTTGTGTACTTACTCATGCTAATTTAGCCTTAATGGTTCTATTCATCCTTTCTACCTGCCCCGAGGACTCAGGGTGGTAGGGTGTATGTAATTCTCCATGGATTCCTATCATTTGATATAGTTTTTCTAAGATGCCAGCTGAAAAATGAGAACCCCTGTCCAAATTTATAGTTTCCAGTACTCCATATCGAGGAACATTTTCCCTTAATAGAGCCTTAATTACTGTGGCTGTATCTGCCTTGCAAGTAGGAAAGACTTTTACCCAACCACTTAGCTGGTAGACGATCACGAGAAGGTGTTTGTAGCCTTCAGCAGGTGAGAGATCAGCAGAATCGATTTGTAGGCGTTGGAAAGGGAAATATGCCCACGGGCACCTTCCTTGCTCAGTTTTTGGTCGAGTCTCATTACACTTCTGGCACCTCAAGCAGGTGGTGGTTATGCATTTTGCAACAGCATAAACTCCTGGAGCTGCCCGGTTTTGTAAGAGTTGTGAGGCCATAGCTGATGGTCCTCCGTTTCCACAATCATGGTACCACCTAGCTATGAGGAGTACATACCTCGCTGGAAGGATGCGTTTATTACCTATGGTCCAAATTCCTTCATCGCTTTTAGTTGCTTCCCATTTTCTCCAGTCTTCTTTTTCCTCCTTTGGTATGTCTTCATAGACTTTTGCTGGGCTTAATATGTTTGGCCATTCTTGTGTGAGCTCTGTGTTAGTTATAGAAAAGGGTTATCGGGTGGCTGCTTTGGCTGCTCTGTCTGCCAGATTATTCCCTTGTGCCACATCAGACACTTCTCTTGTATGAGCCGGGCAATATATAACGGCAATTTTTTTTAGGGAGTTCAATTGCCTTGAACAACCCTTGCACTTCTTGTCCATTAGCAATCATCTTCCCAGCCGATGTAAAGAATCCTCTCTCCTTCCACAGCATTCCTGTGGCATGACATACCCCAAAAGCATATTTAGAGTCACTATACACGTTGATCCACAGATTTTCTCCCAAATTCATGGCTTGTGCAAGAGCTATTAGTTCTGTCCCTTGAGCACCAATGGATGGGGGCAAAGGGCCACCTTCGAGTACTTCAAAGAGGCTGGTAACAGTATACCCTGAATGTTGTTTTCCATTGATGTAGTTAGATGAACCATCAGCGAAGAGAATTACATCTGGATTTTTGAGGGGTGCATCTTCAAGGTTCTCTCGGGGTTTACTGGAGCTGATAATCACCTGTTCATCTTGGGGCACCCAGGGTTCGTAAACTCACATAGTAGCTACTTGAGCTACCCTGTCCAGATGTGGCGGGGCTGCTCCTGGCACAGGAATGACTGGCAAAGGGGCTTGAAAGGCGGAGGTGGAAGGCAAGGGGCAGTATAGAGAAGTTGAAGCAGAGGGTAGCGCATAGGGTGGAGCGGTTTCCACAAGCGTTTTAGCAGCTGCACTACTTGCAGTATTCTGGGAAGAAACTTTCCTCTCGTTTTTAGATGTCTCTTTTTTTCTAGCGAATGCCCAGTTATCCCATACATACCAATAATGCATTTGTCCCAGGAATCTGTCTTCTAGGCGATGTTGTAAAAAGGTCAGTTCTTGTTGGTCCAAAGTCCCCTGCGGTGGCCACCGTTCAGCTGGGCTGCCCTCCTGGGGAAGGAGGGGCCAGCCTTCCTGGCACAAGGTCACTAGCTTCTTTTTTCCTAACCCTACGGTACTGTTGATCTTTCTCCAGTTTTCCAGCACCTCAGCTAAGGGCGTCCCCTTCTCTACCCCGGGTACGTTTCCCATGTGTATCGGAGTCTTGTGGTGCGCCTTACGCTGATCAGGCTGCGCACTCCCCATTCCGGCCAGATTGAGACAGGACTGGAACCCTCTCAAATCCTGGAGGTGGGACTCGAACCCACTCTCCCCAAAATTTAGAGGCGGAATTTGAAAACACACCAGTCGGTACCTCCCATCACCAAAGCTCCTAGGTGAACTCACCCGATGCCGGCCGTTGGAAGTTTGGAGATAAGAGGATCTGATGGTGGTTGCCTAGAGTCCCATCTGGGTGCCAGACTGTTAGGGAAACTGTTCGATCCAGTGTCCCTAACAGGGTTTGACTCTAGGTTTCCACTTTATCCAAAATATACAAAAGAATTCTTTACAAGATGATTTTCTTAGTATTAAGGCTCGAGCTGGGTGCCTCTTCTGAGGGACCCCAAAGGGAAAATTCCCTGGATATTTATAGCCCTACGGCTTAAGTTCTTTGTCCATTCTCCTATTTCTTGCACCAATGATTGATTGCTCCACAAGTAGTAGCTTCTTTGGTCCTGGTTGGTTTCCCCGTTGTCTCCAGGTGGAGTCATGGTACTCACTAAGCTTTGCTGAAGATCTTTTGTTACTTCCTTATCTCCTTGTTCCCTACCTGTTCCAACTGGCTCAAACAATTGAGGGAAAACTTCATTGATGTGCGGCCTTAGGCTTCAGTAGATTTAGCTCCAAGTGCTAAGCAAATGCTGTTATATCCAACAGTCAGGCCCTGAGGCACAAGTGACCTCACAAGCACAAACAGCAGCCATGGGCCTAGCCCTGCCCTATTAGTGCCTCAGGGCAGCTACACAGGCCACAAAGAGCAGCCACATGAGCAGCACTGGCCTATGAGGGCCTCAGGAGGAAGCGATCTTCCAACCGCAAACAGGAGCCATTAACCTAGCAATGGCCTATCAGGCAATGAAGCATAAGGGACCTCACAACCACAGATAACAGCCATATGACCAGCACTGGCCTATCAGGCACTGAGCCACAAGTGACATCACAAACACAAACTGCACCCACGTGACCAGCACTGGCCTATCAGGCACTCAGGCAACAGTGACCTCAGAACCAGAAGCATCAACCAAATGACCAAAATTGACCTATCAGGCACTCAGGCATCAGTGACCTCACAACCACAAACAGCAGACATGTGCCTTTCACTGGCCTATGAGGCACTGAGGCACAAGTGACCTCAAAACCACAAACAGGAACCACATGACCAGCACTGGCCTGTCAGGCCCTGAGGCACAAGTGACCTCACAAGCCCTAAAGCACCAATGTGCTTGATGCTGTCTAAGCAGGTACTGAAGCAAAAGTCACCTCACAAGTACAAAAAAGGAGCAATGGGGCTGCTGGTGGACGAGCAGATCCGGAGGCCAAAGGACTCCACAAACAAAAACAGCAGAAATCTGCATCGAGCTGGACTGTCCGGTGCTCAGGCTGAAGTGACCTCACAGGCCGCCATGAAGCCATATATCTGCTCCTGGCCTGTTAGCGACTGAGGCACAATTGACCTAAACAAGCACAAACAGCAGCAATGGGCCTGCTCCCCGTTTCTGAGGCACTGAGACACAAGGCACCTCACCATCAGCACCAAAGCTATGGGCATGCTGTTGGCCTACCAGCTTCAGACACACAACTGACCTCACAAGCACAAATGGCATCGACGTGCCTGCTGCTGCCCTGTCTGGTACCGAGTCACAAGGGATCTGAAAAGTGCAGACCTTCACAGAGGAGAAGCTCACCTGGCCACTCGCATGGCCCTTGATTACGCTGTTATCACTCTGTACAGAACAGTCTTCTGCAAATGGCTTTCATCTCCTGACAAGACTCTCTCCAGGTCATGCAACAGCTCCACTCGTCACCCTGGGCACAAATCACAAAGGGGAACAATTGCTCTTGCTTTTCCTTTAGTACCATCAAGTCCGAGCTGGGAGCCTTTGCACTGCAGCACCTACACAATGACAGCAGGATGCCACTTCCACTCCTAGTGCCCAGGTACAGAGATCAGCTGAGGGAGCAGCTGCACTGGAAAGCGTTTCTGACACTGTCAGATCAACTCAGCACTGCAGCAGGTGTCAACCTGATGCCAGACCTCTGCTGTGCCACCTAGTCTACAAACACACTGTCTCTGCCCCACAGAGCTGCCTCTTCTGCTAGATACAACCAAGTGCCAGCAAGAACATGCATGCAGGACACTCGCCACTTGCACACTCCCCAGCCACTGCTCTGCTCGCTGCCTTCCCTTGGCTCCTCAGCCCAGACAAACAGGGAAGCTCCTGTGGAAACAGCACAAGGTGGCCAAGGCACTCTAGGCCCACAAGGCCTGTGCAAATGAGCAGCACAAGGTCAGGCACAGAGCTAGCTCCTTGGGCGATGCTTTTGTTTTCAGAGGGAAGGATCCTGCTTTCTTTGAGCACAGCAGACTGCTGCTTTCCACCCCCATCCCCTCCAGAACCTCCAGCTAGGCTTGGAGGGGGGGGGGGAAATGGGGATTTTCTTTAGTAATACAAAATTTACAGATACAATGGAGAAAGAGTTGAGAGTCCTGAAGGTCACCTGAGTCCAAAGGAACCTCCTTCCTTCCCTTTAGTTACTTGGACAAGGGGCCCCGGGTGAAGGGACGAAGGGTGCAGAGTCTTTGAAACGAGGCCCAAGCAAAGAGACAGCCCCAGACTGCAGGTCTGCTCAAATGCCAGCTGTCCTGCCTGCACAGGCTCTGCAGCAGCAGTCCGGGCTCCACAGCTGGCTCCACAGAGCACTGAGGGCTGGGTGCCATGGGCAACCTGGCCCTGGGCACATCTTCACCCCTCCCAGAGCCAGCAGCCCAAGAGCTCTGAGACTTCCTCAGGTCAAGCTACAGAGGCTTTGAGGCACTCACACAAAGGCACCCAAGACATGCTGGCATTTATTATAAGGGTCTTGCATTCATCCTATATGGCACCGCAACCTTCTAGGAAAAGGAGGGGGCATAGTAGCATTTGCTGATTCGGCTGGCAGTAACAGCAGTTGTGGGAGGAGGAATTTGCAGCACAGCAGAGGTACCAGGAGGTGAACCCACACCCCAAGTCACCCATGGAAGCCAGGTGCATTTATGGAAGCCTTTGCATCCGTACGAAGCCTCATCTCATCCACTTGCAGCTGCTTTCACAGAGGGCTCACGATGTTGGCAAAGGTCTTCACAGGTGTCCTGCCTAGTTAAGAGATGGGAATAGGGTCTTCCAGAGTGGGACATTTCCATGTGTCCTAGATGACCATCCTCTGATGAGACAAATGGCAGTGCTGGAATGGGACTCTCTCCACTCTTTAGAAAAGGCCCATAGGTGATTCTTTCAGTCTACTTCAGTGACCGTGTCCCAGGAAGAGGAAGCACAAGGGAGAGAGAAATTCACGCCTTCAGCTGGACCTCTGTTGCTGAGCAGAGGCAGGCTCCTGGGACGGAGAGAGCTCCTGGCAACGTGGCAGCACTGCTGGGAGACAGCTCTTTGCAGGAGCAGCTCCCCTGTCAAGAGCAGCAGGGCTGTGGGCACTGCCTGCTCTTGCTGACATCCATGAGAGAAGGCAGAAGAAGTGAAAGGGAGTGTGGAGTGGGAGGCCAGAGCAGAGCTCCTTGTGGGAGGAATCTTCACAGCCCTTTGCACGGTAAGCCTCTGGCTGCAGGGCAATGCTACTGCTGTTGCTGGAGGGGTCTTCTAAACCCAGCCCATAACGGAGAGTTTTCTTAAGGCTTGCTCTCCTGGCTTCTCCAGAGTGCAGGAGGGGATTCCCTGCCACAGCATGCCAGGGACAGGGTGTCCTGCTGCCTTCTGCCAGGGAGAGCTGCATGGGTGTGAAGCCAGGGTGTGCCACAGGTCTAGCCAGGGCTGCCATTCAGAGCAGTGTTCCTGCACCCCAGGGTGCTGTGTGCCCCGGGCAGTGAGTCTGCTGCCTGCGAGGGTCAGCACTCAGCCTGCCCAGCAAACTCCCCACAGCGCTGCGGGGAGAAGCTCTGGGTGGGAGGAGAGAGCCCGTCAGGGCAGGTTGAGTGTGCTGTGGAGAGGGTGGTGCGTGGGTCAGGGCTGCTCACAGCTCCAGCTCACCCTGAGGACATTTCTGGAGGGCACTTTTGAAAAGGAAGGTCAAGGCAGGGGATACTTGAAAGGGAAGGAGCTTTCCTTCTAGGCTGTGTGCTTTGAGTTCCCTAATGTGGGAGAGGGAAAAGCAGGAAAGAGTTTTCTGGTTTGGGAAGGAACTGAGACTCTCAACCCTTCCCTCTCAGAGATCACTAGGTCTGTGAGAAAGCTCAGCAAACCCCTTCAACCCCTCCTCAGCCTACAGACAGCACCAGCATCACCTTTATGGCCTTGTCAGGGTTTTTCTGACCTGCTCCTCAGGACCTTTGAGCACAGCAATGCCTCTGCCCAGTGCCCTGTCCCAGTAGGTTTCTGTTGGGCAGAACTGAGCATGCAGAGGGTGGGATGGGGTCTGTGAGCACCGTCAGGGAAAAGGCATAGGGATAGAGTTGCCATCAGGGAGAGCTCCAGGCAGCGAGATGGGCAGGGAATGAGAGGGAACTGCAAAGAGAATCAGCATGGGAGGAAGGATTTGGGCAAGTGATGGTCAGTCCCTCTGACGCAGACACCTTCTTCCAAGCCAGTCCCCTGTGTCTCTGCTCCCACCCAGCAGATCCTCTGACCTGAGAGCCATGGAGTGCAGGCCATGAGCCACCTCTTCTGCAGCCAGACCGGCGGCAGCGGAGAGAGGCATCTCTCCTGCCACGGGCCCATTTCATGCTGCCCGACAAAGGGTCTGAGAGCAACTGCTCTGCAATGTTGTTGTCTTTGAGGTAGCAAGTCCAGCTGGGGAACATGAAAACTTTCCTGAGTGCCCATCCATCGTGTTGGGCACCCACTGCCCTCACGTGAGAGTTTCCCTGCCTTGCTAGAATGGGAGCTGGTGTGGCTGCTTCAGATACAAGCACCTCTGCTCAGGAGGGCAAGGCTGGGGGAGGTGAATGCCTCACAAGGATCTCCCCTTTCCAAGACAGCTGGCAGGAGAGCTTGTCAGAGTCCAATCCTCTCTGACCAGGTTCTTTTAGCTATTCCACACATGGACAGTGTAATGTTTAGTATCAAAATTTACTTCTTTGAAGATATTGGACATTACACAGGGTTTTTGATTTAGCAGAGTGACACAGCAATATCCTGAAATCGCAATACAAGTGTGAGTTACACTTAGCAAAATAGAGCAATTGCAGTATCAGTTCAATCACAATACCAGTGTGATCCCCATTACTGGTCTCTATCCTGTGCTCACCATCACAATGCTGGGCATCCCCAGTCGCCAGGAAGGAAGACATGGGATGAAACCAGCTCAGTCACATTGCTCTCTGCCAAGTTCTTTTGTTAGTTGATAATTTTTTTATAGTCCGTGCTCGGCTGAGCCACAAATACACTCCCTCCCATGCTGGTCTGGCTAACTGAGGGAGACATTCACACTCTTTTGATGAACTCAGGGGAAAACACTGACACCAGCTGATCCAAGCAGTTGGGGTATATTCAGTTGATCCACTCAACTGACATAGCTGTTTATCTAAAACCAAGGTTACCCTCCAGTCATGGTCCCCTTTGAGGTGAGATAAAGCCAGCTTTCTGTGCAACAGCTGTGGTCAGTGACAGCCTACCTTATCCCCTGAGCTTCATGGGCACATGCCCCTTGCCCATCTCCCCTGAGCCTTCTTCCATTGAAGGGGTTTATTGGTTGGTGCAAGTGCTATATTCCTCTCTCCTTCTGGTAAACAGAGAATATCCCCACTGGGTCACGGGACTGAGTCTCCTTAGCTCAGCTCATGGAGCCCAAACCCCTCCTATCCCCACCAAAGAACTGGAAATGTTTGTCACCTTCCTCCATTTACACCGCCCAGCAGAGCAGCACTGACTCCTCTGGAAATCGTTCGCAGAGGCCCCTGCTCTGCATGGCACACTCAGCCAGCACAAAGCGGAGCTCTAGCCAGGGAGCTGAACGAAGGTAAAGGAGAGAGGAAAGGTGGGAGGCTCTGTGAGAAAGGCAAAGGGTTTGTCTCCCAGAAGACTGCTCTAATTTGTCCCTGTCTTTTCCTCCTTGGACAGGCCCCCATGCCCAGCGTCAGGAAATGTCCAACAGCAGCTCCTTCAATGAGTTCCTCCTCCTGGCATTTGCAGATACGCGGCAGCTGCAGCTCTTGCACTTCTCGCTCTTCCTGGGCATCTACCTGGCTGCCCTCCTGGGCAATGGCCTCATCATCACAGCCATAACCTGTGACCACCGCCTCCACACCCCCATGTACTTCTTCCTCCTCAACCTCTCCCTCCTCGACCTTGGCACCATCTCTGTCACTGTCCCCAAATCCATGGCCAATTCCCTGAGGAACACCAGGGCCATTTCCTACTCTGGATGTGCTGCACAGGTCATTCTGTTTGTCTTTTTCTTGCCGACTGAGTATTCTGTTCTCACTGTCATGGCCTATGACCGCTACGTGACCATCTGCAAACCCCTGCACTATGGGACCATCATGAGCAGCAGAGCTTGTGTCAAAATGGCAGCAGCTGCCTAGAGCAGTGGTTTTCTCTATGCTCTCCTGCACACTGCTAACACATTTTCCATACCACTCTGCCAAGGCAATGTTGTGGAGCAGTTCTTCTGTGAAATCCCCCAGATCCTCAAGCTCTCCTGCTCAGAGTCGTAGGTCAGAGAACTTGGGCTTGTTTTGGTTAGTGCCTGTTTAGACTTTGGGTATTTTGTTTTCATTGTGCTGTCCTACGTGCAGATCTTCACAGTTGTGCTGAGGATCCCCTCTGAGCAGGGCCGGCACAAAGCCTTCTCCATGTGCCTGCCTCACCTGGCCGTGGTCTCCCTGCTCGTCAGCACTGTCATGATTGCCTACCTGAAGCCCCCCTCCCTCTCCTCCCCAGCTCTGGATCTGGTGGTGACTCTTCTGTATGCAGTGGTGCCTCCAACAGTGAACTCTCTCATCTACAGCATGAGGAACAAGGAGCTCAAGGATGCACTGAAGAAACTCGTTCAACTGCTGCTACTTCAGCAGCAATGAGCTGCCCATCTCTCCTCACAAGCGATTTCCAGTTTACCTCGGGCAACTCTTGTGCTTTGGGCATTCTGGCTGTGAGAGTCATTTGTACACAAATACTTGAATTCATCCCACTTCTCCAGAGGCACAAACCCTGTCTGCCAAATTGATTAGTCAGTGGGGACTGGATTTGGAGACTGACTCATTGTAATAAAAATGTCCATGTTTTCCCATGATGAAACAATGGAAATTGTCAGGGAGGTTGTGAATCTCAGGAGAAGAAATTTCTATCTACCCTTCAAGCTGGTGTACCACTGCTTTGTCTGTTATGCTATGGATTTAATCTCAGTAAGCTTTCACATATTTCCCCACGTCCTGATTAAACCAATCATTTCTAAAGTCGTCTTTGCAGCAGACTATCTGGACAGAGGCACTTTGCCTTGTTTTCCACTTTTCCTTCTCTCCTTTCTCTTTATTCATTCAGACACCTCTGCTCTCTCTACGTGCTCCTCTGAGCTTCGGGGAGTGTAAAGCTTGCCTCATCTTTCAGGAGGCTAATTGTCTCTTTAGACAATGCCTTAACTTCTTTTTTTTCCTCTATCCTTTCCTATCAGTCTGTCTAAAACATTTCTACTAAGGCTGTCCCATGTGTAAAGTGCACCTCCCTGGAGGCAGCCTGGACTTGAAACACAGTTTAGGAGTTTATTTTGTTTTTCATTCAACTCCATCATGTTTTATTTTTGTTTCATCCCAATAAAGAAAAAGCCTTCTGTGTCTATTTGCAGCTAGTTCTCAAAGGAAAGCAGGTGGGAATTGGTGCCTAGAGGCTGTAACATTCCGCTACAGACTTGAGTGGAAGAAAGCTTTGATTTTAACAAGAGTGAGGTAGGTCCCCAGTGGCTGATGAGAGAAATGGCAGGGCTGGGGAGGTGAGGAGCAAGGCTGTTCGTACATGTCTCCTGTCAAATATACCGCTTTTCTCACACATCACGATTCCTTAGGAGACCCTCTGAGTCCCTATGAGTTGGAGAATGTGGCTATCACTTATTCTGTAAGCTGAAAAGTAAAGAAAACGTTACCAGCAGAAATCCTTTCTCTTTTTTTTTTTGGTGCTCATTGAAATCTTCCTCTTGTAAAGACACTCCTGAAACCTCTCAAATTAGCCACACGAGGACTGCAGGAAATTATGGGGATAGACAGGGCTTGTTAGGGCTTTTTGCATTTTAATGATCCTCGGGTGTATTAGGTGCTGAGTCCATGAATGTTGGATTCTGAGAAGAGACTGAACAAACCTCTCAAGAAGTTGAATTCAGAAGCCAGTCCCAAACCCTCGAGGAGCATTAATGGGTCCCCCTGAGGGCCATTACTCACAGAGCCTCCCTGGGGGCTGATTAGAGCAGAAAGTTGTAGGCCCTGATTGCAGGTAGGCAAAGGAAAAGTGCAGGTGGCTCTGATGCCAAGTCAAGCTTGAGGTGTTTCATCATACAACATGGCCAAGCAGTGACACCCAGCCCCTGGGTAGGGTGATCCCTTGCCTCACACTTTGCTCAGGCCTCTCTGTGGGGGCAGTGTGAGGGTGGGGGTGTGCAACACTGAGTTAGGGACAACAAGATGGCACCTCCCAGGCCTGCCCTGGGAGGCAGGAGGAGGAAAGAAGGCCTCTACTGCCCTTAGCCTCCAGTTCACCAGGATAATGTAGCCCAGGTCCCTCAGCCTCCCTCTACAGGTCATGTGCTGCAGGCAACAAGCACCATCTTGGCAGACCTCCTCTGCACCCTCTCCACGTCCTCCCCGTTCCTCCAGCACTGGGCATCCCACACTGGCACACATGATTCCAGATGTGGCCACGCCAGTGCTGAGTCGAGGGGGGATAGTAACTGTCCTTGTCTGGGTGGCCAGACGCTTCCTAATGCAGCCCCGTATGCAGCTGGCCTCATCTGTGGTGAGCATGCACCACAGGCTCATATGGCATCCCTCATAATGTCCAGGCCCTTCTCCTCAGGGTCACTCCCCCAAGGCAGCACCTGCCACTTCCCCTTGCACAACTTCAGCAGGCTTCTCTTGGCCTCATCTCCAAGCTTCTCCAGCTCCCTCTCCACTCAAGCTCCTTTCTGTCAGCTCTGAATGTGTGCGTGCAGATGCCTCTTCCCATCTTGCCAGGCCTCTCACAGCATAACAGCATGATGACCTGCAGGACACTACAGATGATAAGGGGGTAGTATTTTAAAGGAAGTGCTGGCAATGGTGGAAATGAGCATGGCAACCATCTCGGAGAAGGCAAAGGAAGGTACAAAGGCGGCAAAAGCAGGGTCAATGGGGACAGGGTAAAGAGAGGTGGTCTGACTGCATGGGAGGAGATCTGGGTGGTAAAGGAGAAGAGCTTGTAAGGTGGAAAAGAGGGGGAAATGCAATGAAAGGTGAAGCAAATGAAAGCCCAGGGCTATGTGGGGGTACCTGCCAAGCAGCCCTGAATCTGAACTACTCTGACCAGAGCAGGACAAGACAGTAAGCGGAATGTTTTCCCTAAGGTCAACAGGCGAAGACCCGGGGTGGAAGGAAATGCCAAATGCTTCAGGCTGGAAGGGACCTCAGGTTGTCTCTAGCCCAACCTCCTTCTCACAGCAGGCTCAGCTATCAGCTCCAACCAGCTTGCTGAGGCCTTCAGCCATTTAGGTCTTGAAAACCTCTGAGGATGGAGATGGCACAAACCCTCTGGGCAACCTGCCCCAGTGCTTCACTGTTTGCATGGGTAAAACGTTGGCCCTTATCCCCAGCCTGAACCCCTCTTCTTTCAGCTAATCTCCACTGGGCCTCATCCTCCCATGGTGCACAACAGTGAAGAGCCTGGCTCCATCTTCTTGATGACCTCCTGGTAGGGATGGGCATGCTGTTATTAGGTCTGCCCAAAGCTTCCTCTTCTCCACACTGAACAAACCCAGCTCCCTCAGCCTCCCACAGTGACAAAGCTGACCTTACAAATGTGTGCCTAGGATGTTAAAGGCCCTCCCAGTCCTTCTGGGTTTTAATGGATCTGCAAAGGACCTTAGGCCTCTTAGAGTGCAATCACCCTCATGCCATGCCTTTCTGCATGCATCACACTCACTGGGAGTCGTGTTGTAGTGTACTGGTGTTGTAGACGGTGAGGAAGACCCATTCTGGACAAGCAGTCCTTCATCATTAAGTCTTGATTCATTCTCTTATTCTCCTGCCATGAATCCCTGTAAAAACTGGTTCACTATTGGTGGCAACCTTGAGTTGGGAAGCTGCTACCAGTTGATCCAAAATCCTTCCCTTCTTCAAGCTGAACAAACTCGTTCCCTCAGCTTCTCCTCACAGGACAAGTGCTCCAGCCCCTGATCACCTTGGGGACCTGCAACTGAAATTACTCAGAGTGATCTGTAGTGCTCTTCTACAGGGCCCCCAATGGATGCAGTATGTGATGTGCCTGAACTCAGGCCTTTCTTCAAATGTGGAGCCAAATATACACCCAAGGAACTGCACCACAAAAGGGCCTCTGCTCTGCTTGTGAACTCTGTGGGCTCCATAGGACGAGCTCAGAGTGCCAGAGTGATCTGTTAGGGAGCAAGGGCTGGGTCCAGGGCTCATCTCTTGGTGACCAGTGCCAGTGGAGATGAGGAATGGTCTCTGAATTGCCTGCTCAGGGCTGTGCCACAGGTGACAGTGCTGATGAGAGATGCCCATGCTTCTGGAGGGGAATGTTAGGTGCCAGGAGAGCTCAGGGGATCTCCAGGGACATCATGTGCCTTGGGGTGGGCAGTGAGTGGAGCCTCACAAAATGAGGGACAGTCCATGGTGGAGTAACCAGAAGGTGAAGCACTAAACCCAGGTATGGATAGAGAAAGGAGGGCTCTGCAATCCCGGAGAGGCAGTGGGGACCCAGAGGCCCAAGGAAGGGGCACTGGAGAGTGATTCCTGCACCCTCACTGAAACACCACAGGCTGGAGCTAGTGCACACCCAAACACATCTCCTGCCATTGCAAACGCCCTGTGCTCACTCTGAGCACAGGCCATGAGCTCCGATGGGTGGCGGCAGTATCAGTGGTGATGAGCCCTGTCCAGCTGGTTTTGCTTCCCACCCTGAGCAGCACGGCCAGCGCAGAGTCAGGAGTCACCCTGTGGCCTCAGGGCCCCACAGCCCACTCGCTCTGCAGACCAGCACCGCCAGCCCAGGGCCCTGTGGGGAGCACAGGGGAGGATGCAGGAATGGCTGGCCAGGCCATCATGGACACATTCCCCTGGGGAAAGGCTGTCTGGGGAGCAGGGACATCCCAGGAAAAGAACAGGGCAGCATTCACAGAGAGAAAATGAGAACAAGAAACAGGTTTCTCTGTGCATGAGCTCAGGGCAGGCAGTTCTGTCGCTGGGGCAGCAGGAGCTGCCAGAGGGGCTGCAGAGCCAGGGCTCTCGTGCTGTCCTGGACAGCAGGATGGGCATGGAGGGTCTGCAAGCAGAGAGGGAGGGGGATCTGCTGGGCACAAGAGCAGGGGAGACAGAGAGTGACCGGCCTCATTGCGGGGCCTCCACCCCTTCACTGGAGAGCCGCTCCTCTTGTCCTGGGGCCTGGCCTGAGTTACGCTGTGGACATGCCTGTGCCTGGACCTGCACCTCTCAGGTGCTGACCTGACTCTGTGCGCATCCTGCTGACCCGACTCCCCATCTCTACCTCAGACCTGCCCCCTCACTACAGTCAAGAAAGCCTTGGCAAGGGAAGCTGGGATCCGAGCAGATCCCAGAGAAGGTTGTAGGTACAAAAGGTGACCGTATATCCCCACCACAACTCTTGCCTGAAAGCCAATTCAAAGGTGGAAGGAGGGCTTCAGATTTCAGCCCCTACCCACGTAACACTGCCCACAGACGCTTAGCTGAATGAAAAGGTGAGGGCAGCCACTTGGGGTCTGATTTGATGATGCACAGTTACGAGAGCAAGTGTTTCTGTATCCCAGCTCAAGTGTTTAAGCACCATTTGCCTCTGGGTTCTTGCTAGAAAGAGGATGTTGTCGGGAGCAGCAAGAGCCCTTGTCCAGCCCCACGCTCACTCATTTCCTCTGCCTCTGAGCAGGTGTCCTGCTGCCTGCCTGGTGCTGGATCCCTGATGTGGGGAGAGGTGGGGATGGCCAGGGAGCTGCTGCCTGCAGAACTGGTCCCCACGGTGCCGGGAGATGGGCCAGGGGCTGGGAGCGATGTGGCTGTAGGCCGGGCAGGGGCAGGGGTGGGCAGGGATGCCGCAGGGGCCTCATGGAGGGGACACAGCTGGTGCTGCTGCAGCGCAGTGGCTGTCGCCTTTGCCTCCCTCCCAAAAGTTCCCGCACGGCCCCCGGGCAGGAACAGGCTGTTCCCCTGTCCCTGTGCTGCCCTCCCAGCAGCATGGGACATGTGAGGAGGGGCTTGGCCTGCCCCGTGCTCAGGGCCAGCTCCCCAGGGCTGGCACAGCTTGGCCTGAGGCACCTCCAGCTCCTCAGCCTCTGCTCCAGCATGGCTGGCACAGGGATGAGAGCTCCTTGGGCAGGGCAGAGCAAGCCTGGCTGGGGCAGCATCAGGGATAAGATGCAAAGGTCCTGGTTCAGTGCTGGCCTTTGGAAAACTCCCTTATGCATCCCAAGGGGCTCCATCTGCCTCTTCCACCCTGCCCTGTGCTCCCCTCCCGTTGGACAAAGTGGAGCTCAGCATTGCCTGGGGACTCTCCTCCCCATGCGGAGCAGAGGGAGGGCCTTCACCAGCCCCACACTGCCTTTTCCACCCTCAGCCTTTGCACTAGCACTTTTGCCCACTTGCCTTCACCACTGTAAGCCCATGAAAATCCCAGTGCTCCTACCCTCGAGCTGGCATCCAGCCTGAACCTGGAGCCTGGCTGCCCACAAAGGCATCACCGGTCCAGTGCACAGCCAGGGTGCCTTGGGAGAGGGCAGCTCCCCTCTGCCTCATTGGGGCTCAGCATGAGGCCGGGGCTGGGCTCAGCTTTTCCCTGGGGATCTCCTTGAAGAGCTACGACGGGTAATATTCCACCTCTGCCCTAGCAGCACCACCAACACTCAAGGTGCCAGGATGGAATGCACAGAGGGTGGAAGGGGGACGGGCTGCCCAGGAAGAGCTTTGAGACCTTGTCCGTGCACACAGGGATGGAGTGAGGAAAGCCAGAACTCAGCTGGAGATGGAACCGGAGACCTTGTGCATGGAAAGGGCTGGAATATTATTCAATGATTATGAAATGATCCCCCAGAGTCTGGGGGATCCAAGCACCCGGCCCCTGCCCAGTCTGGGCTGGGGCCCCCACAGCTGTTAGCAGACAGCCGTGCTCCCAGATCTCCTGGGGTCTGGTGCAGAAGAGTGGCCATGCAAGGCCGGCCTTTTCCCCTCCATCGGAACATGAAGACCTGCAGGAGGATGGAGCTGGCCATGCACCACCCCACAGCTGGGGTGAGCAGCCAGCACTGGAAAGGGGCCATGTGAGGGGCTTGTCCGGGACGATGGCCTTCTGGCAGCTTCCCCAGTGTGTCCATGCAACACAGGGAACACCCTGGGCTCTTCTCTTCTGCACCCTCCATGTCCTGATGCCTTTCCCAGGAGACCTGCATTTGCCTGCAAGCACACTGGTGGGTGATCCCACACTGCTGTTCACACACAGGAGCTGCCTGCTGGTGTTTTGCCTCTCCCAGGCCCTTTCCAGTCCATCTCAGTCCCTCCACAGCTCTCTCCACCTCCCCTGCCCTCTCCCCAGACCACCCAGCAGAGCAGCCCAGGCTGGGGGTGGCCCCACAGCAGTGCCAACCGCAGGGGGCTGCAGAGCTCTGGGCACTTACACCACAGCCCCAGCCCCTGTCCAGGACAGCACCAGAGTCCTGGTCCCGGGGCTGCTCAGGCAGATCCTGCTGCCCCAGCAACAGAGACGTCTGCCCCAAGCCGGTGCACACAGGAAAGGGTTTCTCTTTGTGTTCCCCCCCTGCACACACATGCACCCCTACTCCCCCCCTGGATGTCCCTGATCCCAGAGAGCCTTTTCCCAGGGGAGTGTATCCATGCCAACCTCACCGGCCATTCCTGCACCCCTCCCCTGTGCTCCCTGAAGGGCTCCACGCTGGTCGTGCTGCTCTGCAGAGCAAGCGGGCTGTGGGGCCACAGGGTGACTCTGCACTGGCTGTGCTGGTCAGGGCAGACCCAGCTGGACCAGCACCATTGCGCCTGACCACCCCCTCCCAGGCTCTGTGGCTGTGGACGATGCTGGAAGCAAACACAGGGCATTTCAAATGGCTCTGGAGGTGTTCACCTGTGTCATTTGGCAGAATGAATGTGGGCTTTTTTTCCTTTTAGATGACATGAACCACTCTTGAGGCTCCCTTCCCGGTGCCTGCTGGGTCCCCACTGCTTCTCCTGAGGTTTCTGAGCTCTCATTCAGTGCATTCTTCGCTTTAGCCCTTTACCTTTGGGCGACTCCACTTGGTTTTGGGAGTCTCCACTCACTGCCCATCCCAGGCACATGCTGTCCCAGGAGATCCCCTGTGCTCTCGCGGTGGCTCCATATTCCCTTCCAGAAGCACAGACATCTCTCACCAGCCCTGTAATATGGCAGACAGTCCCCAGGAGTCACCACTTGACCACTCACCTGCTCCAGGGACACTGGGCACCCACAAGTACAGCTGACTCCAGCCCTCCTGCCCAAACACATCACCCTATGAGCTCATGCCCCTTAGCCCATGGAAAACCCAAGCACGGCAAAGGGCCTTTTCGGGTGCAACTCCCTGAGCGCATTCTTGGCTCCAGCTTGGGAAGAAGAGCCCAACCTTCAGGCACTGTCCTCAGGAAATCCCCTTTTATTACAGATATGCTGAATGGGAGGTCTGCCCTGACACAGCACTACGCAGATTTACGGAAGGCTTCCAGGCCAGACAGACAGGGTTTGTGCTGCTGGAGAAGTGGGATGAATCCAACCATTTACAAACAGAATTATCACAGGCAGAATGCCCAAAACACAAGAGTTGCCCAAAGTAAATTGGAAATCCCTTGTGAGGAGAGATGGGCAGCTTATTGCTGCTGAAGTAGTACCAGTTGAACCAGTTTCTTCAGTGCGTCCTGGAGCTCCTTGTTCCTCATGCTGTAGATGAGAGGGTTCACTGTTGGAGGCACCACTGCATAAAGAACAGCCACCAAGAGATCCAAAGCTGGGGAGGAGAGGGAGGGGGGCTTCAGGTAGGCAAACATTGCAGTGCTGACACACAGGGAGACCACAGCCAGGTGAGGGAGGCACATGGAGAAGGCTTTGTGCCGGCCCTGCTCAGAGGGGATCCTCAGCACAGCTGTGAAGATCTGCACATAGGACAGCACAATGAAAACGAAACACCCAAAGACTAAACAAAGACTAACGACAACAAGCCCAACTTCCCTGAGGTAGGTGTCTGAGCAGGAGAGCTTGAGGATGTGGGGAATTTCACAGAAGAACTGCTCCAGGACATTGCCTTGGCAGAGTGGTATGGAAAATGTGTTAGCAGTGTGCAGGAGACCATCGAGAAAACCACTGGCCCAGGCAGCTGCAGCCATTTTGACACAAGCTCTGCTGCTCATGATGGTCCCGTAGTGCAGGGGTTTGCAGATGGCCACGTAGCGGTCATAGGCCATGACAGTGAGAATAAAATACTCTGCTGAAAGTAAGAAAAAGAGGAAAAAGACCTGTGCAGTACATCCCCAGTAGGAAATGGCCCTGGTGCTGCTCAGGGAATTGGCCATGGATTTGGGGACAGTGGCAGAGATGGTGCCAAGGTCGAGGAGGGAGAGGTTGAGGAGGAAGAAGTACATGGGGGTGTGGAGGCGGTGGTCACAGGCTACGGCTGTGATGATGAGACCATTGCCCAGGAGGGCAGCCAGGTAGATGCCCAGGAAGAGCCAGAAGTGCAAGAGCTGCAGCTGCCGTGTATCTGCAAATGCCTGGAGGAGGAACTCATTGAAGGAGCTGCTGTTGGACATTTGCTGATGCTGGGCATGGGGGCCTGTCCAAGGAGGAAAAGACAGGGACAAATTAGAGCAGTCTTCTGGGAGACAAACCCTTTGCCTTCCTCACAGAACCTCCCACTTATCCTCTCTCCTTTACCTTCGCTCAGCTCCCTGGCTAGAGCTCCGCTTTGTGCTGGCTGAGTGTGCCATGCAGAGCAGGGGCCTCTGCGAACGATTTCCAGAGGAGTCAGTGCTGCTCTGCTGGGGGGTGTAAATGGAGGAAGGTGACAATCATTTCCAGTTCTTTGGTGGGGATAGGAGGGGTTTGGGCTCCATGAGCTGAGCTAAGGACACTCAGGCCGGTGACCCAGTGGGAATATCCTCTGTTTACCAGAAGGAGAGAGGACTATAGCTTTTGGACCAACCAAGAAACCCCTAAATGGAAGAAGGCTCAGGGGAGATGGGCAAGGGGCATGTGCCCATGAAGCTCAGGGGATAAGGTAGGCTGTCACTGACCACAGCTGTTGCACAGAAAGATGACTTTATCTCAGCGCAAAGGGGACCGTGACTGGAGGGTAACCTTGGTTTTAGATAAACAGCTATGTCAGCTGAGTGAATCAACTGACTACACCCCAACTGAGTGGATCAGCTGGTGTCAATGTTTTCCCCTGAGTTCATCAAAAGAGTGTGAATGTCTCCCTCAGTTAGCCAGACCAGCATGGGGGGGAGTGTATTCATGGCTCAGCCCAACACAGAGTATAAAAACTGAACAACTAGCAAAAGAACTTGGCAGAGAGCAATGGGATTGAGCTGGTTTCATCGAATGTCTTCCTTCCTGGCGACTGGGGATGCCCAGCGCTGTGATGGTGAGCACAGGATAGAGACCAATAATGGGTAATCACACTGGTATTGTGATTGAACTGATACTGCAATTGCTCTATTTTGCTAAGCGTAACTCACACTTGTATTGTGATTTCAGCATATTGCTGTGTCACTCTGCTAAATCAAAAATCCTGCGTAACGTCCAATATCTTCTAAGAAGTAAGATTTAATATTAAACATTACACCGTCCATGTGTGGAATAGCTAAAAGAACCTGGTCAGGGAGAATTGGACTGTGACAAGCTCTCCTGCCAGCTGTCTTGGAAAGGGAAGATCCATGTGAGGGATTCATCTCCCCCAGCCTTGCCCTCCTGAACACAGGTGTTTGTATCTGAAGCAGCCACACCAGCTCCCATTCTAGCAAGGCAGGGAAACTGTCACATGAAGGCAGCGGGTGCCCGACCCTTGCTGGATGTCTCCGATCCAATGCGATAGACCCTCTCCTCACACCAATATACCATCTGCTCATCCGCAGAGACACAGGGGACTGGCTCAGAGAAAGGTGTCTGCATCAGAGGGACTGACCATGGTTTGCCCAAATCCTTTCCCCCATGCTGATTCCGTTTGCAGTTCCCTCTCATTCCCTGCCCATCTCACTGCCTGGAGCTCTCCCTGCTGGCAGCTCCTCTCCACCCCAATGTCTTTTCCCTGACAGTGCTCACAGACACCATCCCACCCTCTGCACGCGCAGTTCTGCCTGACAGGAAACTACCAGGACAGGGCGCTGGGCGGAGGCATTGCTGTGCTCAAAGGTCCTGAGGAGCAGGTCAGAAAAACCCTGACAAGGCCATAAAGGTGATGCTGGTGCTGTCTGTAGGCTGAGGAGGGGTTGAAGGGGTTTGCTGAGCTTTCTCACAGACCTAGTGATCTCTGAGAGGGAAGGGTTGAGAGTCTCAGTTCCTTCCCAAAGCACGAAACTCTTTCTGGCTTTTCCCTCTCCCCACATTAGGGAACTGAAAGCACACAGCCTGGAAGGAAAGCTCCTTCCCTTTCAAGTAGCCCCTGCCTTGACCTTCCTTTTGAAAAGTGCCCTCCAGAAATGTCCTCAGGGTGAGCTGGAGCTGTGAGCAGCCCTCACCCACGCACCACCCTCTCCACAGCACACTCAACCTGCCCTGACGGGCTCTCTCCTCCCACCCAGAGCTTCTCCCCACAGCGCTGTGGGGAGTTTGCTGGGCAGGCTGAGTGCTGACCCTCGCAGGCAGCAGACTCACTGCCCGGGGCACACAGCACCCTGGGGTGCAGGAACACTGCTCTGAATGACAGCCCTGGCTAGACCTGTGGCACACCCTGGCTTCACACCCATGCAGCTCTCCCTGGCAGAAGGCAGCAGGACACCCTGTCCCTGGCATGCTGTGGCAGGGAATCCCCTCCTGCACTCTGGAGAAGCCAGGAGAGCAAGCCTTAAGAAAACTCTCCGTTATGGGCTGGGTTTAGAAGACCCCTGCAGCAACAGCAGTAGCATTGCCCTGCAGCCACAGGCTTACCGTGCAAAGGGCTGTGAAGATTCCTCCCACAAGGAGCTCTCCTCTGGCCTCCCACTCCACACTCCCTTTCACTTCTCTCTGCCTTCTCTCATGGATGTCAGCAAGAGCAGGCAGTGCCCACAGCCCTGCTGCTCTTGACAGGGGAGCTGCTCCTGCAAAGACTTGTCTCCCAGCAGTGCTGCCACATTGCCAGGAGCTCTCTCCGTCCCAGGAGCCTGCCTCTGCTCAGCAATAGTGGTCGAGCTGAAGCCGTGAATTTCTCTGTCCCTTGTGCTTCCTCCTCCTGGGACACGTTCACTGAAGTAGACTGAAGTAATCACCTATGGGCCTTTTCTAAAGAGTGGAGAGAGACCCATTGCAGCATTGCAATTTGTCTCATCACAGGATGGTCATCTAGGACACATGGAAATGTCCCACTCTGGAAGACCCTATTCCCATCTCTTAGCTAGGCAGGACACCTGTGAAGATCTTTGAACAACATCGTGAGTCCTCTGTGAAAGCAGCTGCAAGTGGATGAGATGAGGCTACGTATGGATGTGAAGGTTTCCATAAATGCACCTGGCTTCCGTGGGTGACTTGGGGTGTGAGTTCACCTCCTGGTACCTCTGCTGTGCTGCAAATTCCTCCTCCCACAACTGCTGTTACTGCCAGCCGAATCAGCAAATGCTATTGTGCCCCCTCCTTTTCCTAGAAGGTTGCGGTGCCATATAGGATGAGTGCAAGACCCTTATAATAAATGCCAGCATGTCTTGGGTGCCTTTGTGTGAGTGCCCCAAAGCCTCCGTAGCTTGACCTGAGGAAGTCTCAGAGCTCTTGGGCTCCTGGCTCTGTGAGGGGTGAAGATGTGCCCAGGGCCAGGTTGCCCGTGGCACACAGCCCTCAGTGCTCTGTGGACCCAGCTGTGGAGCCCGGACTGCTGCTGCAGAGCCCGCGCAGCCAGGACAGCTGTCATTTGAGCAGACCTGCAGTCTGGGGCTGTCTCATTGCTTGGGCCTCATTCCAAAGCCTCTGCACCCTTTGTCCCTTCACTGGGGCTCCTTGTGCAAGTAACTAAAGGGAAGGAAGGAGGTTCCTTTGGGCTCAGGAGGCCTTCAGGACTCTCAACTCTTTCTCCATTGTATCTGTAACTTTTGTATAACTAAACAAAAACTCCATTCCCCCCCCCATGCCTAGCTGGAGGTTGCTGAGGGGATGGGGGTGGAAAGCAGCAGCCTGCTGTGCCCAAAGAAAGCAGGATCCTTCCCTCTGAAAACAAAAGCATCTCCCAAGGAGCCAGCTCTGTCCCTGCCTGATCTTGTGCTGCTAATTTGCACAGGCCTTGTGAGCCTAGAGTGCCTTGTCCGCCACTTGGTGTTTCCACATGAGCTTCGCTGTGTGTCTGGGTTGAGGAGCCAAGGGAAGGCAGCGAGCAGAGCAGTGGCTGGGGAGTGTGCAAGTCGCGAGTGTCCTGCATCCACCTCTTCTTGCTGGCACCTGGTTGTATGTAGCAGACCAGCCAGCTCTGTGGGGCAGAAGCAGTGTGTTTGTAGAGTAGGTGGCAGAGCAGAGGTCTGGCGTCAGGTTGATGCCTGCTGCAGTGCTGAGTTGATCTGAGAGTGTCAGACATGCTTTCCAGTGCAGCTGCTCCCTCAGCTGATCTCTGCACCTCGGCACTAGGAGTGGAAGTGGCATCGTGCTGTCATTGTGTAGGTGCTGCAGTGCAAAGGCTCACGGCTCGGACTTGATGGTACTAAAGGAAAAGCGAGACCAATTGTTCCCTTTTGTGATTTGTGCCCAGGGTGACAGAGTGGAGCTGTCGCATGACCTGGAGAGAGTCTTGCCAGGAGATGGAAGCTGTCTGCGGAAGACTGTTCTGTACGGAGTGATAACAGTGTAATCAAGGGCCATGCGAGTGGCCCAGGTGAGCTTCTCCTCTGTGAAGGTCTGCACTTTTCAGATCCCTTGTGCTTTGGTCCCAGCTAGGGCAGCAGCAGGCACGTCGATGCCATTTGTGCTTGTGAGGTGAGTTGTGCCTCTGAAGCTGGTAGGCCAACAGCATGCCCATAGCTTTGGTGATGATGCTGGTGTTGTGCCTTGTGTCTCAGTGCCCCAGAAACGGGGAGCAGGCCCATTGCTGCTGTTTGTGCTTGTTTAGGTCAATTGTGCCTCAGTCGCTAAGAGGCCAGGAGCAGATATGCGGCTTCATGGCTTCCTGTGAGGTCACTTCAGCCTCAGCACCTGACAGTCCAGCTCGATGCAGATTGCTGATGTTCGTGTTTGTGGAGTCCTTTGGTCTCAGGATCTGCTCATCCACCAGCAGCCCCATTGCTCCTTTTTGTACTTGTGAGGTGACTTTTGCTTCAGTACCTGCTTAGACAGCATCAAGCACATTGGTGGTTTTGTGCTCGTGAGGTCACTTGTGCCTCAGGGCCTGATAGGCCAGTGCTGGTCATGTGGCTGCTGTTTGTGATTGTGAGGTCACTTGTTCCTCAGTCAAAGAATCACAGAATCACAGAACGGTTGAGGTTGGCAGGGACCTCTGGAGATCATCTAGTCCAACCTCCCTGCTCAAGCAGCGTCACCTAGCGCACGTTGCACAGCATTGCGTCCAGATGGCTTTTGAATATCTCCAGAGAAGGAGACTCCGCAACCTCTCTGGGCAACCTGTTCCAGTGCTCTGTCACCCTCACAGTAAACAAGTTTTTCCTCATGTTCAGATGGAACTTCCTGTGTTTCAGTTTGTGCCCCTTGCCTCACGTCCTGTCACTGGGCACCACTGAAAAGAGTCTGACCCCATCCTCTTGACACCCTCCCTTCAGATACTTGTACACATTGATAAGATCCCCTCTCAGTCTTCTCTTCTCCAGGCTAAAGAGGCCCAGCTCTCTCAGCCTTTCCTCATAAGAGAGATGCTCCAGTCCCCTCATCATCTTTGTAGCCCTTCACTGGACTCTTTCCAGTAGTGCCATGTCTCTCTTGTACTGGGGAGCCCAGAACTGGACACAGTACTGCAGCTGTGGCCTCAGCAGGGCTGAGAGGGGGAGGATGCCCTCCCTTGACCTGCTGGCAACACTCTTCCTGATGTAACCAAGGATACCATTGGCCTTCTTGACCACAAGGGCACATTGCTGGCTCATGCTTAACTTGGTGTCCACCAGCATTCAGTAACTCTGCCTTCTCTGCATCCTTTGTCACCAGGGCACCCACACCATTCAGCAAAGGGCCCACAGTTTCCCTAGTCTTCCTCTTGCTACTGATGTCTTTGAAGAAGCCCTTCTTGTTGTCCTTGACATCCCTCACCAGATTTAATTCCAAATGAGCCTTAGCCTTCCTCCTTGCATCCCTGAATACTCTGACAACATTTCTCTATTCCTCCCAAGTGGCCTGCCCCCTTTCCACTTTCTGTAGACTTCCTTCTTCTGGTTGAGTTTTGCCAGGAGCTCCTTGCTCATCCATGCAGGTCTCCTGCCTCCTTTGCTTGACTTCCTACTCATAGGGATGCACCGCTCTTGAGCCTGGAGGAAGTGATGCTTGAATATTAACCAGCTCTCTTGAACACCCCTTCCTTCAAGGGACCTAACCCATTGGATTTCTCCAGGTCAGTCCCTGAAGAGGCCAAAGTTTCCTGAAATCAGGGGATGCAATCCTACTTACTGCCCTGTTTCTTCCTTGCAGCATCCTGAGCTCCACCATCTCATGGTCACTGCAGCCAAGGCAGCCCCCGACCTTCACATCTTCAACCAGTCCTTCTTTGTTTGTTAGTACAAGGTCCAGCAGCACACCTCTCCTTGTTGGCTCCCTCACCACCTGTGTCAAAAAATTATCATCAATGCTCTGCAGGAACCTCCAGGACTGTTTGTGCCTAGCTGTGTTGTCTTTCCAGCAGATATCAGGGTGGCTGAAGTCCCCCATGAGAACCAGGGCCTGGGATCGTGAGGCTACTTCCAGCTGTCTGTAGAAGGCCTCATCGACTTCCTCTTCCTGATCAGGTGGCCTGTAGTAAACACCCACAACAGTGTCACCCATGCTAGCCTGCCCTTTCATCCTTACCCAGAAGCTCTCAAGTAGCTTTTCATGCACCCCTAGGCAGAGCTCAATACATTCCAGTTGCTCTCTCACATAAAGAGCAACTCCACCACCTCGCTTTCCTGGCCTGTCTTTCCTAAAAAGCACATAGCCATCCATGACAGCACTTTCCCACCATGTCTCTGTAATGGCAATGAGATCATGGCCCTGCGACTGCACACAGATCTCTAGTTCTTCCTGTTTGTTCCCCATGCTGCGTGCATTGGTGTACAGACATTTCAGAGAGGTAATTGAACCTGCAGGTTTCCCAGGAGGGATACAAGAGGGTCCTCCATAGCCACATCCCATGCGCACTTCCCTGGCTGCATGCACCTGCTGGAGGCATCCCGACTTGAGCCGCGTTTTGCCAACTATCCTGGCACTATAACTCTCCCCTTCCCCCATCTTTCCTAGTTTAAAGCCCTCCTTACCAGGTTGGCCAACCTGTTGGCAAAGACACGTGTGCCCCGCCTCGTGAGGTGGATCCCATCTCTCGCCATCAGCTGTCGATCTTCAAACAGGGTCCCATGGTCTTAGAAACCAAAACCCTGTTGCCAACACCAGCGGCACAGCCAGTTGTTAACTTGGAAAGTCCATCTCCTCCTCCCCTCATCCATCCCCCTCCCTGGCAGGACTGAGGAGAAAATGACCTGGGCAAATGCAGTGGGCGCTGGTGGTGAGTCAAACTGGCTTTTCTTAGAATTGGATGAGGAGCACAAGCAAGCAAGACAAGACATTATGGTTTTATTCTGATGGCAGCCTAAGGTTGTGCTGTGTGTGATTTAATAACTGTGTCTTAATAACAGGTCGTAGATTTCAGAAGGAAGACCACCAAATGTTTTGATGCAATGGGACAAAAAGGCAGCAAACTTTGTGACCCTTTGTTGTAACTACTCAGCCACTGCTTTACTGCTTTGACCCACAATAAGGATTTCTCAGGTTTTCTCCCTTGATAGGTGCCACGCAGGCAAGCATGGCACTCAGGATGGTGCAGCCCATAGAAGAGGGGCTTGCTCTGGAGTGCTCCCCAAGGGTTAAGGAACCTTGGGTGTACCACAGCCAGAATCGCCACACTGTGGGTAGCTGTGGGTTGCTGTAGCCCTCCAATAACCCCGTGAGTGCTGAGCAAACCTACTCAGCAAAGGAGAAGTGACACCACAGACTCACACTGTAAGCATCTAGGTACTGTGAAATTTTGCACTGGGTTAATCTGTTCAATATGCACACTGTTCTCTGTTGACCATACTGTTGACCATCCTGATGGCTGAGACCATTGGTTCTGTTGTGTAACCATGGTCTGGCATAGTTTGGATGGCTAATGAGCCCGGGAAGGATAAAAGCAAGTAAGCCACATACCCCTGCATGGACTCGGACTCACGGTCAGCTAGTCTGCAGACCCAACAACCCACCCATCAGCAGGGATGCCCCTGATGCCAACTGCAGGGAAAACCTGAATCATCCCGGCGTAGCTTGACTGCGGTGAGAACAATCCAGGGAAAACTATACCAGAGGGGTGGCCCATAAGGAAAGGGCGAAAATGGTCATTGTATCGTGCATCCGTGGCTTAACCATAGAGCTCTGATATGTGTAGATATATGTTTAGTTCTGTTCTATTTCTAGCTTTACTATACTTTTGAGCTTTGTTATACTTGTAGATTGTCTGGTGTTACTTGTTTAGTGTTGTCCAGCATCTGTCATATGTGTAGAACCGCTTAGGTCTATTAAATTCTTATGCTTGACAAATCTCTCGAGTTCAGTGTGACTAACCCCGGAATCTGAAAGACTCCCGGATGCCCCTCTATTGGCGTGTTACACTGTACCTCTCCTCGCCATGGGGAAGGGAGTCCCCAGGCGATGCTGGACTCGGCTTGGCCAATGGATGGGGAGCACAGGGCAGGGTGGAAGAAGCAGACGGAGCCTCTCAGGGTGCGCAAGGGAGTCTTCCAAAGCCCAAGGCTGAGCCAGGGACCTTTGGGTCTTCTCCCTGATCCTCTCCCAGCTGGGCTTGTTCTGCCCTGCCCGAGGAGCTCTTGTCCCCGTGCTGCTTCAGGCCAAGCTGTGCCAGCCCTGGGGAGCTGGCCCTGAGCATGGGGCAGGCTGAGCCCCTCCTCATGTGTTCCGTCCTGGGAGGGCATTATGGGAATGGGGGAACAGCCTGTTCTTGCCTGGGGGCAGTGCGGGACATTTTGTGAGGGAGATGACCATGGCAGCTGCTGCGCTGCAGCAGCACTGGCTGTGCCCCCTCCTTGTGGCCCCCGCCACAGCCCTGCCTGCCCCTGCCGGCCTGCTGCCCCACTTGCTCCCAGCCTTGGTCCCTCTCCTGGCACCATGGGGACCAGCTCTAAAGGAAGGAGCTCCCTGGCCCTCTCCACCTCTCCCCACACCGGGAATCCAGCCCCAGCCAGGCAGCGGGATGCCAGCTTCTCCCCAGCCCACTCCCCCCAGGCCCCTTCCCCCTTGCGGGGAGCTAGAGCTGCCCCAGCTCAGGGCAAATGGTGCATAAACACTCAAGCTGTGAAACAGAAAAACCTCCTCTCCTAACTACGCATCATAAAATCACACCCAAGTGGCTGTGCTCGCTGAGACTCTGCATGCAGCACTACGTGGGTAGGGTCCAAACCTAAAGCACTCCTTGCACCTTTAATTCAGCTGCTGGGCAAGAGCTGCTGATGTGGATATACAGCGAGCTTTTCAACCTACAGCCTTCCCTGGGATCTGCTCAGTTCCCAGCTTCCCTTGCCAAGGCTTTCTTGCCTGTAGTGAGGGGGCAGGTCCGAGGTAGAGATGGGGAGTCAGGTCAGCAGGACGAGGACAGGGCAGGTCAGCACCCGAGAGGTGCAGGGCCAGGCACAGGCATGTCCACAGCATAACTCAGGGCAGGCTTAAGGGCAAGGAGAGCAGCTCCCTGGCAAGAGGAGGAGGCCCCACAATGATGCTGGTCACTCTCTGTCTCCCCTGCTCTTGTGCCCAGCACATCCCCCTCCCTCTCTGCCTGCAGCCCCTCCATGCCCACCCTGCTGCCTAGCACAGCACGAGAGCCCTGGCCCTGCAGCCCCTCCGGCAGCTCCTGCTGCCCCAGGGACAGAGCCGCCTGCCCTGAGCTGGTGCACAGAGAAACCTCTTTCCCATTCCCATTTTCTATCTCTGAATGCCACCCTGCTCTTCTCCTGTGATGTCCCTGCTCCCTAGAGAGACTTTCCCCGGGGGAGTGTGTCCATGCTGGCCTGCCTGGCTATTCCTGCACCCCTCCCTGGTGCGCCCCGCAGGGCCCCAGGGTGGTGGTGCTGCTCTGCAGAGGGAGCAGGTTGTGGGGCCCCAAGGCCACAGGGTGACTTTTGACTCCACATGGGCCATGCTTGTTGGGGTGGGAAGCAGACCCGGCCAAAGAGGGCTCACCACCGCTGACACTGCTGGCACGTGTCTGCCCTCATGGACTGTGCTCAGAGTGAGTCCAGAGCGTTTGCAATGGCAGCAGACGTTTTCGGGTGTGTACTAGCTCTGGTCTGTGGTGTTTCACTGGGGGTACATGAATCACTCTCCAGTGCCCCTTCCCTGGGTCCCTACTGCCTCTCCAGGATTGCAGAGCCCTCCTTTCTGCAGGCATACCTGGATTTAGTGCTGTGTCATTGGGTGACTCTACCATGGACTGTCCCTTGTTTGGTGAGGCTCCACTCACTGCCCACCCCCAGGCCCATGATGTCTCTGGAGATCCCCTGAGCTCTCCTGGGGTCTCAGGTTCTCTTCCAGAGGCATGGGTAGCTGTCATCAGCACTGTCACCTGTGTAACAGCCCAAATATGCAATTCAGAGACCATTCAGCATCTCCACTGGCAGTAATCACCGAGAAATGAACCCTGAATGCAGCCCTTGGTCCCTGAAAGATCACACTGGGACTCTGAGTTCTCCCCACGGAGCCCACGGAGTGCACAGGCAGAGCAGCAGGCCCTTTTATGGTGCAATCCCTTGGGTGTATTTTTGACTCCAGCTTCTGAAGAAAGGCCAGACTTCAGGCACGTCACAGAGGAGATCCCCTTTTTATTATAGGAATGTTATTCTGGAGGCCAGGTCTGGCATAAGAGTGCCCATTGCCTGGTCCTGCCTGAACTTACAGGACACATGCACATGGAAACACGACCCTACCACCACCAGGTTATGAGAACTCCTGGCCCATATACGCAGAATAGGGCACAGAAGGACAGCATGGAAATGAAGAGAACAGCTCTAAAAAGAGAAAGTCCTGCTGCTGTTGGTGGACATGTCTCAGGAAAGCTGCAGCCACCACCCAAAGGCTGCAGTGAGGAAATGCCTGCTGTGGCAGCAGGGGGATGGTCCTGAGGAACACAGGGTCTGTCCCCACAAGCTGCTGCCTGACTCCCCTCCCCCCTGCTTCCCCTCCACTTGTAGTTTTGGAGCACTGGAGAGGGAAGGGACCAGCCCAAGGTGACAACTGGCTGCCACCCTCGCAGGAGAGGCGTGTGAGATCACACCATGACAAGGGCCAGGGAAGCTGAGCTCTCCTAATGGACATGGGAGCCATGGTCTCACCCCATCTGTATTTGTCTGAGCCTCACTCTGTCCCCTGAGCTCCCTTGGTGTCAGTGCAAAAGAGACACTGCAAAGGGAAACTCTCCTCTTTGCACTGAAGGCATCTCAGGGAGCTCCGACTAGTGGGCTCTGAGGTTCCCCCATCTCTGCTGATGAAGGGGGAAGCCTGGCTTCCTGCTTCTACACGGTCTCTCGGTCAGATTCAAACGAGAGATTCCTGAGGACAAGTGGCACGAACCAACCCTTTTTGTCTTTTGACAAGAATGTAACAGAGGAAAGTAAAGAAAGGAAGAACTGAACAACACATAGCCTTGAGGCCAAATACCCTGGGAATGGTGAGTGGCTGCACTGGGACAGTTATTGGTGCTGACATTGTACCCATTGAACGGATTTCCTCAAGGCATCCTTGAGCTCCTTGTTCCTCATGCTGTAGATGAGGGGGTTCATTGCTGGAGGCACCACCGAGTACAGAACAGACACCACCAGATCCAGAAGTGGGGAGGAGAGGGAGGGGGGCTTCAGGTAGGCAAATGTGAGAGTGCTGACAAAGAGGGAGACCACAGCCAGGTGAGGCAGGCACATGGAGAAGGCTTTGTGCCGGCCCTGCTCAGAGGGCATCCTCAGCACAACTGTGAAGATCTGCACGTAGGACAGCACAATGAAAACAAAACACCCAAAGACTAAACAAAGACTAATCACAACAGCCTCAAGTTCCCTGAGGTAGGTGTCTGAGCAGGAGAGCTTGAAGATCTGGGCCATTTCACAGAAGAACTGCTCCACAACATTGCCTTGGCAGAGTGGTATGGAAAATGTGTTAGCAGTGTGCAGGAGAGCATAGAGAAAACCACTGGCCCAGGCAGCTGCTGCCATTTTGACACAAGCTCTGCTGCCCATGATGGTCCCGTAGTGCAGGGGTCTGCAGATGGCAACAAAGCGGTCATAGGCCATGACAGTGAGAAGAGAATATTCTGCTGAGAACAAGAAGAAAAGCAGAAAGACCTGGGCAGCACATCCCCAGTAGGAAATGGTCCTGGCATTCCAGAGAGCATTGGCCATGGATTTGGGGACAGTGACAGAGATGGAGCCAAGGTCGAGGAGGGAGAGGTTGAGGAGGAAGAAGTACATGGGGGTGTGGAGGTGGTGGTCGCAGGCTATGGCTGTGATGATGAGGCCATTGCCCAGGAGGGCAGCCAGGTAGATGCCCAGGAAGAGCGAGAAGTGTAAGAGCTGCAGCTGCCGCGTATCTGCAAATGCCAGGAGGAGGAACTCGTTGAAGGAGCTGCTGTTGGACATTTGCTCACCCTGGGCACATGGTACTGTCCAAGGAGAAAAAGACATTGAGAAGTTAGGAGACACTTTTCAAGCAAGAAAAAACCCAAAATGTTCCTGTTCTCATACAACACCCCATATTGCATCTCTCTTTGCTAAGAGGATCTGCGTGCAGCTCCCTTGCTTGAGCTCCACTTTCCACTGCCTGAGTGTGCTATGAGGACCAGGGGCCTCTGCCCATGGGCTCCAGAGGAGTCCATCCTGCTGTACAGTGGTGGGAAGGAGGGAATGGAGTTGACTAGCTCTGACATAGAGAAGTAAAGTCCACTTGTCATGTGGAAGGCCCTTTCAGCATCTGCACCACCAGTTCTAAAGAAGGAGGGTTGAGGAACAGAGTGTTAGGGATTTTTTAAAATTGCCTTTTTTCTTTTCGATGTCCTTGTTACCCCTGGGGAATGTTCCTCAAAGGTAAACATCTTTGGCATTTCTCCTGAGTCCTGAGAGGAAAGGATTCACTCTCACTTGGTGCAGAGTGAGGACAGCTAGTCTGTTAGCCTTGATCCCAGCTGTCCTGTGTTCCCACCTCTTTGAGCTGGAGGATGGTCACACTCATATGCTGCCTTACAAAGAAACAAGCCCCTGCTGAGAGCACAGGAGTCGAGTTTCAAGGTGCAGATGTCCAACCTTCTCTCCCTTTCTCAGAGCACAAGAGGGAGGTCTCCACACTCCCCTTCTAGCCAAGGACACACAGGGCTCTTTTCAGCTGCCCCTATACGTCTGCCCACCACCATTTCCATACTCTTCGCATCTCTGCAGCTTCTTCATGGGTCTCTCAGACATCACAGAGATGCTATGAGACAGCTATGCCCTTCTGGAGGGCAGCTCTCAGCCTGGCAGGACGCCGCAGGGAAACAGTCAAATGTCCTAAAGATGGTCTGTCCTTAAGGGAGAGTCTGCTCTTTTCCCAGCCCCACAGACTGCATTTCCTGGAGCCCCACAGGTTAGAAGGGGGCTGGGGCAACCTCGCTCCCATGCAGACCCCGCTGTTGCACAACTTGCAGGGCAGGTGTCTGAACTGCAGCTGAACCCCCCCAACCTGAGGGAGACCAAGAGAAGAGCAGGAGCAGCATGGACAGGAGGGCAAACAAGGAGCAACACCATGATCCTGCTGCCAAGGGAGGCAAGGAGACAGAGACAGACAGGCACTCAGGAAAGGCTTCACCTTACCCAGCTGGTCATGCCACCTCAAAGACAGCAACATTGCAGGGCCGTTGCTCTCAACCCGTTTTTGGGCAGCATGAAATAGGCCCGTGGCAGGAGACATGCCCCTCTCCTCTGCTGGAGCTCTGGCTGCAGAGGAGGTGGCTTATGCCCCAGACTCCATTGCTGTCAGGGCAGAGGCTCTGTTGGATGGGAGAGGAGATGTGGGGGGCTTGCTCAGAAGAAGAAGGTGTCTGTGTCAGAGGAACTGCCCATGACTTGCCCAAATCCACCCTCCCATGATGATTCTCTTTGTTGCTCTCATTCCCTGCCCATCTCTGCTGCCTGGAGCTGCCCCTGCTGGGAGCTCATTCTCTGCCCCAATGACTTTTCCCAGTCAGTATGCACAGACCCCATCCCACCCTATGGGTGTTCAGTTCTGCCCGACAGAAACCTCCTGGCTCAGGGCACTGGGCAGGGGCATCTCTGTGCATGCAGGTCCTAAGGAGCAGGTCAGATAAAGCCCGAGGAGGCCGTAAAGGTGATGCTGGTGCTGTCTGTAGGCTGAGGTGGGGGTGAAGGGGTTTGCTGAGGTTTCTCACAAACCTACTGACTCTGAGAGTGAAGGCTGAGGAGTCGCAGTCCCTTGCCAAACCAGAAAACTCTTTCCTTTTTTCTCCCTGCCAAAATAAGGAAACTGAAAGTGCAGACGCCAGAAGGAAAGCTCCTTCCCTTTCAAATAGTCATTTTTTTCACCTTGCTCTTGAAAAGACCCCTCAAATATGCTCTGTGCAGGAGCTAGAACTGTGAGCAGCCCTGACCCATGCAGCACCCTCTCAACAAGAGAATGAACCTGCCCTGCTGGGGGTCGATCCTCCTACCCAGAGCTTCTCCCTGCTGCACCGTGAGGAATTCCCCAGGCAGGCTGAGTGCTGACCCTTGCAGGCTGCAGAGTCACTGCCCCAGGCACATGGCACCCTGGGGCAGAGGGACACTGCTCTGAATTATGGTGCTGGTGCAGTCCTGGGTGCACTCCCTGGCTTCACACGCCTGCAGTGTCCCTGGGAGAAGGTAGCAGCATGTCCTGTCCCTCTGACAGTGTGGCTGGGAATCCCTGCTCTGAAGCACCTCCTCCTCCTCTGCACTCAAGAAGCCAGGTGAGACATCCTAACAAAACTATCAGTCACGAGATGAGATGGGTTTAGAAGACCTCTCCAAGAACCCCAGTAGTATTGCTCTACAGGCAGAGACTCACCGTGTCAAGGGCTGTGAAGATTTCTCCCAGAAGGATCTCTCCTCTCCTCTGTCCTTCCACTCCACACTGCCTTCCACGTCTCTCTGTCTTTTCTCATCTTATGGCAGCAGCAGCAGGCAGTGCCTGGAGCCCTGCTGCTCTTTGCAGAGGAGCTACTCCTGGACAGAGCTGTCTCTCAGCAGTGCTGCCAGGTTGCCATGAGCTCCCTCCATCCCAGGAGCCTGGCCCCACTTGGGAACAGTGGCCCAGCTGAAAGTATGACTTCATTTCTCCTTTGTACTCCCTCCTCCTGGGAGATGTTCACTGAGGCAGACTAAAGTAATCATGCAGATCTCTACATTGCAAACAGCTAATGTAATTCAGTGCACACACTTGATTTAATGCCATGACAATAGGCCTGCAGGGCCATGTCCGATGCTTGGGGTGTCCAGCACAACCACATGTCCCTAGCAGGTACAGCGTGGGACCTACAGGAAAACCATGCCCTTTTGGAGTGGTTGCTGGGCAAGTGCCCGAGGGCACCTCAGGTTTCCTGCCTGTGCCCAAATAAATGAATCCCACCACTACCTTTAGGCAAAGTCCATCACGTCTACATCCAACCGTCCTGCATAGATGGGAGGCCCATCACACCAAGGTCTCCACTCTTCAGTGGCACCTTGTCCTTCCTGAAGACTGGTTCACCTTTGTCACAGGCCCCACAGTGCTACAAGTCAGCTCAGGCAGCAAACTCCTCTCCTGCCATTGCTGCACAGCCCAGCTCTGTTGGAACCTCATTTCACCATTCCATTGCCTCCTGCTAGCTATGCCAGCTTGCCTCTGCTCGGAAGTGGAGCCATTGCACACATGGTGTCCTTTGCTCTTGGCAACAGGTTTCACCACAACCAGACTGTGCTCTGTGTCTCAGCTGAGGCTCTGCAGCTCAACTATACACAAGTGCACACAGCCTGGGGCACAGACAGGAGCAGATGGAGATGCACAAGCTGTCCCAGCACTACAGCATTGCTGGGATTGCTGAGATGTGGTGGGATCACTCATGTGACTGGAGGCCTGTAAAAGCAGGGTCCAAGATCTTCAGGAAAGAGTGTGAGGGAAGATGAGGAAGGAGGATGCCCATTGTGTGGAGGGCCAGCTCAGATGTATGGCGCTCTTCCATGGGATGGTCAGGGGTTGAGTGAGAGCTTGTGGGTGAGCATGAGAGGAAGGGTGACATAGTGATCACCTGATCAGGGTGAGGAAGTGGACGCAGGCTCCCTTAAGCAACCTGAGGAAGTCTGTGCATCACAGGCTCTGGTTCTTATCAGGAGACCTTTTTCTCCCTGACATTCACTGGACGGCCAAACAGCAGGGTGCTTAAAGAGTCCAGGAGGTTTCTGGAGGGTGTCAGGGACAACTTCTTAGCACAGCTGCACAATGGGCCCAGAAGGGTGATGCTTTCCTGGATGTGGAAATTGCAAGCAAGGAGGAACTGATCAGGCATGGGATAGTCAGTGTCTGCCTTGCCTAAGGTGACGATGAAAAAGTGGAGTGCCAGATCCTGAAGGGAGTGAGGAAGAACTGTAGCAGAGTACAGACCGTGGACTTCAGAGGAGCAGACTTGGGCCTCTCCGAGGGACTGGTGGGGAGTGCCATGGGAGACATCTCTAAAGGGCCCAGGAGCTCCGGAAAAGCAGGAGGCCTTCAAGGACAGCACCCGCCAAGCACAGGAATGGTTCATAGCACTACTCAGTAAAACTAGGAGGCATGTCAGAGGACTACCTTGACTAAACAGGGAACTTGTGCCTGAGCCCCTCATCTACAGCATGAGGAACAAGGAGCTCAAAGATGCCCTGAGGAAAGTGATTTCATGGACATTTTTCAGCAGTGATAAAATTGCCATTGCTCTCCACAACTGAATCCCAGTGTATCCCAACCAGGACTGAGCTTTGTTTCTTCACTTTACTGTTGTTATTAACTACTATTATTTGTTATCGTTTTGCTACACAAGTGCTTGGCTTCATCCCAGTTTTAATGAGACTGCTCTGTCTCACCTAGTGCCCATATAAAAATGTGTCTACCGCTGGGTCAGAGCTGACTCCCTCACAGTCTCTTTGTCTTCAAGTAAGTTCTATGCAGTGCAGTGCCTGAAGGCTGGGCTCTTCTTCCAAAGCCGGTGTCAAGAAACAGCCCCAAGAATTGCACTCCACAAGGACCTGCTGTGCAGGGTTGTCCATGGGTTTAGAAGCAAAAAGCTCATAATCATGTTATGATCTCTTAGAGACCAAGGCCTGGATTTAGGATTCACCCATCGGTGTCCAGTGGCAGTGGAGATGACAAATTGTCCCTGATGTACATACCCAGGGCTGTCCCACATGTTAAGGCACAGTGTCAGATGCCCATCCTTCTGGAGGGGAATCTGGAGGTGCCAGGAGAGTGCAGGGGATCTCCTGGGACAGCGTGTGCCTGGCGTGGGCAGTGAGTGGAGCCTCACAAAGCGAGACATCCTCCAAGGTGGAGTCACCTAAAAGTAAAATGCTAAACAAGGGATCCACAGGCAAAGGAGGACTCTGCAATCCCAGCAGAGGCCATGGAGACCCAGCTGGCAGGGGAAAGGGGGACTGGAGAGCAATTCCTGTCGTTGTCAATGAAATACCCTGTGCTGGCTCTGGAGGTGCACCTGGACACAACTAGTAGCTTTGGAAATGCTCCATAGTCCCTCCAAGCACCTTCCACATCTGCAGACCCCTGGAGGCATTGGAGGCCGTGATCCCCATTTGGATAGATCTGCTTCCCACCCTCACCAGCATGGCCAGTGCAGTCACGCCGTGGCCCTGTGGCCCCACAGCCCACTCACTCTGCAGAGCAGCAGCGCCAGCTCGGGGCCCTGCGGGAGAACAGGGGAGGGGGTGTGGGAACAGCCAGCAAGATCAGAGGAGCGATTGGGAGACATCAGAAGGAAGTGGAACTGGGCTTGAAAGTGTCTTGGAGAGAAGAATGCTGACATTTAATGCAAGACAATGTTCAGAGTGTGGGTGCACAAAAGGGAGCTCATGGTGCAGAGCCAGAAGTCCTTTCTGCCCTGACCCCTGACATGGCCTGGGAAGTGGCTGAAGAAGGATGAATGCTCCCCACCTTCCTAGCCTACAGCGCCATCATCACTCCTGATGGGTGGCACCAAAAGGAAGGCTGGGACCCCGTGTCAGAGCTTGTTTTGAAGGAAGGAGGACCCAGGAGCCATCTGAGTTTCCTGCTGTCCCCAGGAGCTATCTGAGTGTCCTGCTGTCCCTCAGGCCCTGTCCCCAGCACACATTCTTGCGGCAATCTTCTCCACCCTGCATGCTAGCCATTACCCCAAAAGTCACCCCCAGACAGGGCTCCACACCCAGATGGAGGACTGGTCATCCAGCTGTGACCCCTGGGAGGACAAGCCCTCTCCTGGGTCGTCTGCAGGCCTAGCAGGGAGTATGCAGAGGAGGTCCTGGGCCTGTAGATCATCCTCATGCCCATGGGGGCCCTCAAGCAGAGTGTCTCATGCAAAGATCCAGCCCAGCTTGTTGTTGCATGAACAGAGAGGAGAAACTGCCCCAGGAAACTCCTCCCACACCCAGGCACTTGTACCAGCCATTTCCAGTACTGGCTTTCCCCATGGTCCTGGTGAGGGGTGATCTTTGAATGTGACCAGCTCCATCTTCCCGCAGGGCTCAGCACCTGTATGGGGGGTGAAGGCCAGCCCTGCCTGGCCTCTCTCCGGGCCCAGACCACAGCAGACCCAAGAGCATGGCTGTTTGCTTCTCCTGGGAGGGACAGGGCTGGGGCTGGGCATGGGCTGGGGACTGGTGGGAGGCTGCAAAGCAGGATGGCTGTGGGGTGCATTCAGCCCCTTCAGCTACTGAGGTGTCCCCAGATGGTGCTTTGCATCCTGGGTCTTAAGGGCTGAGAACTCTTCAGAGCCAGAGTGGATCTGAGTCCCACCACCTCAGCTCGTGGGTTACAGGTCACCAGCTGGGCTGGACATACTGCAAGGAGGGAATTGCTGCATGGGGCATGAGCGGATCCACCTCTGCCCTCCCCCTCTACTCAACCCTCTACTGCCTTCTCCTGCTGTATCATCTCAAAGGTCCTTTGGCAGGGGCATTTTTTGGTCTCTGACCCTGTATCTGACCCTGCTTTGAGCAGCAGGCTGCACTGCGGGCCTCCTGTGGTCCCTTCAGCCTGCATTATCCTAAAAGCCTATGAGCTCAGGCCCCATTTCAAGCACAGAGAAAATGTTTCTGGGATGTGAGTCATCTGTGCTTTATGTGACCATGTGAAAGAAGGCCGGTGAACACCTCCTTCTCCTCCTTGACTGTAAGGGGAGCCTGGGAGGCACTGCCTCATCTACATTACACCGGAAATTCTTTGCATCCACCTTTAGCTGCATGAAAGGCCATTGCCTGGATCCCCTCAGAGGTGAGAGGAGAAATGGGAGCTTTTCTTCAGTATGATTTCTCTGCGTCTGCAATTTGCGCCTCTAGGTAGATGGGGCCATCCTGCCCTTTCTTTCTTTGCTGAAGCTGCTGAGTGGGGCAGGGGTTGTAGTGACAAAGACATGGAAAAGACTGAGGAACTCATTGCCTCTTTTACCTTGTCTTTTCCTGCTGTCGTCTACTGCCAGGCTTCCCTGGCCCCCGAGGCCTTTGGCAGCATCTGTGATAACGAGGCATCACCCATGGTAGAGGAAGATGCATCTGGGGAGGACTTGTGCCCAGTGGGCACACACAAGTCCCTGGGACCAGGCGGGAAGCACCCCAGGGTGCTGGGGCAGCTGGCTGGAGTCATTGCAACGCCGCTGTTGATCATCTTTGAAATGTCACGGTGACCAAGGAGGTTCCTGATGCCTGGGAAAAGGCAGACATCACACCAATGTTCAAGAAGGGCAAAAGGGAGGATCCAGGGAATGACAAGCTGGTCAGCTTCAGCTCAGTCTTTGGGAAGGTGATGGAGCACATCCTCCTGGAAAGAATTTCTAAGGATTTCCAAGCACATGAAGGACAAGAATTGGAAGAGGCAACATGGGTTGACCAAGGGGAAATGGAAACCATGCCTGACCAACTTGATTTCCTTCCACCACAAGACGAATGTCAGTGTGCACAAGGGGAAAGCAGGGGTTTTGGTGTACCTTCACTTTAGCAAGGCCTTTGACACAGTTGCCCAGAGTCTACCTATAGTGAAACTGGTGAGATCTGCACTGGATCAATGGGCCATAGATGGAAGATTGGCTGGTCTGTCAGGCCAAAATTCTGTGATCCGTGAGTGGTACAAGATCCAACGGGTGGCTGGTTACTAGCAACGTCCCTCAGTGACCCCAACCCCTGGGGCAACACTGTTGAACTTTATTAACGGCCCAGACCATGGGATCGAGAACACTCTCAGCACGTTTTTAGGCAATGCATAATTGGTGTAAGTGCCAGAGCAACTTCATGTAGCTCCCTCTGCATTGAGCAGGAGGGTTAGGACTAAATGACATCCAGAGGTCTCATCTACCCTAAGAACTGCGATTCAATCAATCTTCCCCTGGAGATCTCTGTAAAGACAGAATAGGCAGAGGAAGAAGAAAGGACAGAGAAGTAGAAGAAGAGAGAGGTAATATGTCCATTTAAATACAATAGTTCCTCAGAACAAACTTCCTCCATTCAGAGAGTAGGTAGGAATTGTATTCTGAAGAATAATTGTACATGTATATCTATACATATGTGTGTACAGATGTACACAGTCGCATAAAGAGAGTAACTACTGTAGTACTGCCAGAATGTTTGAAGTTGTGGAAATGAAGATTTCTTTCAATTGTTGCCACAGGTTGCTTTCTGCATAGGTTTCAACTCATGATGCAAATTTTACATTCAGGCCTTTTTTCATTTGCCCCCATACAGAGGCTATTGCTGCCTGAGCTGCCTGGGGCAGCTGTGTTCCCATGTGGTGCTGGGAAACGTGAGCCAGGACCTACAGGAACCTTCCTGGAGCCTTAGCTGGCCACCAGGAGAACTATCTCAAGATCTCTCAGTGAGACACCTTATTTCTCTCTCTTTGCTACAAAGGGACGTCCAGACAACTGGATTAGACACAGATGTATGCACTGCAGGTGCAGCTGGCGTTGGTGAGATCAGTCTCATCCCTGTTGTCGCCTAAAATGGAGTTGCACTTCATTGACTGTGCAGGGAATGAAAAGGGAGTGTGGCTAGATGTTTAGGGACTCCTTTAAGACATCACTGTAACACAGGTGTGTTGAGCTTGGTGCAGATTTGGCCACTGAAGACTAGAACATGTCAGTGAAGCTGGTCACTCTGCTTCCCTCTACCAGTTGAGAGAACTGGACACATCAGAGTGTGCCTCGCTCTGTGCAGAGAGTGAGGAGTGGTGTGGACTGCCCTGGGCAGGAAGTGTTTTAGGGGGCACTGGGCCCCTCACTCTCTGTGAGGCATGAAAATACCGTTTTTAATGGTGTAGGCATGATTATAAAAGAAATGTTTAGAAAATGTCAATGAAAAAAGAGAACACGACAGAAATTCAGAAAATGACCTAAAGCAAAGAAATGTTGTGTTGCACTTTTTAGCTTTTAACATTCTGTGTGTTCTTAGCAACCTTCTTGCTTTGTTTGGTTTTAGCATACTGGACTTTTGGGAGGATTTTGGTTCTGGGTTTTTTTTTTGAAAAGGAAAGTGATTTTTCAGAATTGGGTGGGATGCAGTGACACAGTAACGGAGGCCTGATGCCACTGTAGGTTCCTTGGTCCCCTCTGCCCAGCTTCCCTCTGCAGCTCCGAGGGGCTCCGGTCTCCTGCAGGTCCCCTCTGAGAGCTTCCAGGCCCAAGCAGCTACCTCAGAGACACCGAGGCCTCTCCAGGTGCCACTGGATGCTTATCGTTAGGTGCCTGAGCTCTGCCTCAATACGTGAAAAACTATTTTCAACTTTTAAAAACATATATGAGCACCTTTTCATCAGCTGAGATGATTGAAGAATTTTAATAAAATGTCATTTTTTTCCCATGATGACATATTGGATATTTTCAGGAAAGGTATGAATCTCAGGAGAAGAACTACTGGTCTCCCCCTGAACTTACATTGCCACTGTTCTGTCTGGTATGCTGTGTATATAATGTCACGCATCTTTCACATGTCTCCACATGTCCTCTTTGCATCGGACTATGTGGACACAGGCACTTCCCCTTGTGTTCCAGTTTTCCTCCTCCCCTTTCTCTTTATTCCTTTAGAGACCTCTCCTCTCTCTAGGTGCTGCTCTCAGCTTCAGGGAGTGTAAAGCTTGCCTCGTCTTTCCGGAGACCTATTGTCTCTTCAGCCAGCTCCTTCATGGTGTTTCTTTCTATCCTTTCCTATCTCTTTGTCAAGAGCTTTTCAAGGCAGGTTATTCCTTGTAGACTGTGGCCCTCACTGGAGGCAGCTTGGATTTAACACCCAGTTAAAGAGGGTATTTCATCTTTTATTAAGCTGTGCCATGTTTTATTTTTGTTTGATCACATCGGAGACAAACCCTTCTGTGTCTATTTGCAGCTAGCTCTCGAAGGAAAGCAGGTGGGAATTGGTGCACAGGAGCTGTAAAATTTACCTGTAGACGTCTGTGGAGAAAGGTTAGATGTCTGCCCCAGGTGGCTGATGAGAGAAATGACAGGGTTGGGGAGATGGGGAGGATTGCTGTCTGACCTCAAGGGTGCTGGTTTTCCTGCATGTCTGGACTTCATTAGAAGACCCTCAATATGAGCTGGCGAATGTGGATATCACTTATTCTGTAAGCTGAAAAATAAGGAAAACTTAAAAAGCAGAAATACTTCCTGTTTTTTTTCTTTTTTTTTTTTGAGGTGCTCATTGAAGTCTTCCTCTTGTAAAGACACTCCCGAAACCTCTCCAATTAGCCCACATGAGAACTGAAGAATTGAAGGAAATTATGGGGATAGACATGGCTTGTTAGGGCTTTTTGCATTTTAATGACCCCTCGGGTGTATTTGGTGCTGAGTCCATGAATGTCAGATGCTGAGAGGAGACTGAACAAACCTCTGAAGAAGTTGAATTCAGAAGCCAATCCCAAAGTTTCCTGAAGCTTTGATGGGTCCCCCTGAGGGCCATTACTCACAGAGCCTCCCTGTTGGCTGATTAGAGCAGAAAGTTGTAGGCCCTGATTGCAGGTAGGCAAAGGAAATGTGCAGGTGGCTCTGATGCCAGGAAAACCTGGATGTGTTTTATTAAGCAGAATGGCCAAGCCCCCACAAGTGCCTGGGCAGGATGATGCTTTGCTCAGGGCTCTTTGTGGGGGCAGTGTGAGGGTGGGGGTGTGCAAGGCCGAGGGCAGGACAGTGATACGACACCTCCTGGGTCCGCAGAGATGAGGAGGCAACTAGGCCCCAGTGCCCTAAGGAAACGGCATCTTCTTGTAAGCCTTGGTGGCAGAGGCACTAGCCATAGCCAAGAGGATAAAGGCCTCAGTTCTGGTGGAGGCTTTCAGCCTTGGCAGTGCCCTCAGCTGTCTCCACTGCAGGCTGTCCTATGCTGTCCGACTCCTGCATCTGTTCCCCTGAAGCCTGTAGACACCTGCTCTGCTTCCCCACCTTGATCTCACCCTGGGATCTTCCCACTCTTTCCCCTCACTTGCTTTTCGTTCAAACACAAAGCCAGGGGCTCACCACAGGCTCTCTTTGGGTGTCCTGTTGACCCACAGCACAAGTGACATTTAGTTTTCCAAAAGTTCAGTCTGAACCAAACAAGCTCCATTTTTTGGCACTTTCCCCTTCTCATGCTATTTCCTACTCCCCAGAAAAGCTCCATCACCTCTGAAATCACCCTTCAAGCACTCACAGGCTGCTGCCGTACTGCCCTTAGCCTCCACTTCACCAGGCTAAAGAAGGCCAGGTCCCTCAGCCTCTCCGTAAAGGCCTTGTGCTTCAGGACACTAACCCCATCTTGGCAGACCTCCTCTGGATCCTCTCGCGGTCCTCCCCATTCCTCCAGCACTGGGCAACCCACACTGGGACACACTATTCCACATGTGGCCACCCCAGTGCTGAGTCGAGGGGGATAATAGCTGTCCTTGCTTGGGTGGCCAGGCTCTTCCTAAGGCAGCCCTGCATGAAGCTGGCCTGATTTTTGGTGAGCACGCACTACAGGCTCATACAGCATCCCTCCTAATGTCCAGGCCCTTCTCCTCAGGGTCACTCCTCTGATGGTCTGGAAAAGCCAAATGAAGGTAAAAAGTAAGCAGAACTGGAGCCGGGGGGACAGGGTAAACAGAGGTGGGCTATTTGTATGGGAGGGCATGTGTATGATAAAAGCAAAGGGCTTGGAAGGGGGAAAGAGGAAAACAGAAAAGAAAAGGTGAAATGAAGACTATGAAGAGAGCTGTTTGTGGGTACCTGCCACACAGTCCTACATCTGAGCAACGGTGACTGGAAAAGAACAAGACAGCAGCGTGTGCTTTGACCATATTGTTTCTGACTTACTTCCATGGTCACGCAGAACCTGACAGCTTTCCCTACCATCAAGAAGGGAAGATCCGAGGTGGAAGGAAATGCAAAATCATCCAGGCAGGAAGGGGCATGGGGAAGTGTCTAGGCCAACCTCCTGCTCACAGCAGGGTCAGCTATCAGGTCCGACCAGGTGGCTCGTGGCTTTATTGAGTTAGGGATGAAAACCTGCAAGGGAGGAGATGGCACAGCATCTCTGGGCAACCTGCCTGTGACTGCAAGGTGGGAAAGGGAGGGTCAGATACCAGTATAGAGAGACACTCAAGGTTTGTGAGGGGTTAAACAAAGTAGGTTTAATGAAGGACTTACACTCTAAACTGTGTGGGGAGGTCAGGACACTGCTTGGAAGGGTCACTGATGGGCGGATGCTGGACACAGGGGTGGGACGCCCAGGTGGGGCTTACTTTGTGTATCCTAAGGGCCCCTTAGAGATAGTTCCTTATCTCCACTATGCAAAGCTCGAGTCAATACTGGCTGTGAAGCAGCTGGACATTGTTGACAAAAGGGAATAGGCATGTCCAGCCCTGAGCGGCTTTGGTCAGTGTGTACAGAGCACACTCCAGGGCTGTGATAGCGTACTCTGCTGCTCCCCTGACTCCTCAACAGATCTCCTGCAGTGGTTTTCACTACGCTGCCCCAGGATTTGCCTGTCTGGAGGGAAAAAAATTTCCTTATACCCAGCCTGAACCTCTCTTGTTTCAACTAATGCTCATTGGCCCTCATCCTTCCATTGATCACAACAGTGAGGAGCATCATGTTGTAAGGCACAGGTATTGTAGGCTGTGAGGAGGGCCCATTCTGGAGAGGTAGCCATTCATAATTAAACTTTGAACTGAAAACCTGTCAGGCCCAAGAGACAACCTCACACCACTGGGAGGGGCTGGCTCTGGGGATGCCATGTGTGGTGCTAACCCACATGTAGAAAAGGAATTCAGGAGTGCAAGAATCACAGTAGCTATCGCCAGAGAGGACAGAATCACCAAACCATTCCAGTTGGAAGGGACCACGGGAGGTCTGTAGTCCAGCCTCCTGCTCTACTCAAGATCAACACTGAATTCACACTAAGTTCCTCCGGGCTTTGTCCAACAGCATGCTGAAAGCCTCCAAGAACAGAGAGTCCAAAAGCTCTCTGGACCCCACTTCAAATACTTTGTTATCCTCATTGATGTTTCTCCCTTTAATCCAATTCTAGCTGCACTTCTGTCAGCTTCTAACCGTTGCCTCTCATTCTCCTGCCCTGAATCTCTGTAAAGAGCCTGGTTCTTTCTTGGTGGTAACCTTGAGTTGGGAAGCTGCTATGAGTCCCCCAAGAGCCTTTCCTTCTGCAGCCTGAACAAGGCCTGTTCCCTCAGCCTCTCCTCACAGGGCAAGTTCTCCAGCCCTGATCCCCTTGGGGGCCTGCCACTGAACTCACTCTGAGTGTTCAACATCATTCTTCTGCAGGGGGCCCCGAAATGGGGGCCATCTCTAGATGTGCTCTGAAGAGTGCTGAGCAGAAGGGGATGATCACTTCCCTTGATCTCCTGACTCTGCTACTGTTCATGCAACCCAGGATGCTGTGGCCGCCTTTGCTGCCAGAACACACTGCTGCCTCACATTCAGCTTGCTGTGCAGAGAATCCCAGGTCCTTTTCTGCAGAGCTGCTGTCCAGGCAGGCAATCTCCAGCCCTACTGTAATGACGTACTTGTGCACAAGAATATTGTGGGAGACACTGTCAAATGGCTTCCTTAAAATCATGGTAAGGAACCTCCACTACTCTCCACTCCTCCACAAGTACAGTTCTTTTATCATGAAGGCAATTAGGTTGGTCAGGAATGATTTACGTTCAGTAAATCCATGCTGAGTGTTCCCAGGCACCTTCTTCTCCTTCATGTGCCCAGAAAGGTGATCCGAGACGACTAACTCCATGACACACTCCTCACTCAATGAGGCTGAATGGCCTGCAGCTCGCCAGGATGTCCTTGTGCTCTTTTTGGAAGATGGGCACAACATATTCCTTTTTCTGGTCATTGGCACCTCCCTGATCTCCACAACCTTTGACAATTGTGAGTTGCTTTGCTGTGGCAGCAGGCAGCTCTCTCAAGGTCTGAGCATGCCACACATCCAATCCCATAGACTGTATTGGTTGAGTTCTTGCAAGTCATCCCTCTCTCAACCCTCAGGCACTGCAGGCTGGTTTTCTCATCTGCAGTCCTGACTCTAGGCACAACAGCCCAGGAGACCTTGTTGGTGAAGCCTGAAGCCAAGAAGGCACTGAGCTCCTCAGACCTGTCTACACCTACTCTTGCTACATTCCCTGCCCCATGCAGCACTGAGCCCCCACTTTCCTTCTTTACTCTTTTACTGTTACTGAAGCAGTAGCAGCTCTTCTTTGTGCTCGTGATGTCCCCTGTGAGTGTGTATGCTAGGGGAGCTTTGACTTCCCTACTTCGCTGGACAACACTGTATTTCTGAATTCCTCCTTTTCAGCCTCTCCTTTCTTCCCCTTCCCTTATGCTGCGTCACTGCACTGGAGCTCAGGCATGAGTTCCCTGTTTAGCCAAGACAGGGTCTGGAGATGCCTACAAATTTGACAAGCTGTCAGTATGCAGCACTCATGTGCTTTGTGGGTGCTCTTCTTAAGGACCTGCTGGCTTTCCTTAGCTCCTCTGCCCTTCAGAGCTGCCTCCCGTTGTCTGTCCCATGGAAGAGCTCCATGCATATGAGTGTTGCCTTCACACAAAGGACATCCCCCCTCCTTATCTCCCCTTCCAGTGTCTCCTGATGGACTTGTACCCTACCATCGCAGCACTCAAGTCATGGGACTGATCCCACCACATCTCAGGGTAATAGTAATCCTGTCTGTGCCCCAGGCTGCTTTTGTTTGCATCTCTTTTGGCTTCATCACCTCAGCTGTCACACCAGCTGAAGATCTGTCACAGGGAAACCTGTTACCAAGGACCTGGTGCATGCAGAGGATTTGATTCTGAGTAGTGACAGGCTGACATAGAGAGCAGGTGGCAATGTAATGGTGAAACGAGGTTCCCACTAAAAGAGCAAACCCTGCAGTGGCCAAGGCCAGGGAGAAAGAGAGCTGGGCCTTGCAGGAACAGAAGGAGAGGGGTTTGCTGCCTGAGCTGACCCTGCAGCACCTTGGGGCCTGTGACAGAGGTGAATTGATCTCCAGAAGGGACAAGGTGCCACTGAGAAAGTCCTTGGGCCTGCAGAGTCAGCAATGCAGCCACCTTGTGGACATCATTAAGACAGTCCCCGTTCATTTGGGGTGAGAAGAGGTTCAGAGCAAGGAGATCTAGAAGGGTTTAAGAGTGCAGGGACATGAGTAGAGACCTTGTTGTGATGTGCTTCCCATTTATGAAGCACACTTGGCTCTAGATGGGATGGATTTTGCCTGAAGGCAGTGGTGGGATCCCATTGTTTGGCCACAGGCAGGAAGCCTGAAATGCCCTGGAGCACTTGCCCAGCAACCAATCCAAAAAGGCATGGTTTTCCTGTAGGTCCCATGTGGTATCTGCTAGAAACGTGTGATTGTGCTAGAAACCCCAGGAATCTGACATAGCCCTGCTAGCCTCTGTCAGTGTCTGCACTGAATTACCTCAACTGTTTACAGTGTAGGGATCTGCTTGTGCCTCAGCTTCATGAGTGGAGCTCTAGCAGTATTAGGCATCTCGTGTCATTTCAGATGACCAAGGAAATTCCCTACATGGCCCCCAGCTGAGGCTCTAGAAAGACGTGGGTCTCACACTTGCTCCATCACAGCAAGCAAACACATGCTTTGCACCACCTCTGTCTACTCAAATGTCACCAGGTTTTTGTGTGACAACAACTGACTCCCACCCTCCATCTCTATTGGTTACAGTGGGAGCTTAGACAAGGAGCTGGCACGCGGACGTCTAAGTTGTGCTCACTACAGGTTGAGAAAGGGGAATCCCACCTCCTGTGTGTTCGTGGAGTTCGTGGGAGAGAGCTGAATCCCACTCCATCCCAGGGACTTCTACACAGGCATGAGATGCCCAGATGGACTCACCTAAATCAATAGCTGAACCAACACCTGAACCATGGGAAAATGAACTTTCTTCTTGTCCCTGTCTAGGTGTGCTGTGCAGTTAAGAGATGAGAATAGGGTCTTCCAGAGTGGGATGTTTCCATGTGTCTTAGATGACCATCGTCTGATGCAACAAATAGTCATGCTGAAATCAGTGTCTCTGCATGGTTTAGAGAGGGACTCTAGGTCATTATTGTCATCTACTTTAGTGAACGTGTCCCAGGAGGAGGGAGCACAAGGGACAGAGAAATTCACTCCTTCTGCTGGGCCTCTGCTCTCGAGCGGGGCCAGGCTCCTGGGACAGAGGGAGCTCATGGCAACCTGGCAGCATTGCTGAGAGACAGCTGTACGCAGGAGCAGCTCCGCACAAGGAGGAGCAGCAGGGCTCCAGGCACTGCCTGCTGTTGCTGACATGTGATGAGACAGGAGAGAGAGAAGTGAAAGGCAGTGTGGAGTGGGAGGACAGCTGAGTGCTCCTTGTGGGAGAAATCTTCACAGCCCTTGACACGGTAAGTCTCTGGCTGCAGGGCAACACTGCTTCCTGGAGAGGTCTTCTAAACCCATCCCATCCGATGACTGACAGATTCAGTGACCTCTGGCAGGACAAGTTCATTCTCCCGTCAAGAGGGTGCTGTGTGTGTCAGGGGTGCTCACAGCTCTAGCTCTTGCACAGGACATATGCGAAGGCTCTTTTAGGAGGAAGGTGAAAAAAAGGCTAAGAGAAAGGGAAGGACTTCTCCGAAAAGAAAAAGCTACTTAGTACTGATAAAACTAGAAAGAATAGGTCCTAATTTTGGCAGGGAGATAAAAGGAAAGAGTTTTTTTTGTTGTTGTTTGGCAAGGAATTTGGACTGCCAAACTTTCCCTCTCAGAGATCACTAGGTCTGTGAGAAAACTCAGCAAACCCCTTCAACCCTACCTCAGCCTACAGACAGCACCAGCATCACCTTTATGGGCTTGTCAGGGATTTTCTGACCTGCTCCTCAGGACCTTTGAGCACAGCAATGCCTCTGCCCAGAGCCCTGTCCTGGTAGGTTTCTGTCGGGCAGAACAGAGCATGCAGAGGGTGGGATGGGGTCTGTGAGCACCGTCAGGGAAAAGACATTGGGATAGAGAAGGAGCTGCCAGCAGGGAGAGCTCCAGGCAGCGAGATGGGCAGGGAATGAGCGGGAACTGCAAAGAGAATTGCTGTGGGAGGAAGGATTTGGGCAAGTGATGGTCAGTCCCTCTGATGCAGACACCTTCCTCTGAGCCAGTCCCCTGTGTCTCTGCTCCCACTCAGCAGATCCTCTGCCCTGACAGCCATGGAGTGCAGGCCATGAGCCACCTCTTCTGCAGCCAGACCTGCGGCACGGGAGAGGGGTATGTCTCCTGCCACGGGCCCATTTCGTGCTGCCCAGCAAAGGGGCTGAGCAACTGCCCTGCAATGTTGCTGTCTTTGAGGTAGCAAGTCCAGCTGGGGAAGATGAAAGCTTTCCTCAGTGCCCATCTGTCTCTCTCTCCTTGCCTCCCTTTGCAGCAGCATCATCATTTTGCTCCTTCTTTGCCCTCCTGGCCTTGCTGCTCTTGGTCTTCTCTTGGGCTGCCTTGGGTTGGGGAGTTTCAGCTGCAGTTCAGACACCTGCCCTGCAAGTTGTGCAACAGAGAGTTCTGCATAGGAGCAAGCTGTCTCCAGCCCCCCTGAAACCTGAGCGGCTGAAGGAAATGCAGTCCACGGGGTTCGCAAATTAGTTGACCTTGTCATGCTCTTCATCCCTCTCTCCCTATCTGGCCTGAGAGAGAAGAATGTGGAGATCTTCCCCTAAATCCTGAAGTCCTCGGCTCTCAGCTCAGTCCCCTTTCTTTCTGAGAGAAACTTGTGACTGTGAGTGTCCTTTAGGTGAGTGAGGTGCAAGCGCAAGGCCATGAGGGGCAAGACTCATGGACAGACCACATCCTGTGACTCTGTACAAAGTCACGGTGAGCCCTTTTTTCCTCTTCGGATGCACAGATGCTCATCCTGAGAGCAGTTGAAATGCCAAAGATTTCTGCCCTGTCAAAGAATGCTCCCACGGTGAGATGGAGATATCTAAAAGTTAATATCTAATCAGACACCTCCGCTGAAGATTATATTCCGGAGAAAATAGTTTCCAAAATGTTGGACAGTCTTTCCACATAAGGGGTAGAGATAATCTGCTGCAGGATGCGTACATCAGAGCTAGTCACTCCCCACTCACACTACAGAGGAAGAGCAGATGGTAAATTGGTGTGAGGAGAGGGTCTATTGCATTGGAATGGAGACATCCAGAAAGGGTCGGGCACCCGCTGCCTTCACGTGAGAGTTTCCCTGCCTTGCTAGAATGGGAGCTGGTGTGGCTGCTTCAGGTACAAACAGCTGTGTTCAGGAGGGCAAGGCTGGGGGAGATGAATGCCTCACAAGGATCTTCCCTTTCCAAGACAGCTGCCAGGAGAGCTTGTCAGAGTCCAATCCTTCCTGACCAGGTTCTTCTAGCTATTCCACACATGGATGGTGTAATGTTGAATATCAACATTTACTTCTTTGAAGATATTGGATGTACACAGGATTTTTGATTTAGCGGAGTGACACAGCAATATGCTGAAATCACAACACAAGTGTGAGTTACACTTAGCAAAACAGAGCAATTGCAGTATCAGTTCAATCACAATACCAGCGCGATCCCCATTACTGGTCTCTATCCTGTGCTCATCGTAACAACACTGGGCATCAATATATTGACATTCCCACTGTGTCACCGGCCTGAGACTCCTTAGCTCAGCTCATGGAGCCTAACCCCCTCCTATCCCCACCAAAGAACTGGAAATGTTTGTCACCTTCCTCCATTTACACCCCCCAGCAGAGCAGCACTGACTCCTCTGGAAATCATTAGCAGAGGCCCCTGCTCTGCATGGCACACTCAGCCAGCACAAAGCGGAGCTCGAGCTGGGGAGCTGAGCAAAGGTAAAGGAGAGAGGAAAAGTGGGAGGTTCTGTGAGGAAGGCAAAGGGTTTGTCTCCCAGAAGACTGCTCTAATTTGTCCCTGTCTTTTCCCTCTTGGACAGGCCCCCATGACCAGCATCAGCAAATGTCCAACAGCAGCTCCTTCAATGAGTTCCTCCTCCAGGCATTTGCAGATACGCGGCAGCTGCAGCTCTTGCACTTCTGGCTCTTCCTGGGCATCTACCTGGCTGCCCTCCTGGGCAATGGTCTCATCATCACAGCCATAGCCTGTGACCACCACCTCCACACCCCCATGTACTTCTTCCTCCTCAACCTCTCCCTCCTTGACATTGGCTCCATCTCTGTCACTGTCCCCAAATCCATGGCCAATTCCCTGAGCAACACCAGGGCCATTTCCTACTGGGAATGTGCTGCACAGGTTTTTCATTTTACCTTTCTCTTAGCAACTGAGTATTCTGTTCTCACTGTCATGGCCTACGACCGCTACGTGGCCATCTGCAGACCCCTGCACTACGGGACCATCATGAGCAGCAGAACTTGTGTCAAAATGGCAGCAGCTGCCTGGAGCACTGGTTTTCTCTATGCTCTCCTGCACACTGCTAACACATTTTCCATACCACTCTGCCAAGGCAATGCTGTGGAGCAGTTCTTCTGTGAAATTCCCCAGATCCTCAAGCTCTCCTGCTCAGACGCCTACCTCAGGGAAGTTGCAGTTATCATGGTTACTTCTTGTTTATTCTTTGGGTGTTTCATTTTCATTGTGCTGTCCTATGTGCAGATCTTCACAGCTGTGCTGAGGATCCCCTCTGAGCAGGGCCGGCACAAAGCCTTCTCCATGTGCCTGCCTCACCTGGCTGTGGTCTCCCTGTTCATCACCACTGTCATGTTTGCCTACCTGAAGCCCCCCTCCCTCTCCTCCCCAATTCTGAATCTGGTGGTGTCTGTTCTGTATGCAGTGGTGCCTCCAACAGTGAACCCCCTCATCTACAGCATGAGGAACAAGGAGCTCAAGGACGCACTGAAGAAACTGGTTCAACTGCTACTACTTCAGCAGCAATAAGCTGCCCATCTCTCCTCACAAGGGATTTCCAATTTACCTGGGCAACTCATGTGCTTTGGGCATTCTCTCTGTGATAACTATGTTTGTAAATGGTTGAATTCATCCCTCTTCTCCAGCAGCACAAAGCCCATCTGTCTGGCCTAGAAGCCTTCCATAAATCTGTGTAGCACTGTGTCTGGGACGGCCTCCCATGCAGCATCTGTATAATAAAAGGGGATTTCCTGAAGACAGTGCCTGAAGGTTGGGCTCTTCTTCCCAAGCTGGAGCCAAGAATGTGCTCAGGGAGTTGCACCCGAAAAGGCCCTTTGCTGTGCTTGGCTTTTCCATGGGCTAAGGGGCATGAGCTCCTAGGGTGATGTGTTTGGGCAGGAGGGCTGGAGTCAGCTGTAACTTGTGGGTGCCCAGTGTCCCTGGAGCAGGTGAGTGGTCAAGTGGTGTCTGCTGGGGACTGTCTGCCATATTACAGGGCTGGTGAGAGATGTCCATGCTTCTGGAAGGGAATATGGAGCCACCCCGAGAGCACAGGGGATCTCGTGGGAGAGCATGTGCCTGGGATGGGCAGTGAGTGGAGACTCCCAAAACCAAGTGGAGTCGCCCAAAGGTAAAGGGCTAAACGGAAGAATGCACTGAATGAGAGCTCAGAAATCTCAGGGGAAGCAGTGGGGACCCAGCAGGCACAGGGAAGGGAGTGTCCATCACCACCTTCAGCCTAGGCTGCTCTGCTGGGTGGGGTGGGGAGAGGGCAGGGGAGGTGGGGAGAGCTGGGGAGGGGCTGAGATGGGCAGGAAAGGTCCTGGGAAAGGCAAAACGCCAGCAGGCAGCTCCTGTGTGTGAACAAGCAGTGTGGGAGCACCCACCAGTGTGCTTGCAGGCAAATGCAGGTCTCCTGGGAAAGGCACCAGGACATGGAGGGTGCAGAAGAGAAGAGCCCAGGGTGTTTCCTGTGTTGCATGGACACACTGGGGAAGTTGCCCCATGGCCATCGTCCTGGACCAGCCCCCCACATGGCCCCTTTCCACTGCTGGCTGCTCACCTCAGCTGTGGGGTGGTGCATGGCCAGCTCCGTCTTCCTGCAGGTCTCCATATCGCAATGGAGGGGAAAAGGCCAGCCTTGCATGGTCACTCTTCTGCACCAGACCCCAGCAGATCTGGGAGCACGGCTGTCTGCTAACAGCCATGGGGGGCCCAGCCCGGTCTGGGCAGGGGCCGGGTGCTTGGATCCCCCAGACTCTGGGGGATCAGTTCATAACCCTTTTACAATACTCCAGCCCTTTCCATGTGCGAGGTCTCTGGTTCCATCTCCAGCTGAGTTCTGGCTTTCCTCACTCCATCCCTGTGTGCACGGACAAGGTCTCAATGTTCCCCCTGGGCAGCCTGTCCCCCTTCCACCCTCTGTGCATTCCATCCAGGCACCCTGAGCATGGGTGGTGCTGCCAGGGCAGAGGTGAAAGATCACCCAGAGCGGCTCCTCAGGGAGATCCCCAGGGAAAAGCTGAGCCCAGCCCTGGCCTCATGCCCAGCCCCAGCGAGGCAGAGGGGAGCTGCCCTCTCCCAAGGCACCCTGGCAGTGCACTGGACAGGTGATGCCTTTGTGGGCAGCCAGGTTCCAGGTTCAGGCTGGATGCCAGCTCGAGGGTAGGAGCACTGGGATTTTCATGGGCTTACAGTGGTGAAGGCAAGTGGGCAAAGGTGCTAGTGCAAAGGCTGGGGGTGGAAAAGGCAGTGTGAGGCTGGTGAAGTCCTCCCTCTGCTCTCCATGGGGAGGAGAGTCCCCAGGCAATGCTGACCTCCACTTTGACCAGCGGGAGGGGAGCACAGGGCAGGGGGGAAGAGGCAGATGGAGCCTCTTGGGATGCATGAGGGAGTTTTCCAAAGGCCAGTGCTGAGCCAGGTACTTTGCATATTACCCCGATGCTTCCACAGCCAGGCTCGCTCTGCCCTGCGCAAGGAGCTCTCATCCCTGTGCCAGCCATGCTGGAGCAGAGGCTGAGGAGCTGGAGGTGCCTCAGGCCAAGCTGTGCCAGCCCCGGGGAGCTGGCCCTGAGCACGGGGCAGGCCAAGTCCCTCCTTGCGTGTCCCATCCTGCTGGGAGGGCAGCACAGGAACGGGGGAGCAGACTGTTCCTGCCCGGGGGCTGTGCGGGAACTTTTGCAAGGGAGGCAAAGGTGACAGCTGTTGCGCTGCACCAGCACCATCTCTGCCTCCTTCATGAGGCTCCTGCCACATCCCTGCCCACCCCTGCCCCTGCCTGGCAGCCCTGCAGAACCTTTTGCAAGGGAGGCAAAGGTGACAGCCGCTGTGCTGCAGCAGCACTGGCTGTGCCCCCTCCATGAAGCCCCTGCCACATCCCTGCCCACCCCTGCCCCTGCCTGGCATGCTTCCCCCTCACTCCCAGCCCCTGGCCCCTCTCCTGACACCGTGGGAACCAGCTCTGCAAGCAGGAGCTACCTGGCCCCTGACCATCCCCACCTCTCCCCACATCGGGGATCAAGACCCAGCCAGGCAGCAGGACGCTAGCTCAGAGGCAGAGGAGGACGAGGGAGAGTGGGACTGGACAAGGACTCTGCCTCTCACCCGCCAGGATTACAGCATGAGGGAAAGACAGAGCCTGTCTCTGTGCTCGGGGTCTTCCCATTCATGGAGCCACAGAGGAGTTTCAGTGGGAAGGGACCTCTGGAGGTCTCTAGTCCAACCTCCTGCACAAAGCAGGGCTGCTTGGAGCCCTACAGTCTTGTCTGGAGATTTTTGGACTGTGCCTGACCCCGGTTACCATGCCCAAACCTCCTCTGCTCCTCTTCTCTGGGTACTGCAGGATGGCACCTCTCGTCGGTGGGGCACTGCCCTGCCTGCCTTGCCAGCACCCTGGGCTCCCAACTCCCCTTCCCACATGGAGCAGCCCCACTCTTGCTGCTCCCAACAACATCCTCTTTGTAGCAGGAACCAGAGGCAAATGGTGCTTAAACACTTGAGCTGGGATACAGAAACACTTGCTCTCGTAACTATGCATCATCAAATCAGACCCCAAGTGGCTGCCCTCACTTTTTCATCCAGCTGTTCATCTGTGTGCAGAGTTACATGGGTAGGGGCTGAACTCTGAAGCCCTCCTTCCACCTTTGAATTGGCTTTCAGGAAGAGTTGCTGTGGGGATATGCGGTCACCTTTTGTACCTGCAACCTTCTCTGGGATCTGCTCAGATCCCAGCTTCCCTCGCCAAGGCTTTCTTGCCTGTAGTGAGGGGGCAGGTCTGAGGCAGAGATGGGGAGTCAGGTCAGCAAGACGGAGACATGGTCAGGTCAGCACCTGAGAGGTGCAGGGCCAGGCACAGGCATGTCCACAGCATAACTCAGGTGAGGCCCCAGGACAAGGGGAGCAGCTCTCCAGCAAAGGGGAGGAGGCCTCGCAATGAGGCCAGTCACTCTCTGTCTCCCCTGCTCTTGTGTCCAGCAGATCCCCCTCCCTCTCTGCCTGCAGACCCTCCATGCCCACCCTGCTACCCAGGAGAGCATTAGAGTACTGCCCTGAAGCCCCTCTGGCAGCTCCTGCTGCCCTGGAGACAGAGCCACATGCACTGAGCTGGTGCACAGAGAAAACTATTTCTTGTTCTCATTTGTTTCCCTTGTTTCCTTATTCATACCTGGGTTTAGTGCTTCACCTTCTGATTACTCCACCATGGACTGTCCCTCATTTTGTGAGGCTCCACTCACTGCCCACCCCAAGGCACATGATGTCCCTGGAGATCCCCTGAGCTCTCCTGGTACCTAAGATTCCCCTCCAGAAGCATGGGCATCTCTCATCAGCACTGTCACCTGTGGCACAGCCCTGAGCAGGCAATTCAGAGACCATTCCCCATCTCCACTGGCACTGCTCACCAAGAGATGAGCCCTAGATCCAGCCCTTGCTCTCTAAAAGATCTCTCTGGCACTCTGAGCTCGTCCTATGGAGCCCACAGAGTTCACAAGCAGAGCAGAGGCCCTTTTGTGGTGCAGTTCCTTGGGTGTATTTTTGGCTCCATCTTTGAAGAAAGGCCTGAGTTCAGGCACGTCACAGGGCAGAGCTCCTTTTATTATGGAAATGTTATTCTGGAGGCCAGGGCTGGCATAAGGTGCCCAATGCCTGGTTCTGTTGGTGCTCACAGGAAGGCACCACCACCACCACATTATGACAGCTCTTAGACCATATACACACTTCAGAGCACAGCAGGCCAGTGTGGACATGAGGAAAAGAAGCCCTGAAGAAAGAAAGTCCTGCTACTGTTGGTGACTGTGTCTCCAGGAAGGCTGCAGCCCCCATGCAAAGGCTGCAGTGAGGAAATGTGGGCTATGATATTGGGGGGTGGGAATGGTCATGAGGAGCAGAGGGTCTGTCCCCACAGGCTGCGTCCAGACTGCCCTGCTGCATCCAGACCCTCCACTCCAACTCCACTGTGAATGATGGAGCATGGTATGGGGAAGGGACCAGCCCACGGTGACACCTGGCTGCCACCCTCACAGAAGAGGGGTGTGAGATCACACCCTGGCTGTGGCCAGGGAAGTTGAGCTCTCCTAATGGACACAGAACCCATTGTCTCACCCCACCTGTACTCACCAGAGCTCCCTTGGTGTCAGTGCCAAGAAAGACACTGCAAAGGGAAACTCTGCTCATTGCACTGGGGGAAAAAGAAGAGAAGCAGAAAGATTGGGCAGCACATTTCCAGCAGGAAATGGACCTGGTGCTGCTCAGGGAATTAGCCATGGATTTGGGGACACTGACACAGTTGGAGCCAAGATCAAGGAGGGAGAGGTTGAAGAGGAAGAAGTACATGGGGGTGTGGAGGTGGTGGTTGCAGGCTACAGCTGTGATGATGAGGCCATTGCCCAGGAGGGCAGCCAAGTAGATGCCCAGGAAGAGCACAAAGTGCAAGAACTGCATCTTCTGTTTGTCTGCGAATGCCAGGAGGAGGAACTCGTTGAGGGAGCTGCTATTGGACATTTGGTCCCTCCCGGCTGAGGGAACTGTCTGAGGAAGAAGAGTCATTGACAAGTTAGGACAGACTTCTCTGCGGAACATTTTCTCATAACCTCCCCCAAACACACACACAATACCTCTCGCCATCTCAGCGCAGCTGTCATTGAGCTCCATGGCTGGAGCTCTGATCTGTGCTGGCTGAGGTTGCTGTGAGGAGCCGGGACCTCTGCCCGTGGGCTCCAGAGGAGTCAGCCCTGACCTACAGCACTGCATACATGGGAGCAGGGGTGACTCAACTTCTATATTCACCTTTTGAATCAGATTTAATCCACTGCTCATGTAGAAGGGCTTTCAGCATCTTCTCTCCCAGTTCTAAACAATGGGAGTTCATTAAGAGTTTTAAGGATATTTTCCTTTCCTTTCCTTTCCTTTCCTTTCCTTTCCTTTCCTTTCCTTTCCTTTCCTTTCCTTTCCTTTCCTTTCCTTTCCTTTCCTTTCCTTTCCTTTCCTTTCCTTTCCTTTCCTTTCCCCTTCTCACACCCGAGGAGGCTTCTTGGAGACAGAAATCCTCAGCACTGCTACTGCACTCAGAGTGACCAGCTGTAATTACTGAGAGGCAAAAGGATTCACTATGGCTTTAGTGCAGAGCGAGGAGAGCTGGTCTGCCCATTTGTCTTGTTCCCAGATGCCCTGTGCTCGCACCGCAGAGGTGGAGGACAATTGCACTCATGTTACCCTAAAAAGAAACGACACCAGTGAGGGCAGAGGAAGCCAGTCACAACATGCAGAGTAACCAACCCAGCACCCTTTCCCTGAGCATCCGAGGGACATCTCAGCACTCCCCTTCTAACCCGGAGCACCTTGCACTCATTCCAGTTGCCCACATGCAGCCTGCCAGCACCATTTCCATAGCCTAAGTATCTAGGTGGCTTCTCCATGGGGCACCTAGATAACACCAAGATGCAAAGGGGGATCTGTGCCCTTCTGGAGGGCAGAGTGCAGGCCAGCTGGACACCCCAAGGAAATAGTGGAATGTCCTAAGATGGGGTGTCCTGAAGAGAGAGTTGGCTCATTCCCAGCCCCCAACACTCCATTGCCAGGACCCCCGCACGTTAGAGGGGGTCTTGGGCACCTCAGCGTCAAGGAGACATTTGCATGGCAGGACCCACAGGGTCAGTGTCTGAACTGCATCGGAAACCCCCCTGCCCAGAGAGTCCAAGGGCAAGGACAAGGGTGTCGCGGTCCGCGGGAGTGACGGGAATGAATCATACGCATTCACAGAATGCAGGTTCAATTCCATCTTTATTCAGCAATTTGCCTATTTTATAAGTACAAGTATTCGGCGCTCTGGCCCTTGATTTGTGGTTCATACAGATTATGTCACAGGTAGCCAATCATTGCACCGATCACGCACACAGCGGTCATGCCTTGTACCTTGCTGCTTGTTTAGCAAAGCTGTCTAGCCCTTAACCTTGGTTCCCACTGGCTTCTGCTAGTTTATCTGTACTTTCTCAGGATGTATCATTCCCAGCTGCACCAGTGTCCTTGGTAAACTACTTCAAAGCACATAGCAGCAGCTACAGTCTGAGGCCTAAGGCTTCAGCAAATTTAGCTACTTATGCTAAGCAAGTTGTGCTAAGCAACTAATCCTAAACAGTGTAGTTCCATACTCTATATTTCATATAGATTATTGTTCTGAAGTACCGCAAGGGCCCCAACACAAGGGCAGCATGGACAGGTGGGTAATGGAGAGCAATCCCATGATATTTCTGCTGAGGGAGGGAAGCAGAGGGAGCTGTGCCATAGCTGCGGCTCTGCAGCCCAATATCTGCAAATGTCTTCAGCCTGGGGCACAGGCAGGAGCAGGTGGAGATGCACAAGCTTTCACAATGCTGCCACATGGCTGGAATAACGGAAATGTGGTGGAATCGCTCGCACCACTGGAGGGCTGTGATGGCAGGCTACAAGCTCTTCAGGAGAGATTGTCGTGGAAGATGAGGCGGAAGGATGCCCTTAGTGTGAAGGGGCAGCTCAGACGTATGGAGGTCTTGCCTGGGATGGAGCAGGGGCTGGGTGAGAGCTTGTGGGTGCGCATGAGCTTCAGACCACTCAGTTAGGCTGAGGAGGTGGATGCATCTCCTTGAATCAATGGGAGGAAGCCTGTGGATCACAGGGCCTGCTTCTTTGCAGGGAATTTCATGCCCCTGTCACAGCAGAGTGCAAGCAGTGCAGGAGGTTTCTGGAGGGTGTCAGGACATTGAGAGGGCTGACCACTATGACAACAAGGCTCTTCTTTGAAAGGTTGTGGAGATTGGGGGAGGTGCCAATGACGAGACAAAGGAAGATGTTGTGGCCATCTTCCAAAAAGGCCACAAGGACAACCCGGGGAGCTGCAGGCCATTCTGCCTCACTTGAGTGTGGAGTGTGTCATGGAGCGATTCATCTTGGATCACCTTTCTGGGCACATGAAGGAGAAGAAGGTGACTCGGAACAGTCCACATAGATTAAGTGAAGGGAAATCATTCCTGACCAGCCTGATTGCCTTCTGTGATAAAAGACCTGTCTTGTGGAGGAGCACAGAGTAGTGGAGGTCCCTTACCATGATTTTAAGCAAGGTGTTTGACACTGTCTCCCACAATATTCTTGTATACAAGAAAGGCGTTGTGATAGGCTGGGTAGACGACCAGATGGCTAACAAGCTGGTTGGATGATCGAGCTCAGAGGGTTTTTAGGAAGGGGTCATTCTTTCCCTGGAAGCTGCTGACAAGTGGAGTATGCAGGGGTCTCTACTGCCACCTGACCTGTCTAACAGGTTCATCAGTGACCTGGAGGAGGCAACTCTCATCACATTTGAGATGACACCTCATCAGGCAGAGCAGTCACATGCTTGAGGGCTGCCATTCAGAGGGACCTCAGCAGGGAGGAGGAATGGGCTATCGGGATCTTTGTGAAATTCAAGCAGGACAAATGCCAGGTCCTGCACTCGCATAGACCAAAACCCTGAAGCAATACAGGCTAGGGAGTCCCTGGCTGGGCAGCAGCTCAGCAGAAAATCACCTGGGAGACTTTGCGGGCAGGAAGCTGACTGTGAGTCAGCAGCATTCCTTGGCAGCCACAGAGGCCACAGCATCCTGACCTGCATGAACCAGAACAAAGGCAGGAGATGGAGGGAAGTGATTATCCCCCTCTACTCTGCCTCATTAGAGCACATCTAGATACTGCATCCATTTGGGGGCCCTGTAGAAGAGCACTGCTGATCACTCTGAGTGATTTTGGTTGTAGGCCCCCAAGGTGATTGGGGGCTGGAGCACTTTCCCTGTGAGAAGAGCCTGAGGGAACAAGTTTGTTCAGCCTGGAGCAGGGAAGGCTTGTGGAGTGACTCGGAGCAGCTTCCCAACTCAAGGTTGCCATCCATAGTGAACCAGGATTTTACAGGGATTCATGGCAGGAGAATGAGAGAATGAATCAAGACTTAATGATGAAGGACTGCTTGTCCAGAATGGACCTAAATGACTGAAGGCCTCAACACCGTGGTTGGAGCTGATAGCTGAGCCTGCTGTGAGAAGGAGGTTGGGCTACAGACAACCTGAGGTCCCTTCCAGCCTGAAGCATTTGGCATTTCCTTCCACCCTGGGTCTTCTCTTGTTGACCTTAGGCAAAACAGTCAGCTTGTCCAGGGCCATGGAAGTACAAAAGTATGTCAGACAAAACGATGAGCAGATCAACTGCATGTGTCTTGTCCTGCACTGGCCAGAGTAGTTCAGATTCAGGGCTGCTTGGCAGGTCCCCCCACATAGCCCCGGGCTTTCATTTGCTTCACCTTTCATTGCATTTTCCCCTCTTTTCCACCTTACAAGCTCTTCTCCTTTACCACCCTGATCTCCTCCCATGCAGTCAGACCACCTCTCTTTACCCTGTCCCCATTGACCCTGCTTTTGCTGCCTTTGTACCTTCCTTTGCCTTCTCCGAGATGGCTGCCATGCTCATTATCCACCATTGCCAGCACTTCCTTTACAATACTACCCCCTTTATTATCTGGAGTGTCCTGCAGTTTGTCATGCTGTTATGCTGTGAGAGGCCTGGCAAGATGGGAAGAGGCATCTGCACGCACACATTCAGAGCTGACAGAAAGGAGCTTGAGTGGAGAGGGAGCTGGAGAAGCTTGGAGATGAGGCCAAGAGAAGCCTGCTGAAGTTGTGCAAGGGGAAGTGGCAGGTGCTGCCTTGGGGGAGTGACCCTGAGGAGAAGGGCCTGGACATTATGAGGGATGCCATATGAGCCTGTGGTGCGTGCTCACCACAGATGAGGCCAGCTGCACACGGGGCTGCATTAGGAAGCATCTGGCCACCCAGACAAGGACAGTTACTATCCCCTGTCGACTCAGCACTGGCGTGGCCACATCTGGGATCATGTGTGCCATTGTGGGATGCCCAGTGGTGGAGGAATGGGGAGGACGTGGAGAGGGTCCAGAGGAGGTCTGCCAAGATGGGGTGCGTTGCCTGCAGCACATGACCTGTAGAGGGAGGCTGAGGCACCTGGGCTACATTATGCTGGTGAAGTGGAGGCTAAGGGCCATAGCAGCCTTGTTTCCTCCTCCTGCCTCCCAGGGCAGGCCTGGGAGGTGCCATCTTGTTGTCCCTAACTCAGTGTTGCACACCCCCACCCTCACACTGCCCCCACAGAGAGGCCTGAGCAAAGTGTGAGGCAAGGGATCACCCTACCCAGGGGCTGGGTGTCAGTGCCTGACCATGTTGTATGATAAAACACATCAAGAGCTTGACTTGGCATCAGAGCCACCTGCACATTTCCTTTGCCTACCTGCAATCAGGGCCTACAACTTTCTGCTCTAATCAGCCCCCAGAGAGGCTCTGTGAGTAATGGCCCTCAGGGGGACCCATTAATGTTCCTAGAAGCTTTGGGATTGGCTTCTGAATTCAACTTCTTGAGAGGTTTATTCAGTCTCCTCTCAGAATCTGACGTTCATGGACTCAGCACCTAATACACCCAAGGGGTCATTAAAATGCAAAAAGCCTTAACAAGCCCTGTTTATCCCCATAATTTCCTTCAGTCCTTGTGTGGCTAATTGGAGAGGTTTCAGGAGTGTCTTTACAAGAAGAAGATTTCAAAGAGCACCTGAAAAAAAAGAGAGAAAGGATTTCTGCTTGTAAAGTTTTCTTTACTTTTCAGCTTACAGAATAAGTGATAGCCACATTCTCCAGCTCACAGTGACTCAGGGGGTCTCCTAAGGAATCGTGATGTGTGAGAAAAGAAGCATTTCTGACAGGAGACATGTACAAACAGCCTTGCTCCTCACCTCCCCAGCCCTGCCATTTCTCTCATCAGCCACTGGGGACCTACCTCACTCTTGTTAAAATCAAGCTTTTCTCCACTCACGTCTGTGGCTGAATGTTACAGCTCCTATGCACCAATTCCCACCTGCTTTCCTTCGAGAACTAGCTGCAAATAGACACAGAAGGCTTTTTCTTTATTGGGATTCAGCAAAAGTAAAAGATGATGGAGTTGAATGAAAACCAAAATAAACTCCTAAACCGTGTTTCAAGTCCAGGCTGCCTCCAGGGAGGTGCACTTTCCACAAGGCATAGCCTTAGTAGAAATGTTTTAGACAGGTTGATAGGAAAGGATAGAGGAAAAAAAAAAGTTAAGGCATTGTCTAAAGAGACCATTAGCCTCCTGAAAGATGAGGCAAGCTTTACACTCCCCGAACATCAGAGCAGCACCTAGAGAGAGCAGAGGTGTCTGAATGAATAAAGAGAAAGGAGAGAAGGAAAAGTGGAAAACAAGGGAAAGTGCCTATGTCCAGACAGTCTGCTGCAAAGATGACTTCAGAAATGATCAATTTAATCAGGATGTGGGGAAATATGTGAAAGCTTACTGAGATTAAGTCCATAGCACAACAGACAAAGCAGTGGTACACCAGCCTAAGGGGTAGATGAAAATTTCTTCTCCTGAGATTCACAACCTCCCTGACAATTTCCATTATTTCATCATGGGAAAACATGGACATTTTTATTACAATGAGTCAGTCTCCAAATCCAGTCCCCACTGACTAATCAATTTGACGGACAGGGTTTGTGCCTCTGGAGAAGTGGGATGAATTCAAGTATTTGTGTACAAATGACGATCACAGGCAGAATGCCCAAAGCACAAGAGTTGCCCAGGTAAATTGGAAATCCCTTGTGAGGAGAGATGGGCAGCTTATTGCTGCTGAAGTAGTAGCAGTTGAACGAGTTTCTTCAGTGCGTCCTTGAGCTCCTTGTTCCTCATGCTGTAGATGAGAGGGTTCACTGTTGGAGGCACCACTGCGTACAGAACAGCCACCACCAGATCCAGAGCTGGGGAGGAGAGGGAGGGGGGCTTCAGGCAGGCAAACATTGCAGTGCTGATAAACAGGGAGACCACGGCCAGGTGAGGGAGGCACATGGAGAAGGCTTTGTGCCGGCCCTGCTCAGAGGGGATCCTCAGCACAGCTGTGAAGATCAGCACATAGGACAGCACAATGAAAATGAAACACCCAAAGAATAAACAAAGACTAACCACAACAAGCCCAAGTTCCCTGAGGTAGGCGTCTGAGCAGGAGAGCTTGAGGATCTGGGGAACTTCACAGAAGAACTGCTCCAGCACATTGCCTTGGCACAGTGGTATGGAAAATGTGTTCCCAGTGTGCAGGAGAGCATTGAGAAAACCACTGGCCCAGGCAGCTGCTGCCATTTTGACACAAGCTCTGCTGCTCATGATGGTCCCATAGTGCAGGGGTTTGCAGATGGTCACGTAGCGGTCATAGGCCATGACAGTGAGAACAGAATACTCAGTCGGCAAGAGAAAGTAAAAATGAAAAAGCTGTGCAGCACATCCTGAGTAGGAAATGGCCCTGGTGTTCCTCAGGGAATTAGCCATGGATTTGGGGACAGTGGTGGAGATGGAGCCAAGGTCGAGGAGGGAGAGGTTGAGGAGGAAGAAGTACATGGGGGTGTGGAGGCGGTGGTCACAGGCTACGGCTGTGATGATGAGGCCATTGCCCAGGAGGGCAGCCAGGTAGATGCCCAGGAAGAGCCAGAAGTGCAAGAGCTGCAGCTGCCGCGTATCTGCAAATGCCAGGAGGAGGAACTCATTGAAGGAGCTGCTGTTGGACATTTCCTGACGCTGGGCATGGGGGCCTGTGCAAGGAGGAAAAGACAGGGACAAATTAGAGCAGTCTTCTGGGAGACAAACCCTTTGCCTTCCTCATTGAACCTCCCACTTTTCCTCTCTCCTTTACCTTCATTCAGCTCCCTGGCTCCAGCTCCGGTTTGTGCTGGCTGAGTGTGCCATGCAGAGCAGGGGCCTCTGCTAATGATTTCCAGAGGAGCCAGTGCTGCTCTGCTGGGGGGTGTAAATGGAGGAAGGTGACAAACATTTCCAGTCCTTTGGTGGGGATAGGAGGGGCTTGGTCTCCATGAGCTGAGCTAAGGACACTCAGTCCAGTGACGCAGTGGGAATATTCTCTGTTTACCAGAAGGAGAGAGGAATATAGCACTTGGACCAACCAATACACCCCTACAATGGAAGAAGGCTCGGGGGAGATGGGCAAGGGGCATGTGCCCATGAAGCTCAGGGGATAAGGTAGAGTGTGACTGACCACAGCTGTTGCACAGAAAGCTGACTTTATCTCAACGCAAAGGGGGACCATGACTGGAGGGTAACCGTGGTTTTAGATAAACAGCTATGTCAGTTGAGTGGATCAAGTGACTGCAGCCCAACTGAGTGGATCAGCTGGTGTCAATGTTTTCCCCTGAGTTCATCAAAAGAGTGTGAATGTCTCCCTGAGTTAGCCAGACTAGCATGGGGGGGAGTGTATTCGTGGCTCAGCCTAACATGGACTATAAAAACTGAACAACTAGCAAAAGAACCTGGAAGAGAGGAATGTGACTGAGCTGGTTTCATCCCATGTCTTCCTTCCCGGCGACTGGGGATGCCCAGCATTGTGATGGTGAGCACAGCATAGAGACCAGTAACGGGGATCACACTGGTATTGTGATTGAACTGATACTGCAATTGCTCTATTTTGCTAAGTGTAACTCACACTTGTATTGTGATTTCAGCATATTGCTGTGTCACTCTGCTAAATCAAAAATCCTGCGTAACGTCCAATATCTTCTAAGAAGTAAGATTTAATATTAAACATTACACCGTCCATGTGTGGAATAGCTAAAAGAACCTGGTCAGGGAGAATTGGACTGTGACAAGCTCTGCTGCCAGCTGTCTTGGAAAGGGAAGATCCTGGTGCGGGATTCATCTCCCCCAGCCTTGCCCTCCTGAACAGAGGTGTTTGTATCTGAAGCAGCCACGCCAGCTCCCATTCTAGCAAGGCAGGGAAACTCTCACGTGAAGGCAGCGGGTGCCTGACCCTTTCAGGATGTCTCCGTTCCAATGCAATAGACCCTCTCCTCACACCAATTTACCATCTGCTCTTCCTCTGTAGTGCGAGTGGGGAGTGACTAGCTCTGATGTACGCATCCTGCAGCAGATTATATCTACCCCTTATGTATATCTTCCCCAGCTGGACATGACACATCAAAGACAGCAACACATCAAAGACAGCAACACTGCAGGGCGGTCGCTCTCAGCGCCTTTGTTGGGCAGCACGAAATGGGCCCGTGGCAGGAGAGATGCCTCTCTCCTCTGCTGCAGGTCTGGCTGCAGAAGAGGTGGCTCATGGCCTGCACTCCATGGCTGTCAGGGCAGAGGATCTGCTGGGTGGGAGCAGAGACACAGGGGACTGGCTCAGAGGAAGGTGTCTGTATTGGAGGGACTGACCATAACTTGCCAAATCCTTCTTCTCACGGCGACTCTCTTTGCAGTTGCTTCTCATTCCCTGCCCATCTCGCTGCCTGGAGCTCTCCCTGCTGGCAGCTCCTTCTCTATCCCAATGTCTTTTCCCTGCTGGTGCTCACAGACCCCATCCCACCCTCTGCATGCTCAGTTCTGCCCGACAGAAACCTACCGGGACAGGGTGCTGGGCAGAGGCCTTGCTGTGCTCAAAGGTCCTGAGGAGCAGGTCAGAAAATCCCTGACAAGGCCATAAAGGTGATGCTGGTGCTGTCTGTAGGCTGAGGTAGGGTTGAAGGGGTTTGCTGAGTTTTCTCACAGACCTAGTGATCTCTGAGAGGGAAGGTTTGGCAGTCCAAATTCCTTGCCAAACAACAACAACAACCAAAAAAACTCTTTCTTTTTATCTCCCTGCCAAAATTAGGACCTATTCTTTCTAGTTTTATCAGTACTAAGTAGCTTTTTCTTTTCGGAGAAGTCCTTCCCTTTCTCTTAGCCTTTTCTTCACCTTCCTCCTAAAAGACCCTTCACATATGTCCTGTGCATGAGCAAGAGCTGTGAGCACCCCTGACACACACAGCACCATCTTGATGGGAGAATGAACCTGTCCTGCCAGAGGTCATTGGATATGTCAGTCATAGGATGGGATGGGTTTAGAAGACCTCTCCAGGAAGCAGTGTTGCCCTGCAGCCAGAGACTTACCGTGTCAGGGGCTGTGAAGATTTCTCCCACCAGCGCTAAGCTGTCCTCCCACTCCACACTGCCTTTCACTTCTCTCTTGTCCCGTCTTCTGTCAGCAACAGCAGGCAGTGCCCACAGCCCTGCTGCTCTTGACAGGGGAGCTGCTCCTGCATACAGCTGTCTCTCAGCAGTGCTGCCAGGTTGCCATGAGCTCCCTCTGTCCCAGGAGCCTGGCCCCGCTTAGGAGCAGAGGCCAGCTGAAGGAGTGAATTTCTCTGTCCCTTGTGCTCCCTCCTGGGACACGTTCACTAAAGTAGATGACAATAATGACCTAGAGTCCCTCTCTCAGCCATGCAGAGACACTGATTTCAGCATGACTATTTGTTGCATCAGAGGATGGTCATCTAGGACACATGGAAACGTCCCACTCTGGAAGACCCTATGCCCATCTCTTAACTAGGCAGGAACCTAGACGAGGCCAAGAACAGAGTTCATTTTCCCATGGTTCAGCTATTGATTTAGGTGAGTCAATCTGGGCATCTCATGCCTGTATAGAAGTCCCTGGGATGGAGTGGGATTCAGCTCTCTCCCATGAACTCCACAAACACACAGGAGGTGGGACTCCCCTTTCTCAACCTGTAGTGAGCACAACATAGACGTCCGCGTGCCAGCTCCTTGTCTAAACTCCCACTGTAACCAATAGAGATGGAGGATGGGAGTCAGTTGTTGGCACACAAAAACCTGGTGACATTTGAGCAGACAGAGGTGGTCCAAAGCATGTGTTTGCTTGCTGTGATGGAGCAAGTGTGAGACCCACGTCCTTCTAGAGCCTCAGCTGGGAGCCACATAGGGAATTTCCTTGGTCATCTAAAATGACACGAGATGCCTCATACTGCTAGAGCTCCACTCATGAAGCTGAGGCACAAGCAGATCCCTACACTGTAAACAGTTGATGTAATTCAGTGCAGACACTTGATTTAATGACAGAAATAGGCTGGCAGGGATATGTCAGATTCCTGGGGTTTCACAGAATCAGAGAATCACAGAACGTTTGAGGTTGGAAGGGACCTCTGGAGATCATCTAGTCCAACCCTCCTCCTCAAGCACGGTCACCTAGAGCACCTTGCAAAGGATCACGTCCAGGCGGCTTTTGAATATCTCCAGAGAAGGAGACTCCACAACCTCTCTGGGCAACCTGTTCCAGTGCTCTGTCACCCTTACAGTGAAGAAGTTTTTCCTCATGTTCAGATGGAACTGTCTGTGTTTCTGTTTGTGCCCGTTGCGTCTTGTCCTGTCACTGGGCACCACTGAAAAGAGTCTGACTCCCTCCTCTTGGCACCCTCCCTTAAGATACTTGTACACATTGATAAGATCCCCTCTCAGCCTTCTCTTCTCCAGCCTAACAGGCCCAGCTCTCTCAGCCTTTCCTCATAAGAGAGATGCTCCAGTCCCCTCATCATCTTTGTAGCCCTCTGCTGGACTTGCTCCAGTAGTGCCACATCCCTCTTGTACTGGGGAGCCCAGAACTGGACACAGTACTGCAGCTGTGGCCTCAGCAGGGCTGAGGAGAGGGGGAGGATCACCTCCCTCGACCTGCTGGCAGCACTCTTCGTGATGTAACCCAGGATACCATTGGCCTTCTTGGCCACAAGGGCACATTGCTGCCTCATGCTTAACTTGGTGTCCACCAGCACTCCCAGGTCCTTCTCCACAGAGCTACTTTCCAGCAGTTCAGCCCCCAGCCTGTACTGGTGCATGGGGTTGTTCCTCCCTAGGTGCAGGACCCTGCACTTGCCTTTGTTGAACTTCATGAGGTTCCTCTCCGCCCACCTCTCCAGCCTGTCCAAGTCTCTCTGAATGGCAGCACAGCCTTCTGGGGTATCCGCCGCTCCTGAGGGCTGGCCTGAGCAGTAAAGACTGAAGCAAAGAAGGCATTCAGTAACTCTGCCTTCTCTGCATCCTTCGTCACCACGGCACCCACCCCATTCAGCAAAGGGCCCACATTTTCCCTAGTCTTCCTTTTGCTACTGATGTCTTTGAAGAAGCCCTTCTTGTTGTCCTTGACATCTCTTGCCAGATTTAACTCCAAAGGGGTCTTAGCCTTCCTTGTCGCATCCCTGCATACTCTGACAACGTTCCTATATTCCTCCCATAAATTCCTATATAGTCCTGCTGTCCGTGTAACTTCTTTATCTCTCTAGCTTGAACCGGCCCTGGGTCCCCCTTTTACTTATCTAGGTAAAAATTCACAGCTTGAGGCATAAGGCTTCAGCAAATTTAGCTACTAGTGCTGAGGAAGTTATGCTAAGCGATTAATTCTAGACAGCTTCAGTCCGATATTCTCTAACAGTTACCGCCGATAAAGAACCTGGCTCTTTACAGAGATTCAGGGCAGGAGAATGAGAGGTTATTAGCTGACACAAGTGCAGCTAGAATGGTTATAAGCCAACTCCAGTGCAGCCTGAATTGGATTTAAGGGAGAAACATCAATGAGGATAACAAAGTATTTGAAGTGGGGTCCAGAGAGCTTTTGGACTCTGTTCTTGGAGGCTTTCAGCATGCTGTTGGACAAAGCCCGGAGGAACTTAGTGTGAATTCAGTGTTGATCTTGAGTAGAGCAGGAGGCTGGACTAGAGACCTCCCAAGGTCCCTTCCAACTGGAATGGTTTGGTGATTCTGTCCTCTCTGGCAATAGCTACTGTGATTCTTGCACTCCTGAATTCCTTTTCCGCATGTGGGTTAGCACCACACATGGCATCCCCAGAGTCAGCCCCTCCCAGTGGTGGGAGGTTGCCTCTTGGGCCTGAAAGGTTTTCAGTTCAAAGTTTAATTATGAATGGCTACCTCTCCAGAATGGGCCCTTCTCACAGCCTGCAGTACCTGTGCCTTACAACGTGATGCTCCTCACTGTTGTGATCAATGGAAGGATGAGGGCCAATGAGCATTAGTTGAAACAAGAGAGGTTCAGGCTGGGTATAAGGAAATTTTTTTTTCATCCAGATAGGCAAAACCTGGGGCAGTGAAGTGAGAACCGCTGCAGGAGATCTGTTGAGGAGTCAGGGGAGCAGCAGAGTACGCTATCACAGCCCTGGAGTGTGCTCTGTACACACTGACCAAAACCACTCAGGGCTGGACATGCCTATTCCCTTTTGTCAGCAATGTCCAGCTGCTTCACAGCCAGTATTGACTCGAGCTTTGCATAGTGGAGATAAGGAACTAGCTCTAAGGAGCCTTTAGGATACACAAAGTAAGCCCCACCTGGGTGTCCTAGCCCTATGTCCAGCATCCGCCCATCAGTGACCCTTCCAAGCAGTGTCCTGGGCTCCCCACACAGTTGAGAGTGTAAGTAAGTCCTTCATTAAACCTACTTTGTTTAACCCATCACAAACCTCGAGTGTCTCTCTATACCGGTATCTGACTCTCCCTTTCCTGCCTTGCAGTCACAGGCATGTTGCCCAGAGATGCTGTGCCATCTCCTCCCTTGCAGGTTTTCATCCCTAACTCAATAAAGCCACGAGCCACCTGGTCGGACCTGATAGCTGACCCTGCTGTGAGCAGGAGGTTGGCCTAGACACTTCCCCATGCCCCTTCCTGCCTGGATGATTTTGCATTTCCTTCCACCTCGGATCTTCCCTTCTTGATGGTAGGGAAAGCCCTCAGGTTCCGCGTGACCCTGGAAGTAAGTCAGAAGCAATATGGTCAAAGCACACGCTGCTGTCTTGTTCTTTTCCAGTCACCGTTGCTCAGAGGTAGGACTGTGTGGCAGGTACCCACAAACAGCTCTCTTCATAGTCTTCATTTCACCTTTTCTTTTCTGTTTTCCTCTTTCCCCCTTCCAAGCCCTTTGCTTTTATCATACACATGCCCTCCCATACAAATAGCCCACCTCTGTTTACCCTGTCCCCCCGGCTCCAGTTTTGCTTACTTTTTACCTTCATTTGGCTTTTCCAGACCATCAGAGGACTGACCCTGAGGACAAGGGCCTGGACATTACAATGGATGCCATATGAGTCAGTGGTGCATGCTCACCAAAAATCAGGCCAGCTTCACGCAGGGCTGCCTTAGGAAGAGCCTGGCCACCTGGGCAAGGACAGTTATTATCCCCCTCGACTCAGCACTGGAGTGGCCACATGTGGAATAGTGTGTCCCAGTGTGGGTTGCCCAGTGCTGGAGGAATGGGGAGGACCATGAGAGGATCCAGAAGAGGTCTGCCAAGATGGGCTTAGCGTCCTGAAGCACAAGGCCTTTACAGAGAGGCTGAGGGACCTGGCCTTCTTTAGCCTGGTGAAGTGGAGGCTACGGGCAGTACAGCAGCAGCCTGTGAGTGCTTGAAGGGTGATTTCAGAGGTGATGGAGCTTTTCTGGGGAGTAGGAAATAGCATGAGATGGGGAAAGAACCAAAAAATGGAGCTTGTTTGGTTCAGACTGAACTTCTGGAAAACTAAATGTCACTTGTGCTGTGGGTCAACAGGACACCCAAAGAGAGTCTGTGGTGAGCCCCTGGCTTTGTGTTTGAATGAAAAGCAAGTGGGGGGAAAAGAGTGGGAAGATCCCAGGGTGAGATCAAGGTGGGGAAGCAGAGCAGGTGTCTACAGGCTTCAGGGGAACAGATGCAGGAGTCGGACAGCATAGGACAGCCTGCGGTGGAGACAGCTGAGGGCACTGCCAAGGCTGAACGCCTCCACCAGAACTGAGGCCTTTATCCTCTTGGCTATGGCTAGTGCCTCTGCCACCAAGGCCTACAAGAAGATGCCGTTTCCTTAGGGCACTGGGGCCTAGTTGCCTCCTCATCTCTGCGGACCCAGGAGGTGTCGTATCACTGTCCTGCCCTCGGCCTTGCACACCCCCACCCTCACACTGCCCCCACAAAGAGCCCTGAGCAAAGCATCATCCTGCCCAGGCACTTGTGGGGGCTTGGCCATTCTGCTTAATAAAACACATCCAGGTTTTCCTGGCATCAGAGCCACCTGCACATTTCCTTTGCCTACCTGCAATCAGGGCCTACAACTTTCTGCTCTCATCAGCCCCTGGGCAGGGTTTGTCAGTAATGGCCCTCAGGGGGACCCATCAAAGCTTCAGGATACTTTGGAATTTGCTTCTGAATTCAACTTCTTGAGAGGTTTGTTCAATCTCCTCTCAGAATCTGAGGTTCAGGAACTCAGTACCAAATAGACCCGAGGGGTCATTACAGTGCAAAAAGCCCTAACAAGCCATGTCCATCCCCATAATTTCCTTCAGTTCTCGTGTGGCTAATTGGAGAGGTTTCAGGAGTGTCTTTACAAGAGGAAGACTTCAATGAGCACCTCAAAAAAAAAAAAAAAAAAGAAAAAAAACAGGAAGTATTTCTGCTTTTAAAGTTTTCCTTATTTTTCACTTACAGAATAAATGATATCCACATTCGCCAACTCATAGTGAGGGTCTTCTAATGAAGTCCAGACATGCAGGAAAACCAGCTCCCTTGAGGTCAGACAGCAATCCTCCCCATCTCCCCAACCCTGTCATTTCCCTCATCAGCCACCTGGCGCAGACATCTAACCTTTCTCCACAGACGTCTACAGGTAAATTTTACAGCTCCTGTGCACCAATTCCCACCTGCTTTCCTTCGAGAGCTAGCTGCAAATAGACACAGAAGGGTTTGTCTCCAATGTGATCAAACAAAAATAAAACATGGCACAGCTTAATAAAAGATGAAATACCCTCTTTAACTGGGTGTTATATCCAAGCTGCCTCCAGTGAGGGCCACAGTCTGCAAGGAATAACCTGCCTTGAAAAGCTCTTGACAAAGAGATAGGAAAGGATAGAAAGAAACACCATGAAGGAGCTGGCTAAAGAGACAATAGGTCTAGGGAAAGATGAGGCAAGCTTACACTCCCTGAAGCTGAGAGCAGCACCTAGAGAGAGGAGAGGTCTCTAAAGGAATGAAGAGAAAGGGGAGGAGGAAAACTGGAACACAAGGGGAAGTGCCTGTGTCCACATAGTCCGATGCAAAGAGGATATGTGGAAACATGTGAAAGATGCGTGAGATTATATACACAGCATACCAGACAGAACAGTGGTATTGTAAGTTCAGGGGAAGACCAGTAGCTCTTCTCCTGAGATTCGTACCCTTCCTGGAAATTTCCATTATGTCATCATGGGAAAAAAATGACATTTTATTAAAATTCTTCAATCATCTCAGCTGATGAAAAGGCACTCATATTTGTTTTTAAAAGTTGAAAATAGTTCTTCATGTATTGAGGCAGAGCTCAGGCACCTAACCATAAGCATGCAGTGGCACTTGGAGAGGCCTCAGTGTCTCCAAGGCACCTGCTTGGGCCTGGAAGCTCTCAGAGAGGACCTGCGGGAGACCGGAGGCCCCCAGAGCTGCAGAGGGAGGCTGGGCAGAGGGGACCAAGGCACCTACCATGGCACCAGACCTCCTGACCATGGCACTCCAGCTTCTCTGCCATCCACATAACCCCCCAATCCAGTGAAATAAGGGTGCAGCGGGGTCCTGAGCTCTGCCTGCCAAAGGGCTCTCTCCTTGGGCATCTCTGCTGCAACCCGCACACTGCACGCTGCCCCGGGCCCTGAAAGGAGACATCCAGGGGCTGACATCCAGGAGGAGACCACAGAGAAGAGTTTTGATAAGGTGGGACTTTTTTCTCTGACATAGCAAGGAAATGGTCTTCTCCTGACGGAGCACTTGAAGATGCTCTTGCAAGTGGCAGTGCCTCAGTCGTTACCTTTTGAAATGGGCAAATAAGGAGGAATTCTAAAGACAAAGTATTTCTTCAGAAAATGATTGGCTCCTTGAAACAACTTCTCCCAGAGGCACATACTACAGTGAGTGACGTTTCAAGGGCTCAGAGCTTATTTTTTTGTGCTGAAAATGAAGCAAGTCACAACATTGCTTTTGGACCCTGAGAATCATTGCCTGATGCTCAAGCACTTTCCTGTAAGTTGGCAAGAAATACTTAAAGGGTCATAGTTCAGAATCAGCTTGCAAAGTCGGAGTTGTTTTATGCAAATAACTCTGCAAGCCCCCTTGGTATCATGGTCCTCACCTTTCCACAGGCTCCTCTCTTCCCTAAGGGAGCCCTTTCTAACCTGGCAGTTCAGGTGTCCATCTCAGCTGAGCACATTTTGCAATGTGTCACTAGGTTGGCTGAGGCCTGCAGTTCCTGAAATTCTTGCTAGCATCTGCAGCCAGGACCCCCAGGTTCAGCTGATTACATACAAGCAACCTCACCATCAGCATCCAAGCGATGGGCCTGCTGCCGGTCTATCAGGTGCTAGGGCAGGAGTGACCTCACATGCACATGCCCCAACCATGTCAACAGTCTCCCATGAAAAAATAATGGAAAATTTCAGGAATGAATCTCAGGAGAAGAAATATTGATCTGCCCCTGGCCTTGCATTAGCACTGCTCTGCCTATTACGCTGTGGACGTAATCTCACTAATCTTTCACATATTTTCACCTGTCCTGATTGAAGCGATCATTTCTGAAGTCCCCTTTGCATCAGACTCTCTGGACATAGGCACTCTCCATAGTCTTCCTCCTCCCCTTGCTCTTTATCCATCAGACACCTCTCAACTCTCCAGTTGCTGCTCTGAGCCTCAGGCAGTCTGAAGCTTGCCTCATCTTTTGCGGAGTCTGATTGGCTCCTTAGACAACTCCTTAGTTGGGTTTCTATCCATCTGTCCCTATCTATTGGTCAAAAAGGTTTCAAGGAAGGTTATTCCTTGTGGAACGTGACCCTCACTGGAGGCAGCTTGCACTTAACATAGAGTAGAGCAGTGTATTTGACTTTTTATTAATCTGTATCATCTTTTGTTTGTTTGCAATTAAGAAAAATCCTCCTGTGTGTGCAAGGTGTTCTCGAAGGCAAGCAGATGGGAATTGGTGCATAGGAGCTGTAACATCCAGCTACAGGCTCCAGTGGAAAAAGGTTAGGTTTTAACAGGAGTGAGGTAGGTCCCCAGTGGCTGATGAGGGAAATAGCAGGGCTGGGGAGGTGAGGAGCAAGGTTGTCCATGCATGACTTATATCAGAAATACTGCTTTTCCCACATCTCCAGACTTCATTAGGAGACCCTCTGGATCAGTATGAATTGGAGAATGTGGATATCACTTATTCTATAGGTTAGGAATAATAAAAAACTTTAAAATCCTTTCTTTTTCAGGTGCTCATTCAAATCTTTCTTTTGTAAATACACTCCTGAAACCTCTCCAATTAGCCACACAAGAACCAAAGAACTGAAGAAAATTAGGGGGATTGACATGGCTCCTTAGGGCTTTGGGCATTTTAATGACCCCTCAGGTGTATTTGGTGCTGAGTCCATGAACCTCAGATTCTGAGAGGAGATTGAACAAAGCTCTCAAGAAGTTAAAGCCAGATGCAAACACCAAGTTTTCTGGGAGTGTTAATGGGTCCCCCTGAGGGCCATTACTCACAGAGCCTCCCCAGGGGCTGATCAAAGCAGAAAGTTGGAGGCCCTGATTACAGGTAGGCAAAGGCAATGTGCAGGTGGCTCTGATGCCAAGTCACCCTCGATGTGTTTGATCAAGCAGCTCAGCCAAGCCCCACAGGCAGCCCCTGGGTAGGGTGAACCTTTCCCTCACGCTTTGCTCAGGGCTCTTTCTGGGGCAGTGTGAGGGTGTCAGGTGTGCAACACTGGGTGCAGGGCAACAATATGGCACCTCTTGGGCTTCGCAGGGACAAGGAGGCAGCAAGGCCACTGTTTGCTTCAATGAAACAGCATCTTCTCCTAGGCCTTGGTGGCAGAGACAACAGCCATAGCTAAGGGGACAAAGACCTCAGTTCTGTTGGGTCCCTTCAGCCTTGGCAGTGCCTTCAGCCATCTCCACCCCAGGCTGTCCTACACTGTCCCATGCCTGTGCCTATTTCCCTGCAGCCTGTAGACACCCAACCTGCTTCCCCACCTTGCTCTTTCCCCAGGATCTCCCCACCTCCACTGACGTCTCTCTGTCCTCACTTGCTTTTACCTTGAAACACAAAGCCAAGGGCTGATCACAGACTCTCTCTCTGGGTGACCCGTAGCACCACAGCACTCCCCTTCAAGGGACATTCCCTTTTCCTGAAGTCCAGCCTGAACCTCTCTAGCTGCTCTTTGTGCGTCTTTCCCCTTCTCATGCTGTTTCCCACTACCAAGAAAGGCTCTGCCATCTCTGAAACCACCTTTCAAGCAGTCACAGGCTACTGCTGTACTGCCCTTTGTCTCCACTTCAGCAGGACAAAGAAGCCCAGGTCCCTCAAGCTCTCCTCGTGGACGTTGTTATTCCCCACCAGTGCAGGACTAGACACTTCTCTTGTAAAACTTCAGGAGGTATCTGTTGCCTGAATCACCCAAGTTTCTCAAGGGCCTTCTGGACTGAAGCTCTTCTCTTTCAAAAAAAAGGAAAGCAGTGCCAATGAAAGGGAAAGGGTATGAAGGGCTGGGCTGATTGCACTGGAAGGGAGCAGGATGGTAAAAGAGGCAAAAGGGGGCAACGAAAAAAGAAAGGAAACTAAAAGTGAAGCAAAGGATTGATCAGGGCTGTGCTGGGCATTCCTGCCAAGAAGCCCTGCACCTGAATAATTCTGCGTGGAGCAGGACAAGTAAGCTGACCTACTTCCACAGCCCATTCCTCCTGCCTGCCCACGTCCCTCTCAATAGCAGCTCTCGAGCATATGGCTGGTCCCCTCCACCTCCAGTCTGGGGTCATCTACAAGCATGATGAGCATTGCCTCCTCCGTGTCACCAAGCAAGATGGTAAACAGGACAGGCTCCTGGAGAGGTCAGTGGTGCTCCACTTCTCTCTGGCCTCCAGCAAGAGTACTACCCGTTCACCACTGCCCTCTGAGCCTCATCATCCAAGCAGCTTTCTACCCATCTGGTTGTCTACCCCTCTAGACTGCAACGCTCTAACTTGCATACAAGAATATTGTGGGAGACAGTGTCAAACACCTTGCTAAAGTCTAGGCAAAAGACTTCTCTTCTGCATCCACAAATAAACTTCTTTAATCATAGAAGGCAATCAGGATGGTGAGGCACAATTTACCCTGGGTAAATCCATGCTGACCATTCCCTATCAATCACCTTCGTCTCCCTCATGTGCCCAGAAATGTGATGCAAGAGGATTCACTCCATGACACACTCCTCACCAAAGTGAGGCTGAACTGCCTGCAGCTCCCAGGTTGTCCTGTTGGTCTTTTTTGAAGATGGTTATAACATTTGCCCTTCTCCAGTCATTGGACCTCTCCCCATCTCCACAACCTTTCAAAGATGATAGCGAGTGGCCTTCCTAAGACAGCAGTGAGCTCTCACAGCATCCTCGTCTGCAGCCCATCCAACCCCACTGACTTGTATAGTTTGAGTTCTCACAAGTAATGCCTCACTAACCCTCATCCACTCTTGCTTGCTTTTCCCCTCAGGAGTCGTGACTCAAGGCACAACAGTGGGGAGACCTTGTTTGTGAAAACTGAAGCTAACCACGCATTGATTTCTTCAGACCTATCTGCATCTGCTGTTACTAGAGTCCCTGCCCCATTCAGCAGTCAGCCCACCTTCTCCTTTTTATTCTTACGGCAGCAGTAGCAGATCATCTTCATGCCCTTGACATCCACCACAAGTGTTAACACTAGGGGTGCTTTGCCTTTCCTAATACCATGCCTATGTCACTGGACAATATTTCTAAATTCCTCCTTCGCAGCCTCTCCCTCCTTCCCCTTCCCATACGCTGCCTTATTGCCCTGGAGCTCAGGCACGAGTTCCCTGTTTAGTCAAGGTAGTCCTCTGACATGCCTCCTAGTTTTACTGAGTAGTGCTATGAACCATTCCTGTGCTTGGCGGGTGCTGTCCTTGAAGGCCTCCTGCTTTTCCAGAGCTCCTTTAGAGATGTCTCCCATGGCACTCCCCACCAGTCCCTTGGAGAGGCCCAAGTCTGCTCCTCTGAAGTCCACGGTCTGTACTCTGCTACAGTTCTTCCTCACTCCCTTCAGGATCTGGCACTCCACTTTTTCATGGTCACTGTAGGCAAGGCGGACACTGACTATCCCATGCCTGATCAGTTCCTCCTTGCTTGTAATTTCCACATCCAGGAAAGCATCACCCTTCTGGGCCCATCATGCAGCTGTGCTAAGAAGTTGTCCCTGACACCCTCCAGAAACCTCCTGGACTCTTTAAGCACTCTGCTGTTTGGCCTTCCAGTGAATGTCAGGGAGAAAAAGGTCTCCTGATAAGAACCAGAGCCTGTGATGCACAGACTTCCTCAGGTTGCTTAAGGGAACCTGTGTCCACTTCCTCACCCTGATCAGGTGGTCACTATGTCACCCTTCCTCTCATGCTCACCCACAAGCTCTCACTCAACCCCTGACCATCCCATGGAAGAGCTCCATACGTCTGAGCTGGCCCGTCACACAAAGGCCATCCTCCCTCCTCGTCTTCCCTCACACTCTTTCCTGAAGATCTTGTACCCTGCTTTTACAGCCCTCCAGTCATGTGAGTGATCCCAGCACATCTCAGCAATCCCAGCAATGCTGTAGTGCTGGGACAGCTTGTGCATCTCCATCTGCTCCTGTCTGTGCCCCAGGCTGCATGCACTTGTGTATAGTTGGGCTGCAGAGCCTCAGCTGAGACACGGAGCACAGTCTGGTTGTGGTGAAACCTGTTGCCAAGAGCAAAGGACACCATGTGTGCAATGGCTCCACTTCCGAGCAGAGGCAAGCTGGCATAGCTAGCAGGAGGCAATGGAATGGTGAAATGAGGTTCCAACAGAGCTGGGCTGTGCAGCAATGGCAGGAGAGGAGTTTGCTGCCTGAGCTGACTTGTAGCACTGTGGGGCCTGTGACAAAGGTGAACCAGTCTCCAGGAAGGACAAGGTGCCACTGAAGAGTGGAGACCTTGGTGTGATGGGCCTCCCATCTATGCAGGACGGTTGGATGTAGACGTGATGGACTTTGCCTAAAGGTAGTGGTGGGATTCATTTATCTGGGCACAGGCAGGAAACCTGAGGTGCCCTCGGGCACTTGCCCAGCAACCACTCCAAAAGGGCATGGTTTTCCTATAGGTCCCACGCTGTACCTGCTAGAGACATGTGGCTGTGCTGGACACCCCAAGCATCGGACATGATGCTGCTGGGCTATCTTTCTGTCACTGAACCAGGTGTCTGCACTGAATTACATTAGCTGTTTGCAATGTAGAGATCTGCATGATTACTTTAGTCTGCCTCAGTGAACATCTCCCAGGAGGAGGGAGTACAAAGGAGAAATGAAGTCATACTTTCAGCTGGGCCACTGTTCCCAAGTGGGGCCAGGCTCCTGGGATGGAGGGAGCTCATGGCAACCTGGCAGCACTGCTGAGAGACAGCTGTGTCCAGGAGCAGCTCCTCTGCAAAGAGCAGCAGGGCTCCAGGTACTGCCTGCTGCTGCTGCCATAAGATGAGACAAGACGGAGAGATGTGAAAGGCAGTGTGGAGTGGGAGGACAGAGGAGAGGAGAGCTCTTGTGGGAGACATCTTCACAGCCCTTGACACGGTGAGTCTCTGCCTGTAGAGCAATACTACTGGGGTTCTTGGAGAGGTCTTCTAAACCCATCTCATCTCGTGACTGATAGTTTTTCTGTCTGTCAGAGGGACAGGACATGCTGCTACCTTCTCCCAGGGACACTGCAGGGGTGTGAAGCCAGGGAGTGCACCCAGGACTGCACTGGCACCATAATTCAGAGCAGTGTCCCTGTGCCCCAGGGTGCCATGTGCTTGGGGCAGTGACTCTGCTGCCTGCAAGGGTCAGCACTCAGCCTGCCTGGGGAATTCTTCATGGTGCAGCAGGGAGAGGCTCTGGGTAGGAGGATTGACCCCCAGCGGGGCAGGTTCATTCTCCTGTTGAGAGGTTGCTGCATGGGTCAGGGCTGCTCACAGTTCTAGCTCCTGCACAGAGCATATTTGAGGGGTCTTTTCAAGAGCAAGGGGAAAAAAACGACTATTCGAAAGGGAAGGAGCTTTCCCTCTGGTGTCTGCACTTTCAGTTTCCTTATTTTGGCAGGGAGAAAAGAGGAAAGAGTTTTCTGGTTTGGCAAGGGACTGCGACTCCTCAGCCTTCACTCTCAGAGTCAGTAGGTTTGTGAGAAACCTCAGCAAACCCCTTCAGCCCCACCTCAGCCTACAGGCAGCACCAGCATCCCCTTTATGGCCTCCTCAGGCTTTATCTGACCTGCTCCTTAGGACCTGCATGCACAGAGATGCCCCTGCCCAGCGCCCTGAGCCAGGAGGTTTCTGTCGGCAGAACTGAATACCCACAGGGTGGGATGGGGTCTGTGAGCACTGCCTGGGAAAAGTCATTGGGGCAGAGAATGAGCTCCCAGCAGGGGCAGCTCCAGGCAGCAGAGATGGGCAGGGAATGAGAGCAACAAAGAGAATCATCATGGGAGGATGGATTTGGGCAAGTCATGGGCAGTCCCTCTGACACAGACACCTTCTTCTTCTGAGCAAGCCCCCCACATCTCCTCTCCCATCCAACAGAGCCTCTGCCCTGACAGCAGTGGAGTCTGGGGCATGAGTCACCTCCTCTGCAGCCAGAGCTCCAGCAGAGGAGAGGGGCATCTTTCCTGCCATGGGCCCATTTCGTGCTGCCCAACAAAGGTGCTGAGAGTGACTGCCCTGCAATGTTGCTGTCTTTGAGGTAGCATGACCAGCTGGGTAACATGAAGCCTTTCCTGAGTGCCCGTCTGTCTCTGTCTCCTTGCCTCCCTTGGCAGCAGGATCATGGTGTTGCTCCTTGTTTGCCCTCCTGTCCATGCTGCTCCTGCTCTTCTCTTGGTCTCCCTCAGGTTGGGGGGGTTCAGCTGCAGTTCAGACACCTGCCCTGCAAGTTGTGCAACAGCGGGGTCTGCATGGGAGCGAGGTTGCCCCAGCCCCCTTCTAACCTGTGGGGCTCCAGGAAATGCAGTCCGTGGGGCTGGGAAAAGAGCAGATTCTCCCTTAAGGACAGACCATCTTTAGGACATTTGACTGTTTCCCTGTAGTGTCCTGCCAGGCTGAGAGCTGCCCTCCAGAAGGGCACAGCTGTCTCATAGCATCTCTGTGATGTCCGAGAGACCCATGAAGAAGCTGCAGAGATGCGAAGAGTATGGAAATGGTGGTGGGACGCTGTACAGGGGCAGCTGAAAAGAGCCCTGTGTGTCCTTGGCTAGAAGGGGAGTGTGGAGACCTCCCTCTTGTGCTCTGAGAAAGGGAGAGAAGGTTGGACATCTGCACCTTGAAACTGGACGACTCTGCTCTCAGCAGGGGCTTGTTTCTTTGTAAGGCACCATATGAGTGTGACCATCCTCCAGCTCAAAGAGGTGGGAACACAGGACAGCTGGGATCAAGGCTAACAGACTAGCTGTCCTCACTCTGCACCAAGTGAGAGTGAATCCTTTCCTCTCAGGAGTCAGGAGAAAGCCCAAAGATTTCTACCTTTGAGGAACACTCCCCAGGAGTAACAAGGACATCAAAAAGAAAAAAAAAGCAATATTAAAAAATCCCTAAAACTCTGTTCCTCAAAACCTCCTTCTTTAGAACTGGTGGTGAAGATGCTGAAAGGGCCTTCCACATGACAAGTGGACTTCACCTGGCAGAAATTCAGTATGTCAGAGCTAGTCAACTCCATTCCCTCCTTCCCACCACTGTACAGCAGGATGGACTCCTCTGGAGCCCATGGGCAGAGGTCCCTAGTCCTCACAGCACACTCAGGCAGTGCAAAGTGGAGCTCAAGCAAGGGAGCTGCACAGAGCTCCTCTCAGCAAAGAGAGATGCAATATGGGGTGTTGTATGAGAACTGGAAGATCTGGGGGGGGGGGGGGGTTGCTTGAAAAGTGTCTCCTAACTTCTCAATGTCTTTTCCTCCTTGGACAGTCCTGCATGTCGAGGGTCAGCAAATGTCCAACAGCAGCTCCTTCAATGAGTTCCTCCTCCTGGCATTTGCAGATACGCGGCAGTTGCAGCTCTTGCACTTTGGGCTCTTCCTGGGCATCTACCTGGCTGCCCTCCTGGGCAACGGCCTCATCATCACAGCCGTAGCCTGCGACCACCGCCTCCATACTCCCATGTACTTCTTCCTCCTCAACCTCTCCCTCCTCGACCTTGGCTCCATCTCTGTCACTGTCCCCAAATCCATGGCCAATGCTCTCTGGAATGCCAGGACCATTTCCTACTGGGGATGTGCTGCCCAGGTCTTTCTGCTTCTCTTCTTGCTCTCAGCAGAATATTTTCTTCTCACTGTCATGGCCTATGACCGCTTTGTTGCCATCTGCAGACCTCTGCACTATGGGACCATCATGAGCAGCAGAGCTTGTGTCAAAATGGCAGCAGCTGCCTGGAGCACTGGTTTTCTCTATGCTCTCCTGCACACTGCTAACACATTTTCCATACCACTCTGCCAAGGCAATGCTGTGGAGCAGTTCTTCTGTGAAATTCCCCAGATCCTCAAGCTCTCCTGCTCAGACGCCTACCTCAGGGAAGTTGGGGTGCTTGTGGTTAGTGATTGTTTATCTTTGGGATGTTTTGTTTTCATTGTGCTGTCCTACGTGCAGATCTTCACTGCTGTGCTGAGGATCCCCTCTGAGCAGGGCCGGCACAAAGCCTTCTCTATGTGCCTCCCTCACCTGGCCGTGGTCTCCCTGTGTATCAGTGCTGGCTTGTTTGCCTAACTGAAGCCCCCCTCCCTCTCCTCCCCAGCTTTGGATCTGGTGATGGCTGTTCTCTATGCAGTGGTGCCTCCAACAGTGAACCCCCTCATCTACAGCATGAGGAACAAGGAGCTCAAGGACGCACTGAAGAAACTGGTTCAACTGGTACTACTTCAGCAGCAATAAGCTGCCCGTCTCTCCTCACAAGGAATTTCCAATTTACCTGGGCAACTCTTGTGTTTTGGGCATTCTGCCTGTGATAATTCTGTTTGTAAATGGTTGGATTCATCCCACTTCTCCAGCAGCACAAACCCTGTCTGTCTGGCCTGGAAGCCTTCCGTAAATCTGTGTAGCACTGTGTCAGGGCTGGCCTCCCAGATAACATGTCTGTAATAAAAGGGGATTTCCTGAAGACAGTGCCTGAAGGTTGGGCTCTTCTTCCCAAGCTGGAGCCAAGAATGCGCTCAGGGAGTTGCACCCGAAAAGGCCCTTTGCTGTGCTTGGGTTTTCCTTGCGCTAAGGGGCATGAGCTCATAGGGTGATGTGTTTGGGCAGGAGGGCTGGAGTCAGCTGTAACTTGTGGGTGCCCAGTGTCCCTGGAGCAGGTGAGTGGTCAAGTGGTGTCTCCTGGGGACTGTCTGCCATATTACAGGGCTGGTGAGAGATGTCCATGCTTCTGGAAGGGAATATGGAGCCACCCCGAGAGCACAGGGGATGTCCTGGGACAGCATGTGCCTGGGATGGGCAGTGAGTGGAGACTCCCAAAACCAAGTGGAGTCGCCCAAAGGTAAAGGGCTAAACCAAAGAATGCACTGAATGAGAGCTCAGAAATCTCAGGGGAAGCAGTGGGAACCCAGCAGGCACAGGGAAGGGAGCCTCAAGAGTGGTTCATGTCATCTAAAAGGAAAAAAAGCCCACATTCATTCTGCCAAATGACATATGTGAACACTCCTGAGCCATTTGAAATGCCCTGTGCTTGCTTCCAGCATCGTCCACAGCCACAGAGCCTGGGAGGGGGTGTTCAGGCACAATGGTGCTGGTCCAGCTGGGTCTGCCCTGACCAGCACAGCCAGTGCCGAGTCACCCTGCGGCCCCACAGCCCGCTCACTCTGCAGAGCAGCACCACCAGCCTGGGGCCCTGTGGGGAGTACAGGGGAGGGGTGCAGGAACGACTGGCCAGCCCAGCATGGATACACTCCCCTGGGGAAAGGCTCTCTGGGAGCAGGGACATCCAGGGCATGTGTGCATAGGGGAGGAACACAAAGAGACACCCTTTCCTGTGTGCACCAGCTTGGGGCAGGCGTCTCTGTTGCTGGGGCAGCAGGATCTGCCTGAGCAGCCCTGGGACCAGGACTCTGGTGCTGTCCTGCACAGGGGCTGGGGCTGTAGCGCAAGTGTCCAGAGCTCTGCAGACCCCCGCGGTGGGCAGTGCTGCGGGGCCACCCTCAGCCTGGGCTGCTCTGCTGGGTGGTCTGGGGAGAGGGCAGGGGAGGTGGGGAGAGCTGGAGAGTGGCTGGGCCGAGCTGGAAAGGGCCTGGGAGAGGCAAAACGCCAGCAGGCAGCTCCTGCGTGTGAACAGCAGTGTGGGAGCACCCACCAGTGTGCTTGCAGGTAAATGGAGGTCTCCTGGGAAAGGCACCAGGACATGGAGGGTGCAGAAGAGAAGAGCCCAGGGTGTTCCCTGTGTTGCATGGACACACTGGGGAAGCTGCCCCACGGCCATCGTCCTGGACCAGCCCCTCACATGGCCCCGTCCCACTGCTGGCTGCTCACCTCAGCTGTGGGGTGGTGCATGGCCAGCTCCGTCCTCCTGCAGCTCTCCATATCCCGATGGAGGGGAAAAGGCCAGCCTTGCATGGTCACTCTTCTGCACCAGACCCCTGCAGATCTGGGAGCACGGCTGTCTGCTAACACCTATGCGGTGTCCACCCGGACTGGGCAGGTGCCTGGTGCTTGGATCCCGCAGACTCTGGGGGATCATTTCATAATCATTGAATAATACTCCAGCCCTTTCCGTGTGCGAGGTCTCTGCTTCCATCTCCAGCTGAGTTCTGGCTTTCCTCACTCCATCCTTATGTGAATGGACAAGGTCTCAATGCTCCCCCTGGGCAGCCTGTCCCCCTTCCACCCTCTGCCCACTTCCCCCCGGCATCCGGAGCATGGGTGCTGCTGCCAGGGCAGAGGTGCAAGATCACTTGGAGCATTTCTTCAGGGAGCTCCTCGGGAAAAAGCTGTGCCCAGCCCCGGCCTCATGCCCAGCCCCAATGAGGCAGAGGGGAGCTGCCCTCTCCCAAGCCACCCTGGCGGTGCACTGGACAGGTGATGCCTTTGTGGGCAGCCAGGCTCCAGGTTCAGGCTGTATGCAAGCTCGAGGGCAGGAGCGCCGGCATTTTCATGGGCTTCCAGTGGTGAAGGCAATTGGGCACATGCAAGCGCAAAGGCTGGGGGTGGAAAAGGCAGTGTGGGGCTGGTGAAGGCCCTCCCTCTGCTCCCCATGGGGAGGAGAGTCCCCAGGCAATGCTGAGCTCCACTTTGTCCAGCAGGAGGGGAGCACAGAGCAGGGTGGAAGAGGCAGATGGAACCTCTCGGGATGCCAGAGGGAGTTTTCCAAAGCCCAGCACTGAGCCAAGGACCTTTGCATCTTATCCCTGATGCGGCCCCATCCACGCTCACTCTGCCCTGCCTGAGGAGCTCTCATCCCTGTGCCAGCCATGCCAGAGCAGAGGCTGAGGAGCTGGAAGTGCCCCATGCCAAGCTGTGCCAGCCATGGGAAGCTGGCCCTGAGCACAGGGCAGGCCAAGTCCTTCCTCGTGTGCCCCATCCTGCTGGGAGGGCAGCGTGGGAATGGGGAAACAGCCTGTTCCTGCCCAGGGACCGTGCGGGAGCTTTTGGGAGAGAGGCAAAGGTGACAGCTGCTGCGCTGCAGCAGCACTGGCTGCGCCACCTCCATAAGGCCCCTGCTGCATTCCTGCCCACCCCTGTCCCTGCCTGGCCTGCTGCCCCCTCACTCCCAGCCCCTGGCCCCTCTCCTGGCACTGTGGGGACCAGTTCTGCAGGCAGGAGCTCCCTGGCCATCCCCACCTCTCCTCATGTCGGGGATCCAGCCCCAGCCAGGCAGCAGGACACCAGCTCAGAGGCCGAGGAAATGAGTGAGCGTGGGGCTGGACAAGGGCTCTTGCTGCTCCCAACAACATCCTCTTTGTAGCAGGAACCCAGATGCAAATGGTGCTTAAACACTTGAGCTGGGATACAGAAACACTTGCTCTCGTAACTATGCATCATCAAATCAGACCCCAAGGGGCTGCCCTCACTTTTTCATTCAGCTGTTCATCTGTGGGCAGTGTTTCATGGGTAGGGGCTGAAATCTGAAGCCCTCCTTACACCTTTGAATTGGCTTTCAGGCAAGAGTTGCTGTGGGGATATACGGTCACCTTTTGTACCTACAACCTTCTCTGGGATCTGCTCAGATCCCAGCTTCCCTTGCCAAGGCTTTCTTGCCTGTAGTGAGGGGGCAGGTCTGAGGCAGAGATGGGGAGTCAGGTCAGCAGGATGGGAACAGGGTCAGGTCAGCACTCGAGAGGTGCATGGCCAGGCACAGGCATGTCCACAGCGTAACTCAGGCCAGGCCCCAGGACAAGGGGAGCAGCTCTCCAGCAAAGGGGAGGAGGCCCCACAATGAGGCCGGTCACTCTCTGTCTCCCCTGCTCTATACACACTTTAGAGCACAGCAGGCCAGTATGGAAGTGAGGAAAAGAAGCCCTGAAGAAAGAAAGTCCTGCTACCATTGGCAGACGTGTCTCCAGGAAGGCTGCAGCCCCCATGCAAAGGCTGCAGTGAGGAAATGTGGGCTATGATATTGGGGCGGGGGGTGGTCCTGAGGAGCAGAGGGTCTGTCCCCACAGGCTGTGCCCAGACTGCCCTGCTGCATCCAGACCTTCCACTCCCACTCCACTGTGAACGATGGAGCATAGTATGGGAAGGGACCAGCCCACAGTGACACCTGGCTGCCACCCTTGCAGAAGAGGTGTATGAGATCACACCTTGACAAGGGCCAGGGAAGCTGAGATCTCCTAATGGACACAGGACCCATCGTCTCACCCTGACTGTACTCACCAGAGCTCCCTTGGTGTCAGTGCCAAGAAAGACACTGCAAAGGGAAACTCTGCTCATTGCACTGGGGGAAAAAGAAGAGAAGCAGAAAGAACTGCGCAGCACATCCCCAGTAGGAAATGGCCCTGGTGTCCCACAGGGAATTAGCCATGGTTTTGGGGACAGTGACAGAGATGGAGCCAAGGTCAAGGAGGGAGAGGTTGAGGAGGAAGAAGTACATGGGGGTGTGGAGGTGGTGGTCACAGGCTACGGCTGTGATGATGAGGCCGTTGCCCAGGAGAGCAGCGAGGTAGATGCTCTGGAACAGTGAGAAGTGCAAGAGCTGCAGCTGCCGTGTGCCTGTGAATGCCAGGAGGAGGAATTCATTCAGGGAGCTGCTATTGGACATTTGCTCCCTCCTGGCTGAGGGAACTGTCTGAGGAAGAAGAGTCATTGACAAGTTAGGACAGACTTCTCTGCGGAAAATTTCTGCATAACCTCCCCCAAACACACACACATTACCTCTCGCCATCTCAGCACGACTGTCATTGAGCTCCATGGCTGGAGCTCTGATCTGTGCTGGCTGAGGTTGCTGTGAGGAGCAGGGGCCTCTGCCCGTGGGCTCCAGAGGAGTCAGCCCTGACCTACAGCACTGCATACATGGGAGCAGGGGTGACTCAACTTCTATATTCACCTTTTGAATCAGATTGAATCCACTGCTCATGTAGAAGGCCTTTCAGCATCTTCACTCCCAGTTCTAAACAATGTGAGTTCATTAAGAGTTTTAAGGATTTTCTTTTCTCTTCTCTTCTCTTCTCTTCTCTTCTCTTTTCTCTTCTCTCTTTTCTCTTTTTTTCCCCGTCACACCAAAGGAAGAGGATTCTTGGAGACAGAAATCCTCAGCACTGCTACTGCACTCAGAGTGACCAGCTGTGATTACTGAGAGGCAAAAGGATTCTCTATAGCTTTAGCGCAGAGTGAGGAGAGCTGGTCTGACCATGTGTCTTGTTCCCAGCTCCCCTGTGCTCGCACCTCAGAGGTGGAGGACAATTGCACTCATGTTACCCTAAAAAGAAGCGACACCAGTGAGGGCAGAGGAAGCCAGTCTCAATGTGCAGATCAACAAACTCAGCACCCTTTCCTTGAGCATCTGAGGGACATCTCAGCACTCCCCTTCTAACCAGGAGCACCTTGCACTCATTCCAGTTGCCCACATGCAGCCTGCCAGCACCATTTCCGTGGCCTCAGTATCTAGGCAGCTTCTCCATGGGGCACCTAGATAACACCAGGATGCAATGGGGGATCTGTGCCCTTCTGGAGGGCAGAGTGCAGCCCAGCTGGACACCCCAAGGAAACAGTGGAATGTCCTAAGATGGGGTGTCCTGAAGAGAGAGTTGGCTCATTCCCAGTCCCCCACACTGCATTGCCCAGAGCCCCACACGTTAGAGGGGTGCTTGGGCACCTCAGTGTCAAGGACACGTCTGCATGGCAGGACACACAGGGTCAGTGTCTGAACTGCATCAGAAACCCCCTGCCCAGAGAGTCCAAGGGCAAGGACAAGGGCAGCATGGACAGGTGGGTACCGGAGAGCAATCCCATGATATTTCTGCTGAGGGAGGGAAGCAGAGGGAGCTGTGCCATAGCTGCAGCTCTGCAGCCCAAATATCTGCAAATGTCTTCAGCCTGGGGCACAGGCAGGAGCAGGTGGAGATGCACAAGCTTTCACAGTGCTGCCACATGGCTGGAATAACGGAAATGTGTTGGAATTGCTCACACCACTGGAGGGCTGTGATGGCAGGCTACGAGCTCTTCAGGAGAGATTGTCGTGGAAGATGAGGCGGGAGGATGCCCTTTGTGTGAAGTGGAAGCTGAGATGTATGGAGGTCTTGCCTGGGATGGACCAGGGGCTGGGTGAGTGCTTGTGGGTGAGCATGACTTTCAGACTACATGATCAGGGTAAGGAGGTGGATGCATCTCCTTGAATCAACGTGAGGAAGCCTGTGGATCACAGGGCCTGCTTCTTTGCAGGGAATTTCATGCCCCTGTCACAGCAGAGTGCAAGCAGTGCAGGAGGTTTCTGGAGGGTGTCAGGACATTGAGAGGGCTGACCACTGTCACAACAAGGCTCTTCTTTGAACTGTTGTGGAGATTGGGGGAGGTGCCAATGACGAGACAAAGGAAGATGTTGTGGCCATCTTCCAAAAAGGCCACAAGGACAACCCGGGGAGCTGCAGGCCATTCTGCCTCACTTGAGTGAGGAGTGTGTCATGGAGCGATTCATCTTGGATCACCTTTCTGGGCACATGAAGGAGAAGAAGGTGACTCGGAACAGTCCACATAGATTAAGTGAAGGGAAATCATTCCTGACCAGCCTGATTGCCTTCTGTGATAAAAGACCTGTCTTGTGGAGGAGCACAGAGTAGTGGAGGTCCCTTACCATGATTTTAAGCAAGGTGTTTGACACTGTCTCCCACAATATTCTTGTATACAAGAAAGGCGTTGTGATAGGCTGGGTAGACAACCAGATGGCAAACAGGCTGGCTGGATGATTGAGCTCAGAGGGTTTTTAGGAAGGGGTCGTTCTTTCCCTGGAAGCTGCTGACAAGTGGAGTATGCAGGGCTCTATACTGCCACCTGACCTGTCTAACAGGTTCATCAGTGACCTGGAGGAGGCAACTCTCATCACATTTGAGATGACACCTCATCAGGCAGAGCAGTCACATGCTTGAGGGCTGCCATTTGGAGGGACCTCAGCAGGGAGGAGGAATGGGCTATCGGGATCTTTGTGAAATTCAAGCAGGACAAATGCCAGCTCCTGCATCTCGGATAGACTAACACCCTGAAGCGATACAGGCTGGGGAGTCCCTGTCTGGGCAGCAGCTCAGCGGAAAAGCACCTGGGAGACTTTGAGGGCAGGGAGCTGACAGTGCATCAGCAGCGTTCCTTGGCAGCCACGGAGGTGACAGCATCCTGTCCTGCATGAACCAGAACAAAGCCAGGAGATGGAGGGAAGTGATTATCCCCTTCTACTCTGCCTCATTAGAGCACATCTAGATGCTTCATCCATTTGGGGGCCCTGTGGAAGAGCACTACTGATCACTCAGAGTGATTTCAGCGGCAGGCCCCCAAGGTGATTGGGAGCTGCAGCACCTGTCTTGTGAGGAGAGGCTGAGGGAACGAGTTTGTTCAGCCTGGAGAAGGGAAGGCTTTTGGAGCGACTCGTAGCAGCTTCCCAACTCAAGGTTGCCATCCATAGTGAACCAGTTTTTGCAGGGATTCATGGCAGGAGAATGAGAGAATGAATCAAGACTTAATGATGAAAGACTGCTTGTCCTGAATGGGTCCTCCTCACCGTCTGCAACACCACTTCACTACAACACAACTCCCAGTGAGTGTGATGCATGCAGAAAGTCATGGCATGAGGGTGATTGCACTCTAACAGGCCTAAGGTCTTTTGCAGATCGAGGAAAATCCAGAAGGATTGGGAGGGCCTTCAACATCCTAGGCACACAATTGTAAGGTCAGCTTTGTCACTGTGGGAGGCTGAGGGAGCTGGGTTTGTTCAGCGTGGAGAAGAGGAGGCTTTGGGCAGACCGAATAACAGCCTGCCCATCCCTACCAGGTGGTCATCAAGAAGATGGAGCCAGGCTCTTCACCGTTGTGCACCATGGGAGGATGAGGCCCAGTGGGCATGAGCTGGAAGAAGAGAGGTTCAGGCTGGGGATAAGGGCCAACGTTTTACCCATCCAAACAGTGAAGCACTGGGGCAGGTTGCCCAGAGGGTTTGTGCCATCTCCTTCCTCAGAGGTTTTCAAGACCTAAATGACTCAAGGCCTCAGCAAGCTGGTTGGAGCTGATAGCTGAGCCTGCTGTGAGAAGGAGGTTGGGCTAGAGACAACCTGAGGTCCCTTCCAGCCTGAAGCATTTGGCATTTCCTTCCACCCCGGCTCTTCTCTTGCTGACCTTAGAGAAAACAGTCAGCTTCCCCATGGCCATGGAAGTACAAAAGTATGTGAGACAAAAGGATGAGCAGATCAAATGCGTGTGTCTTGTGCTGCTCTGGTCAGAGTAGTTCAGATTCAGGGCTGCTTGGCAGGTACCCCCACATAGCCCTGGGTTTTCATTTGCTTCACCTTTTCTTGCATTTTCCCCTCTTTTCCACCTTACAAGCTCTTCTCCTCTACCACCCTGATCTCCTCCCATGCAGTCAGACCACCTCTCTTTACCCTGTCCCCATTGACCCTGCTTTTGCTGCCTTTGTACCTTCCTTTGCCTTCTCCGAGATGGTTGCCATGCTCATTTCCACCATTGCCAGCACTTCCTTTAAAATACTACCCCCTTTATTATCTGTAGTGTCCTGCAGTTCGTCATCCTGTTATCCTGTGAGAGGCCTGGCAAGATGGGATGAGGCATCTGCACGCACACATTCAGAGCTGCCAGAAAGGAGCTTGAGTGGAGAGGGAGCTGGAGAAGCTTGGAGATGAGGCCAAGAGAAGCCTGCTGAAGTTGTGCAAGGGGAAGTGGCAGGTGCTGCCTTGGGGGAGTGACCCTGAGGAGAAGGGCCTGGACATGACGAGGGATGCCATATGAGCCTGTGGTGCGTGCTCACCACAGATGAGGCCAGCTGCACACGGGGCTGCATTAGGAAGCGTCTGGCCACCCAGACAAGGACAGTTACTATCCCCCGTTGACTCAGCACTGACGTGGCCACATCTGGAATCATGTGTGCCATTGTGGGATGCCCAGTGCTGGAGGAATGGGGAGGACGTGGAGAGGGTGCAGAGGAGGTCTGCCAAGATGGTGCTTGTTGCCTGCAGCACATGACCTGTAGAGGGAGGTTGAGGGACCTGGGCTACATTATCCTGGAGAAGTGGAGGCTAAGGGCAGTAGCGGCCTTGTTTCCTCCTCCTCTCTCCCAGGGAGCGCGTGGAAGGTGCCATCTCATTGTCCCTAACTCAGCGTAGCACCCCCCCACCCTCACACTGCCCCCACAAAGAGGCCTGAACAAAGTGTGAGGGAAGGGATCACCCTACCCAGGGGCTGGGTGTCACTGCTTGGCCATGTTGTATGATAAAACACATCAAGGTTGACTTGGCATCAGAGTCACCTGCACATTTCCTTTGCCTACCTGCAATCAGGGCCTCCAACTTTCTGCTCTAATCAGCCCCCAGGGAGGCTCTGTGAGTAATGGCCCTCAGGGGGACCCATTAATGCTCCTAGAAACTTTGGGATTGGCTTCTGAATTCAACTTCTTGAGAGGTTTGTTCAGTCTCCTCGCAGAATCCAACATTCATGGACTCAGCACCTAATACGCTCGAGGATCATTAAAATGCAAAAAGTCCTAACAAGCCCTGTCTATCCCCATAATTTCCTTCAGTCCTTCAGTTCTCCTGTGGCTAAATGGAGAGCTTTCAGGAGTGTCTTTACAAGAGGAAGATTTCAATGAGCACCTGAAAAAAAAGAGAAAGGATTTCTGCCTGTAATGTTGTCTTTACTTTTCAGCTTACAGAATAAGTGATAGCCACATTCTCCAACTCATAGGGACTCAGAGGGTCTCCTAAGGAATCGTGATGTGTGAGAAAAGCAGTATTTCTGACAGGAGACATGTACAAACAGCCTTGCTCCTCACCTCCCCAGCCCTGCCATTTCGCTCATCAGCCACTGGGGACGTACCTCACTCTTGTTAAAATCGAAGCTTTCTTCCACTCAAGTCTGTAGCTGAATGTTACAGCCTCTCTGCACCAATTCCCACCTGCTTTCCTTTGAGAACTAGCTGCAAATAGACACAGAAGGCTTTTTCTTTATTGGGATCCAGCAAAAGTGAAACAGGATGGAGTTGAATGAAAAACAAAATAAACTCCTAAACTGTGTTTCAAGTCCAGGCTGCCTCCAGGGAGGTGCACATTCCACAAGGGACAGCCTTAGTAGAAATGTTTTAGACAGACTGATAGGAAAGGAGAGAGGAAAAACCCAGTTAAGGCATTGTCTAAAGAGACCATTAGCCTCCTGAAAGATGAGGCAAGCTTTACACTCCCCGAACATCAGAGCAGCGCCTAGAGAGAGCAGAGGTGTCTGAATGAATAAAGAGAAAGGAGAGAAGGAAAAGTGGGAAACAAAGGAAAGTGCCTATGTCCAGACAGTCTGCTGCAAAGATGACTTTAGAAATGATTGGTTTAATCAGGATGTGGGGAAATATGTGAAAGCTTACTGAGATTAAATCCATAGCATAACAGACAAAGCAGTGGTACAGCAGCTTGAGGGGTAGATGAAAATTTCTTCTCCTGAGATTCACAACCTCCCTGAAAATTTCCAGTGTTTCATCATGGGAAAACATGGACATTTTTATTACAATGAGTCAGTCTCCAAATCCAATCCCCATTGACTAATCAATTTGGCAGACAGGGTTTGCGCCTCTGGAGAAGTGGAATCAATTCAAGTATTTGTGTACAAATGACTCTCACAGGCAGAATGCCCAAAGCACAAGAGTTGCCCGAGGTAAATTGGAAATCGCTTGTGAGGAGAGATGGGCAGCTTATTGCTGCTGAAGTAGTAGCAGTTGAACCAGTTTCTTCAGTGCATCCTTGAGCTCCTTGTTCCTCATGCTGTAGATGAGAGGGTTCACTGCTGGAGGCACCACTGCGTACAGAGCAGACATGACCAGATCCAGAAGTGGGGAGGAGAGGGAAGAGGGCTTCAGGCAGGCAAAAAATGCAGTGCTGATAAACAGGGAGACCACAGCCAGGTGAGGGAGGCACATGGAGAAGGCTTTGTGCCGGCCCTGCTCAGAGGGGATCCTCAGCACAACTGTGAAGATCTGCACATAGGACAGCACAATGAAAACAAAACACCCAAAGAATAAACAAATACTAATCACAATAAGCCCAAATTCCCTGAGGTAGGTGTCTGAGCAGGAGAGCTTGAGGATGTGGGGAATTTCACAGAAGAACTGCTCCACAACATTGCCTTGGCAGAGTGGTATGGAAAATGTGTTAGCAGTGTGCAGGAGAGCATAGAGAAAACCAGTGCTCCAGGCAGCTGCTGCCATTTTGACACAAGTTCTGCTGCTCATGATGGTCCCGTAGTGCAGGGGTCTGCAGATGGCCACGTAGCGGTCGTAGGCCATGACAGTGAGAACAGAATACTCAGTTGCTAAGAGAAAGGTAAAATGAAAAACCTGTGCAGCACATTCCCAGTAGGAAATGGCCCTGGTGTTGCTCAGGGAATTGGCCATGGATTTGGGGACAGTGACAGAGATGGAGCCAATGTCAAGGAGGGAGAGGTTGAGGAGGAAGAAGTACATGGGGGTGTGGAGGTGGTGGTCACAGGCTATGGCTGTGATGATGAGACCATTGCCCAGGAGGGCAGCCAGGTAGATGCCCAGGAAGAGCCAGAAGTGCAAGAGCTGCAGCTGCCGCGTATCTGCAAATGCCTGGAGGAGGAACTCATTGAAGGAGCTGCTGTTGGACATTTGCTGATGCTGGTCATGGGGGCCTGTCCAAGAGGGAAAAGACAGCGACAAATTAGAGCAGTCTTCTGGGAGACAAACCCTTTGCCTTCCTCACAGAACCTCCCACTTTTCCTCTCTCCTTTACCTTTGCTCAGCTCCCCAGCTCGAGCTCCGCTTTGTGCTGGCTGAGTGTGCCATGCAGAGCAGGGGCCTCTGCTAACGATTTCCAGAGGAGCCAGTGCTGCTCTGCTGGGGGGTGTAAATGGAGGAAGGTGACAAACATTTCCAGATCTTTGGTGGGGATAGGAGGGGTTTGGGCTCCATGAGCTGAGCTAAGGAGACTCAGTCCGGTGACCCAGTGGGAATAGTCTCTGTTTACCAGAAGGAGAGAGGAATATGGCACTTGGACCAACCAATACACCCCTACAATGGAAGAAGGCTCAGGGGAGATGGGCAAGGGGCATGTGCCCATGAAGTTCAGGGGATAAGGTAGGGTGTGACTGACCAAAGCTGTTGCACAGAAAGCTTTAGAATTCTGTAGAAATCTTTGGCATTTCAGCTGCTCCGAGGATGAGCATTTGTGCACCCCAAGAGGAAAAAAGGGCTCACTGTGACTTTCTACAGAGTCAAGGGATGTGGCCGGTGGCAGGAAAGATGCCCCTTTTCTCTGCTGCAGGTCTGGCTGCAGAAGAGGTGGCTCATGGCCTGTACTCCACAGCTGTCAGGGCAGAGTCTCTGCTGGGTGGGAGCAGAGACACAGGGGACTGGCTCAGAGGAAGGTGTCTGTATTGGAGGGACTGACCATAACTTGCCAAATCCTTCTTCTCACGGCGACTCTCTTTGCAGTTGCTTCTCATTCCCTGCCCATCTCGCTGCCTGGAGCTCCCCCTGCTGGCAGCTCCTTCTCTATCCCAATGTCGTTTCCCTGACGGTGCTCACAGACCCCATCCCACCCTCTGCATGCTCAGTTCTGCCCGACAGAAACCTACCGGGACAGGGCACTGGGCAGAGGCATTGCTGTGCTCAAAGGTCCTGAGGAGCACATCAGAAAATCCCTGACAAGGCCATAAAGGGGATGCTGGTGCTGTCTGTAGGCTGAGGAGGGGTTGAAGGGGTTTGCTGAGCTTTCTCACAGACCTAGTGATCTCTGAGAGGGAAGGGTGGAGAGTCTCAGTCACCTGCCAAAGCACAAAACTCTTTCCTTTTTCCCCCTCCCCAAATTAGGGAACTGAAAGCACACAGCCTAGAAGGAAAGCTCCTTCCCTTTCAAGTAGCCCCGGCCTTGACCTTCCTTTTGAAAAGTGCCCTCCAGAAATGTCCTCAGGGTGAGCTGGAGCTGTGAGCAGCCCTGACCCACGCACCACCCTCTCCACAGCACACTCAGCCTGCCCTGACGGGCTCTCTCCTCCCACCCAGAGCTTCTCCCCGCAGCACTGCGGGGAGTTTGCTGGGCAGGCTGAGTGCTGACCCTCGCAGGCAGCAGACTCACTGCCCGGGGCACACAGCACGCTGGCGTGCAGGAACACTGCTCTGAATGACAGCCCTGGCTAGACCTGTGGCACACCCTGGCTTCACACCCATGCAGCTCTGCCTGGCAGAAGGCAGCAGGACACCCTGTCCCTGGCATGCTGTGGCAGGGAATCCCCTCCTGCACTCTGGAGAAGCCAGGAGAGCACGCCTTAAGAAAACTCTCCATTATGGGCTGGGTTTAGAAGACCCCTCCAGCAACAGCAGTAGCATTGCCCTGCAGCCAGAGGCTTACCGTGTCAAGAGCTGTGAAGATTTCTCCCACAAGGAACACTCAGCTGTCCTCCCACTCCACACTGCCTTTCACTTCTCTCTCTCTCTTGTTTCATCGCATCTCAGCAAGAGCAGGCAGTGCCCACAGCCCTGCTGCTCTTGACAGGGGAGCTGCTCCTGGACACAGCTGTCTCTCAGCAGTGCTGCCAGGTTGCCATGAGCTCCCTCTGTCCCAGGAGCCTGGTCCCGCTCGAGAGCAGAGGCCCAGCAGAAGGAGTGAATTTCTCTGTCCCTTGTGCTCCCTCCTCCTGGGACACGTTCACTAAAGTAGATGACAATAATGAGCTAGAGTCCCTCTCTAAACCATGCAGAGACACTGATTTCAGCATGACTATTTGTTGCATCAGACGATGGTCATCTAAGACACATGGAAACATCCCACTCTGGAAGACCCTATTCCCATCTCTTAACTGCACAGCACACCTAGACAGGGACAAGAAGAAAGTTCATTTTCCCATGGTTCAGGTGTTGGTTCAGCTATTGATTCAGGTGAGTCCATCTGGGCATCTCATGCCTGTGTAGAAGTCCCTGGGATGGAGTGGGATTCAGCTCTCTCCCACGAACTCCACAAACACAGAGGAGGTGAGATTCCCCTTTCTCAACCTGTAGTGAGCACAACATAGACGTCCGCATGCAAGCTCCTTGTCTAAACTCCCACTGTAACCAATAGAGATGGAGGGTGGGAGTCAGTTGTTGGCACACAAAAACCTGGTGACATTTGAAGAGACAGAGGTGGTCCAAAGCATGTGTTTGCTTGCCCTGATGGAGCAAGTGTGAGACCCACGTCCTTCTAGAGCCTCAGCTGGGGGCCACATAGGGAATTTCCTTGATCATGTGAAAAGACACGAGATGCCTAATACTGCTAGAGCTCCACTCATGAAGCTGAGGCACAAGCAGATCCCTACACTGTAAACAGTTGATGTAATTCAGTGCAGACACTTCATTTAATAACAAAAATAGGGCAAGTGCCCCAGGGCATTTTGAGTTTCCTGCCTCTGCCCAAACAACGGGATCCCACCACTGCCTTCAGGCAAAGTCCATCCCATCTAGAGCCAAGTGTGCTTCATAAATGGGAAGCACATCACACCAAGGTCTCTACTCATGTCCCTGCACTCTTAAACCCTTCTAGCTCTTATTCCTCTGAACCTCTTCTCACCCCAAATGAACGGGGACTGTGTTAAAGGTGTCCACAAGGTGGCTGCATTGCTGACTCTGCAGGCCCAAGGACTTTCTCAGTGGCACCTTGTCCCTTCTGGAGATCAATTCACCTCTGTCACAGGCCCCAAGGTGCTGCAGGGTCAGCTTGGGCAGCAAACCCCTCTCCTTCTGTTCCTGCAAGGCCCAGCTCTCTTTCTCCCTGGCCTTGGCCACTGCAGGGTTTGCTCTTTTAGTGGGAAACTCATTTCACCATTACATTGCCACCTGCTCTCTATGTCAGCCTGTCACTACTCAGAATCAAATCCTCTGCATGCACAAAGTCCTTGGTAACAGGTTTCCCTATGACAGATCTTCAGCTGGTGTGACAGCTGAGGTGATGAAGCCAAAAGAGATGCAAACAAAAGCAGCCTGGGGCACAGACAGGATTGCTGTAACTGAGATGTGGTGGGATCAGTCCCATGACTCGAGTGCTGCGATGGTAGGGTACAAGTCCATTAGGAGACACTGGAAGGGAAGATGAGGAGGGGGGGATGCCCTTTGTGTGAAGGCAACACTCATATGCATGGAGCTCTTCCATGGGACAGACAACGGGAGGCAGCCCTGAAGGGCAGAGGAGCTAAGGCAAGCCAGCAGGTCCTTAAGAAGAGCACCCACAAAGCACATGAGTGCTCCATACTGACAGCTTGTCAAATTTGTAGGCATCTCCAGACCCTGTCTTGGCTAAACAGGGAACTCATGCCTGAGCTCCGGTGCAGTAATGCAGCATAAGGGAAGGGGAAGAAAGGAGAGGCTGAAAAGGAGGAATTCAGAAATACAGTGTTGTCCAGCGAAGTAGGGAAGTCAAAGCTCCCCTAGCATACACACTCACAGGGGACATCACGAGCACAAAGAAGAGCTGCTACTGCTTCAGTAACAGTAAAAGAGTAAAGAAGGAAAGTGGGGGCTCAGTGCTGCATGGGGCAGGGAATGTAGCAAGAGCAGGTGTAGACAGGTCTGAGGAGCTCAGTGCCTTCTTGGCTTCAGGCTTCACCAACAAGGTCTCCTGGGCTGTTGTGCCTAGAGTCAGGACTGCAGATGAGAAAACCAGCCTGCAGTGCCTGAGGGTTGAGAGAGGGATGACTTGCAAGAACTCAACCAATACAGTCTATGGGATTGGATGTGTGGCATGCTCAGACATTGAGAGAGCTGCCTGCTGCCACAGCAAAGCAACTCACAATTGTCAAAGGTTGTGGAGATCAGGGAGGTGCCAATGACCAGAAAAAGGACTATGTTGTGACCATCTTCAAAGAAGGCCACAAGAACAACTCAGGGAGCTGCTGAACGAGAGCCAGCAGTGTGTCCTCACAGCAAAGGAGGCCACAGCATCCTGGGTTGCATGAACAGTAGCAGAGTCAGGTGATCAAGGGAAGTGATTATCCCCTTCTACTCAGCACTCGTGTAGATGACAGCTAATTGGGCAGAACAGTGATACGCTTGAGGGCTGCCATTCAGAGGGACCTCAGCAGGTGAGAGGGATGTGATTATCCCCTTCCATCCAGCACATCTAGATACGGCCCCCATGTGGGGGCCCTGTGTAGAAGAATAATGTTGAATGCTCAGAGTGAGTTCAGTGGCCGGCCCCTAAGGGGATCAGGGCTGGAGAACTTGCCCTGTGAGGAAAGACTGAGGGAACAGGCCTTGTTCAGCCTGCAGAAGGAAAGGCTCTGGGGGGACTCCTAGCAGCTTCCCAACTCAAGGTTACCACCAAGAAAGAACCAGGCTCTTTACAGAGATTCAGGGCAGGAGAATGAGTGGCTACGTTTAGAAGCTGACACAAGCGCGGCTAGAATTAGATTAAAGGGAGAAACTTCAATGAGGATAACAAAGTATTTGAAGTGGGGTCCAGAGAGCTTTTGGACTCTGTTCTTGGAGGCTTTCAGCATGCTGTTGGACAAAGCCCGGAGGAACTTAGTGTGAATTCAGTGTTGATCTTGAGTAGAGCAGGAGGCTGGACTACAGACCTCCCGTGGTCCCTTCCAACTGGAATGGTTTGATGATTCTGTCCTCTCTGGCGATAGCTACTGTGATTCTTGCACTCCTGAATTCCTTTTCAGCATGTGGGTTAGCACCATACATGGCATCCCCAGAGCCAGCCCCTCCCAGTGGTCTGAGGTTGCCTCTTGGGCCTGAAAGGTTTTCAGTTCAAAGTTTGATTATGAATGGCTACCTCTCCAGAATGGGCCCTCCTCACAGCCTACAATACCTGTGCCTTACAACGCGATGTTCTTCACTGTTGTGATCAATGGAAGGATGAGGGCCAATGAGCATTAGTTGAAACAAGAGAGGTTCAGGCTGGGTATAAGGAAATTTTTTTCCCTCCAGACAGGCAAATCCTGGGGCAGCGTAGTGAGAACCGCTGCAGATCTGTTGAGGAGTCAGGGGAGCAGCAGAGTACGCTATCACAGGCCTGGAGTGTGCTCTGTACACGCTGACCAAAGCCGCTCAGGGCTGGACATGCCTATTCCCTTTTGTCAACAATGTCCAGCTGCTTCACAGCCAGTATTGACTCGAGCTTTGCATAGTGGAAATAAGGAACTAGCTCTAAGAGGCCCTTAGGATACACAAAGTAAGCCCCTCCTGGGCATCCCAGCCCTGTGTCCAGCATCCGCCCATCAGTGACCCCTCCGAGCAGTGTCCTGGGCTCCCCACACAGTTTAGAGAGTGCAAGTTCTTCATTAAACCTACTTTGTTTAACCCCTCATGAACCTTGAGTGTCTCTCTATACCGGTATCTGACCCTCCCTTTCCCGCCTTGCAGTCACAGGCAGGTTGCCCAGAGATGCTGTGCCATCTCCTCCCTTGCAGGTTTTCATCCCTAACTCAATAAAGCCATGAGCCACCTGGTCGGACCTGATAGCTGACCCTGCTGTGAGCAGGAGGTTGGCCGAGAGACTTCCCCGTGCTCCTTCCTGCCTGGATGATTTTGCATTTCCTTCCACCTCGGATCTTCCCTTCCTGATGGTAGGGAAAGCCGTCAGGTTCCCCGTGACCATGGAAGTAAGTCAGAAACAATATGGTCAAAGCACACGCTGCTGTCTCGTTCTTTTCCAGTCACCATTGCTCAGATGTAGGACTGCTTGGCGGGTACCCACAAACAGCTCTCTTCATAGTCTTCATTTCACCTTTTCTTTTCTTTTCTTTTCTTTTCTTTTCTTTTCTTTTCTTTTCTTTTCTTTTCTGTTTTCCTCTTTCCCCCTTCCAAGACCTTTGCTTTTATCATACACATGCCCTCCCATACAAATTGCCCACCTCTGTTTACCCTGTCCCCCCGGCTCCAGTTTTGCTTTCTTTTTACCTTCATTTGGCTTTTCCAGACCATCAGAGGAGTGACCCTGAGGAGAAGGGCCTGGACATTAGGAGGGATGCCATATGAGCCTGTGGTGCGTGCTCACCAAAGATCAGGCCAGCTTCACGCAGGGCTGCCTTAGGAAGAGCCTGGCCACCCAGGCAAGGACAGCTATTATCCCCCTCGACTCAGCACTGGGGTGGCCACATGTGGAATAGTGTGTCCCAGTGTGGGTTGCCCAGTGCTGGAGGAATGGGGAGGACCACGAGAGGATCCAGAAGAGGTCTGCCAAGATGGGGTTAGCGTCCTGAAGCACAAGGCCTTTACAGAGAGGCTGAGGGACCTGGCCTTCTTTAGCCTGGTGAAGTGGAGGCTACGGGCAGTACAGCAGCAGCCTGTGAGTGCTTGAAGGGTGATTTCAGAGGTGATGGTGCTTTTCTGGGGAGTAGGAAATAGCATGAGAAGGGGAAAGAGCCAAAAAATGGAGCTTGTTTGGTTCAGACTGAACTTCTGGAAAACTAAATGTCACTTGTGCTATGGGTCAACAGGACACCCAAAGAGAGTCTGTGGTGAGCCCCTGGCTTTGTGTTTGAATGAAAAGCAAGTGAGGGGAAAGAGTGGGAAGATCCCAGGGTGAGATCAAGGTGGGGAAGCAGAGCAGGTGTCTACAGGCTTCGGGGGAACAGACGCAGGAGCTGGACAGCATAGGACAGCCTGTGGTGGAGACAGCTGAGGGCACTGCCAAGGCTGAAAGCCTCCCCCAGAACTGAGGCCTTTATCCTCTTGGCTATGTGTGGAAGAATGGTTAAGTGAAAAGGGGCATGATCTCTTAGAAGTGAGCAATCCTGTCTTCACAATAGAGGGTGGATCCCAGGGCTATGTGAACTGTCCTTGAGCATTCCTAGACCATTACAAAAGGGGACGGCAAGTAGTGGTAAACAAGTCAAGGAGGGGGCCGACAAGCCCCTCCACGTGAACAGCAACTTTGCACCAATCATATATCCGCTTTAGGCGCGTGGACAGAAGCTGTAAACCAATCATGCAGCTCTTGCTAGTTCATGCTTATTGCTTGTCTATATATACTCTGTGTAAGCTCTAATAAAGGGAGAACGACCATACTCATATTGAGACTCATCGTTACTCCGGGTCCGTCCCCCCACTCCGACATCTGGTAGCAGAGGATGGTTTATTTCCGTGACTACCGATAAGAGTTCCGACATCTGGTAGCAGAGGATGGTTAATTTCTGTGACTTCCGAAGAGAGCTCCGAGACTGCGGAAAGCAGCGAGAGGACGGGAGTGGGGATTGAACGGCTGAGAGGAGTGCTGACTGTACGCCGCTAGCCAGTCAGACACTGAGGCCTCGGGGTCGCACCCTGCCTCTCAGGGAGCAGCATGGAAGCTGATGCTGCCGCCGCCTTGCTCGCCGGGATACTCTCTAAGAGAGGGATTGACGCCCCGGAAAAGCAGTTGCACCGATTGATTAAGCTAGGGCAAAGATGGGGACATTTCCCTGATACTCATATGCTATTTTCCGTATCGGAATGGCGAGATTTCGGAGAGACAATGTGGCATAAGACCATCGAGGGTGGAGACAAGGACAAGAAGGAGGTTAAGGTGGTGCGAGCTCGACCGTCGGTCCCTCCGCCACCGCCCCCCCCGCAGCCCTTGCCTCCGTCCGCTCCTGAGGGAGCCAGCAGTGCGTCATGCCCAGGGCCCTCGTCGCCGCCCGTACCGGGGGAGGGCAGCACAGCCCCGCCGAGGCCATGGAGGGGGCCCCTGACATTGTTATCTCCGGAGTCGTCAGGCACAGCCTCGCTTATCACCCCCATGGGGACAAAGCCGTCCACGGCTCAACTATTAAAAATGTTTGAGCAGCTGTCAGAAAAACTGGAAAAGCTGGAACTGAGGGACAGGAAAGTTGTTCGCACACTTTGGAACACCGTACTAGAGACTTTAACGGCAGTGTGCCGGTCTGTCGGGGAGGCACTGCAAAGGGCGCGGGGGAAATCCGAGGGGGAGGCATCGTCAGCGCCGTCACCCGCTGCGTGCCAGAAAGCTGAAGTTTCCCCAGAGCCGGCCGGTCCGAGCTCTGAGGCAAACGCGGAAGTGCACCCGGAGGAGGTTCAAAGAGGGGCGGCGGCTGCGCCCCTTGCTGACCTCATAGACTTGAGCGGAAAGGAATGCCGACCCCCTCCTAGTGCTCCTCCCCCGCCACTGCCTAGCAACAATCCCCTGTACCCACCGTTGCCGCTGCCTGTGCCACCTCAGCGGCCACCTCTACCCTCCTTCAACGAGACCACTCGCTCACGCCAGACTCCATCAGAGTACCCCCCACTGCTTTCGTCCAGCGAGTCTTCGGGGGATAACACGCCTGACACCAGAAATAAAGTACCGCCGTCACCAGAAGAAACCGTAAGAGTGCTACAGGAGCTATCGGAACGCCTGAAAAAAGTGGAGCTGCAGGCGCAAGAGAAAGAGGGAGGAGTACCTCCCTGCTTAATGAATCCCCTTGCCGGACTTCCAAGGGAGTCCCGCTGGAGTGGTATTATCAAGGACGCTATAATAGAAGGACAATGGAAGCCTGTTGCGGGGTCCGAGGGCCCCACAGCACTGGCGTTCCCCGTGCTACAACAGAATGGTCAGGGGAAATGGGAACCACATGATTGGAAAACTTTACAACAAGCCGCCAAGGGTTGGGAGCCCTTGGAGCTGAGGCAAAAGGGGGGCACCCAATTTGGAACAATGGTACCAAAAAAAAAAAAAAAAAAAAAGGCCTTGCCGCCAGATGTCTTTTTGATATGTGCTGACGGGGCCTGGCAGGGAATTCCAAAAAACGTAATGGGTGGTCCATGTTATCTTGGCAAATTGACACTGCTGGCACCCGACAAAAATTGGTGGAGAAATATAACAGGGCAACAAGCCTTTTGTCTGTCGCTAGCTTCTGCTACGCAACCCTTTAGAACCTGCCTAGTAGGAATTCCCGGCTATGATAAAAGCGAATTTTCTGGGTATAGCAGGGGGAGGTGCAACAGCAGTATGCCTGCTAGTAATTGTAGTGCCGCGCTTATTAATGCTTAGACGGATGGCTAACTAACCTGTTTGGTAATCTACCACAGTGGCTAATAGGGTTGCTTACTGAAGGCTTATGCATTCTACTAATCCTAATAGTTGTATGTTTATGTTTATGTGTAGTATTAAGCTGTGTTAAGAAAGCTCTGCTGAAAGTAGTGAACCAAGCCTGGATTGCTCAAAAACAAGAAGGGGGAATTGTGGAAGAATGGTTAAGTGAAAAGGGGCATGATCTCTTAGAAGTGAGCAATCCTGTCTTCACGATGGAGGGAGGAGCCCACGGCTATGTGAACTGTCCTTGAGCATTCCTAGACCATTACAAAAGGGGACAGCAAGTAGTGGTAAACAAGTCAAGGAGGGGGCCGACAAGCCCCTCCACGTGAACAGCAACTTTGCACCAATCATATATCCGCTTTAGGCGCGTGGACAGAAGCTGTAAACCAATCATGCAGCTCTTGCTAGTTCATGCTTATTGCTTGTCTATATATACTCTGTGTAAGCTCTAATAAAGGGAGAACGACCATACTCATATTGAGACTCATCGTTACTCCGGGTCCGTCCCCCCACTCTAACAGCTATGGTTAGTGCCTCTGCCACCAAGGCTTACAAGAAGATGCCGTTTCCTTAGGGCACTGGTGCCTAGTTGCCTCCTCATCTCTGCGGACCCAGGAGGTGTCGTATCACTGTCCTGCCCTCGGCCTTGCACACCCCCACCCTCACACTGCCCCCACAAAGAGCCCTGAGCAAAGCATCATCCTGCCCAGGCACTTGTGGGGGCTTGGCCATTCTGCTTAATAAAACACATCCAGGTTTTCCTGGCATCAGAGCCACCTGCACATTTCCTTTGCCTACCTGCAATCAGGGCCTCCAACTTTCTGCTCTCATCAGCCCCTGGGCAGGGTTTGTCAGTAATGGCCCTCAGGGGGACCCATCAAAGCTTCAGGAAACTTTGGGATTTGCTTCTGAATTCAACTTCTTGAGAGGTTTGTTCAGTCTCCTCTCAGAATCTGACATTCAGGAACTCAGTACCAAATAGACCCGAGGGGTCATTAAAATGCAAAAAGCCCTAACAAGCCATGTCTATCCCCATAATTTCCTTCAGTTCTCATGCATTTAATTGGAGAGATTTCAGGAGTGTCTTTACAAGAGGAAGATTTCAATGAGCACCTCAAAAAAAAGAAAAAAAAAGAGAAATTATTTCTGCTTTTAAAGTTTTCCTTATTTTTCACTTACAGAATAAGTGATATCCACATTCTCCAACTCATAGTGAGTGTCTTCTAATGAAGTCCAGATGTGCAGGTAAACCAGCACCCTTGAGGTCCGACAGCAATCCTCCCCATCTCCCCAACCCTGTCATTGCTCTCATCAGCCACCTGGGGCAGACATCTAACCTTTCTCCACAGGCGTCTACAGGTAAATTTTACAGCTCCTGTGCACCAATTCCCACCTGCTTTCCTTCGAGAGCTAGCTGCAAATAGAAACAGAAGGGTTTGTCTCCGATGTGAGCAAACAAAAATAAAACATGCACAGTTTAACAAAAGATGAAATACCCTCTTTAACTGTGTGTTAAATCCAAGCTGCCTCCAGTGAGGGCCACAGTCTGCAAGGAATAACCTGCCTTGAAAAGCTCTTGACAAAGAGATAGGAAAGGATAGAAAGAAACACCATGAAGGAGCTGGCTAAAGAGACAATAGGTCTAGGGAAAGACGAGGCAAGCTTTACACTCCCTGAAGCTGAGAGCAGCACCTAGAGAGAGGAGAAGTCTCTAAAGGAATGAAGAGAAAGGGGAGCAGGAAACCTGGAACACAAGGGGAAGTGCCTGTGTCCACATAGTCCGATGCAAAGAGGATATGTGGAAACATGTGAAAGATGCGTGAGATTATATACACAGCATACCAGACAGAACAGTGGAAATGTAAGTTCAGGGGAAGACCAGTAGCTCTTCTCCTGAGATTCGTACCCTTCCTGGAAATTTCCATTATGTCATCATGGGAAAAAAATGACATTTTATTAAAATTCTTCAATCATTTCAGCGGATGGAAAGGTGCTCATATATATATGTTTTTTAAAAGTTGAAAATAGTTCTTCACGTATTGAGGCAGAGCTCAGGCACCTAACCATAAGCATGCAGTGGCACTTGGAGAGGCCTCAGTGTCTCCAAGGCACCTGCTTGGGCCTGGAAGCTCTCAGAGAGGACCTGCGGGAGACCGGAGGCCCCCAGAGCTGCAGAGGGAGGCTGGGCAGAGGGGACCAAGGCACCTACCATGGCACCAGACCTCCTGACCATGGCACTCCAGCTTCTCTGCCATCCACATAACCCCCCAATCCAGTGAAATAAGGGTGCAGCGGGGTCCTGAGCTCTGCCTGCCAAAGGGCTCTCTCCTTGGGCATCTCTGCTGCAACCCGCACACTGCACGCTGCCCCGGGCCCTGAAAGGAGACATCCAGGGGCTGACATCCAGGAGGAGGCCACAGAGAAGAGTTTTGATAAGGTGGGACTTTTTTCTCTGACATAGCAAGGAAATGGTCTTCTCCTGACGGAGCACTTGAAGATGCTCTTGCAAGTGGCAGTGCCTCAGTCGTTACCTTTTGAAATGGGCAAATAAGGAGGAATTCTAAAGACAAAGTATTTCTTCAGAAAATGATTGGCTCCTTGAAACAACTTCTCCCAGAGGCACATACTACAGTGAGTGACGTTTCAAGGGCTCAGAGCTTATTTTTTTGTGCTGAAAATGAAGCAAGTCACAACATTGCTTTTGGACCCTGAGAATCATTGCCTGATGCTCAAGCACTTTCCTGTAAGTTGGCAAGAAATACTTAAAGGGTCATAGTTCAGAATCAGCTTGCAAAGTCGGAGTTGTTTTATGCAAATAACTCTGCAAGCCCCCTTGGTATCATGGTCCTCACCTTTCCACAGGCTCCTCTCTTCCCTAAGGGAGCCCTTTCTAACCTGGCAGTTCAGGTGTCCATCTCAGCTGAGCACATTTTGCAATGTGTCACTAGGTTGGCTGAGGCCTGCAGTTCCTGAAATTCTTGCTAGCATCTGCAGCCAGGACCCCCAGGTTCAGCTGATTACATACAAGCAACCTCACCATCAGCATCCAAGCGATGGGCCTGCTGCCGGTCTATCAGGTGCTAGGGCAGGAGTGACCTCACATGCACATGCCCCAACCATGTCAACAGTCTCCCATGAAAAAATAATGGAAAATTTCAGGAATGAATCTCAGGAGAAGAAATATTGATCTGTCCCTGGCCATGCATTACCACTGCTCTGCCTATTATGCTGTGGACGTAATCTCACTAATCTTTCACATATTTTCACCTGTCCTGATTGAAGCGATCATTTCTGAAGTCCCCTTTGCATCAGACTCTCTGGACATAGGCACTCTCCATAGTCTTCCTCCTCCCCTTGCTCTTTATCCATCAGACACCTCTCAACTCTCCAGTTGCTGCTCTGAGCCTCAGGCAGTCTGAAGCTTGCCTCATCTTTTGTGGAGTCTGATTGGCTCCTGAGACAACACCTTAGTTGGGTTTCTATCCATCTGTCCCTATCTATTGGTCAAAAACGTTTCAAGGAAGGTTATTCCTTGTGGAACGTGACCCTCACTGGAGGCAGCTTGCACTTAACATAGAGTAGAGCAGTGTATTTGACTTTTTATTAATCCGTATCATCTTTTGTTTGTTTGCAATTAAGAAAAATCCTCCTGTGTGTGCAAGGTGTTCTCGAAGGCAAGCAGATGGGAATTGGTGCATAGGAGCTGTAACATTCAGCTACAGACTCCAGTGGAAAAAGGTTAGGTTTTAACAGGAGTGAGGTAGGTCCCCAGTGGCTGATGAGGGAAATGGCAGGGCTGGGGAGGTGAGGAGCAAGGTTGTCCATGCATGACTTATATCAGAAATACTGCTTTTCCCACATCTCCAGACTTCATTAGGAGACCCTCTGGATCAGTATGAATTGGAGAATGTGGATATCACTTATTCTATAGGTTAAGAATAATAAAAAACTTTAAAATCCTTTCTTTTTCAGGTGCTCATTCAAATCTTCCTTTTGTAAATACACTCCTGAAACCTCTCCAATTAGCCACACAAGAACCGAAGAACTGAAGAAAATTAGGGGGATTGACATGGCTCCTTAGGGCTTTGGGCATTTTAATGACCCCTCAGGTGTATTTGGTGCTGAGTCCATGAACCTCAGATTCTGAGAGGAGATTGAACAAAGCTCTCAAGAAGTTAAAGCCAGATGCAAACACCAAGTTTTCTGGGAGTGTTAATGGGTCCCCCTGAGGGCCATTACTCACAGAGCCTCCCCAGGGGCTGATCAAAGCAGAAAGTTGGAGGCCCTGATTGCAGGTAGGCAAGGGCAACGTGCAGGTGGCTCTGATGCCAAGTCACCCTCGATGTGTTTGATCAAGCAGCTCAGCCAAGCCCCACAGGCAGCCCCTGGGTAGGGTGAACCTTTCCCTCACGCTTTGCTCAGGGCTCTTTCTGGGGCAGTGTGAGGGTGTCAGGTGTGCAGCACCGGGTGCAGGGCAACAATATGGCACCTCTTGGGCTCCTCAGGGACAAAGAGGCAGCAAGGCCACTGTTTGCTTCAATGAAACAGCGCCTTCTCCTAGGCCTTGGTGGCAGAGACAACAGCCATAGCTAAGGGGACAAAGACCTCAGTTCTGTTGGGTCCCTTCAGCCTTGGCAGTGCCTTCAGCCATCTCCACCCCAGGCTGTCCTACACTGTCCCATACCTGTGCTTATTTCCCTGCAGCCTGTAGACACCCAACCTGCTTCCCCACCTTGCTCTTTCCCCAGGATCTCCCCACCTCCACTGATGTCTCTCTGTCCTCACTTGCTTTTACCTTGAAACACAAAGCCAAGGGCTGATCACAGACTCCCTCTGGGTGACCTGTAGCACCACAGCACTCCCCTTCAAGGGACATTCCCTTTTCCTGAAGTCCAGCCTGAACCTCTCTAGCTGCTGTTTGTGCCTCTTTCCCCTTCTCATGCTGTTTCCCACTACCAAGAAAGGCTCTGCCATCTCTGAAACCACCTTTCAAGCAGTCACAGGCTACTGCTGTACTGCCCTTTGTCTCCACTTCAGCAGGACAAAGAAGCCCAGGTCCCTCAACCTCTCCTCATGGATGTGGGTATTCCCCACCAGGTGCAGGACTAGACACTCATCTTGTAAAACTTCAGGAGGTATCTGTTGCCTGAATCAGCCAACTTTCTCAAGGGCCTTCTGGACTGAAGCTCTTCTCTTTCAAAAAAAGGAAAGCGGTGCCAATGGGGAAAGGGTATGAAGGGGTGGGCTGATTGCATTGGAAGGGAGCAGGATGGTAAAAGAGGCAAAAGGGGGCAACGAAAAAAGAAAGGAAACTAAAAGTGAAGCAAAGGATTGATCAGGGCTGTGCTGGGCATTCCTGCCAAGAAGCCCTGCACCTGAATAATTCTGCGTGGAGCAGGACAAGTAAGCTGACCTACTTCCACAGCCCATTCCTCCTGCCTGCCCACGTCCCTCTCAATAGCAGCTCTCGAGCATATGGCTGGTCCCCTCCACCTCCAGTCTGGGGTCATCTACAAGCATGATGAGCATTGCCTCCTCCGTGTCACCAAGCAAGATGGTAAACAGGACAGGCTCCTGGAGAGGTCAGTGGTGCTCCACTTCTCTCTGGCCTCCAGCAAGAGTACTACCCGTTCACCACTGCCCTCTGAGCCTCATCATCCAAGCAGCTTTCTACCCATCTGGTTGTCTACCCCTCTAGACTGCAACGCTCTAACTTGCATACAAGAATATTGTGGGAGACAGTGTCAAACACCTTGCTAAAGTCTAGGCAAAAGACTTCTCTTCTGCATCCACAAATAAACTTCTTTAATCATAGAAGGCAATCAGGATGGTGAGGCACAATTTACCCTGGGTAAATCCATGCTGACCATTCCCTATCAATCACCTTCGTCTCCCTCATGTGCCCAGAAATGTGATGCAAGAGGATTCACTCCATGACACACTCCTCACCAAAGTGAGGCTGAACTGCCTGCAGCTCCCAGGTTGTCCTGTTGGTCTTTTTTGAAGATGGTTATAACATTTGCCCTTCTCCAGTCATTGGACCTCTCCCCATCTCCACAACCTTTCAAAGATGATAGCGAGTGGCCTTCCTAAGACAGCAGTGAGCTCTCACAGCATCCTCGTCTGCAGCCCATCCAACCCCACTGACTTGTATAGTTTGAGTTCTCACAAGTAATGCCTCACTAACCCTCATCCACTCTTGCTTGCTTTTCCCCTCAGGAGTCGTGACTCAAGGCACAACAGTGGGGAGACCTTGTTTGTGAAAACTGAAGCGAACCACACATTGATTTCTTCAGACCTATCTGCATCTGCTGTTACTAGAGTCCCTGCCCCTTTCAGCAGTCAGCCCACCTTCTCCTTTTTATTCTTATGGCAGCAGTAGCAGCTCATCTTCAGACCCTTGACATCCACCACAAGTGTTAATACTAGGGGTGCTTTGGCTTCCCTAACACCATGCCTATGTCACTGGACAATATTTCTAAATTCCTCCTTCGCAGCCTCTCCCTCCTTCCCCTTCCCATACGCTGCCTTATTGCCCTGGAGCTCAGGCACGAGTTCCCTGTTTAGTCAAGGTAGTCCTCTGACATGCCTCCTAGTTTTACTGAGTAGTGCTATGAACCATTCCTGTGCTTGGCGGGTGCTGTCCTTGAAGGCCTCCTGCTTTTCCAGAGCTCCTTTAGAGATGTCTCCCATGGCACTCCCCACCAGTCCCTTGGAGAGGCCCAAGTCTGCTCCTCTGAAGTCCACAGTCTGTACTCTACTGCAGTTCTTCCTCACTCCCTTCAGGATCTGGCACTCCACTTTTTCATGGTCACCTTAGGCAAGGCAGACACTGACTATCCCATGCCTGATCAGTTCCTCCTTGCTTGTAATTTCCACATCTGCTGCCTGCAAGGGTCAGCACTCAGCCTGCCTGGGGAATTCCTCACGGTGCAGCGGGGAGAAGCTCTGGGTAGGAGGATCGACCCCCAGCAGGGCAGGTTCATTCTCTTGTTGAGAGGGTGCTGCATGGGTCAGGGCTGCTCACAGCTCTAGCTCCTGCACAGGGCATATTTGAGGGGTCTTTTCAAGAGCAAGGGGAAAAAACGACTATTTGAAAGGGAAGGAGCTTTCCTCTGGCGTCTGCACTTTCAGTTTCCTTATTTTGGCAGGGAGAAAAGAGGAAAGAGTTTTCTGGTTTGGCAAGGGACTGCGACTCCTCAGCCTTCACTCTCAGAGTCAGTAGGTTTGTGAGAAACCTCAGCAAACCCCTTCAGCCCCACCTCAGCCTACAGACAGCACCAGCATCACCTTTATGGCCTCCTCGGGCTTTATCTGACCTGCTCCTTAAGACCTGCATGCACAGAGATGCCCCTGCCCAGTGCCCTGAGCCAGGAGGTTTCTGTCGGGCAGAACTGAACACCCACAGGGTGGGATGGGGTCTGTCCGTACTGACTGGGAAAAGTCATTGGGGCAGCGAATCAGCTCCCAGCAGGGACAGCTGCAGGCAGCAGAGATGGGCAGGGAATGAGAGCAACAAAGAGAATCATCATGGGAGGATGGATTTGGGCAAGTCATGGGCAGTCCCTCTGACACAGACACCTTCTTCCTCTGAGCAAGCCCCCCACATCTCCTCTCCCATCCAGCAGAGCCTCTGTTCTGACAGCAATGGAGTCTGGGGCATGAGTCACCTCCTCTGCAGCCAGAGCTCCAGCAGAGGAGAGGGGCATCTCTCCTGCCATGGGCCCTTTTCGTGCTGCCCAACAAAGGGGCTGAGAGCAACTGTCCTGCAATGTTGCTGTCTTTGAGGTGGCATGACCAGGTGAAGCCTTTCCTGAGTGCCCGTCTGTCTCTGACTCCTTGCCTCCCTTGGCAGCAGGATCATGGTATTGCTCCTTGTTTGCCCTCCTGTCCATGCTACTCCTGCTCTTCTCTTGGTCTCCCTGGGGTTGGGGGGGTTCAGCTGCAGTTCAGACACCTGCCCTGCAAGTTGTGCAACAGCGGGGTCTGCATGGGAGTGAGGTTGCCCCAGCCCCCTTCCAACCCGTGGGGCTCCAGGAAATGCAGTCTGTGGGGCTGGGAAAAGAGCAGACTTTCCCTTAAGGACAGACCATCTTTAGGACATTTGACTGTTTCCCTGTGGCGTCCTGCCAGGCTTTGAGCTGCCCTCCAGAAGGGCACAGCTGTCTCATAGCATCTCTGTGATGTCTGAGAGACCCATGAAGAAGCTGCAGAGATGCGAAGAGTATGGAAATGGTGGTGGGCAGCTGTATAGGGGCAGCTGAAAAGAGCCCTGTGTGTCCTTGGCTAGAAGGGGAGTGTGGAGACCTCCCTCTGGTGCTCTGAGAAAAGGAGAGAAGGTTGGACATCTGCACCTTGAAACTGGACTCGTCTGCTCTCAGCAGGGGCTTGTTTCTTTGTAAGGCACCATATGAGTGTGACCATCCTCCAGCTGAAAGAGGTGGGAACACAGGACAGCTGGGATCAAACTAATAGACTAGCTGTCCTCACTCTGCACCAAGTGAGAGTGAATCCTTTCCTCTCAGGACTCAGGAGAAAGCCCAAAGATTTTTATCTTTGAGGAACACTCCCCAGGGGTAACAAGGACATTGAAAAGAAAAGAAAGAATAGTATTAAAAAATCCCTAAAACACTGTTCCTCGAAACCTCCTTCTTCAGAACCGGTGGTGCAGATGCTGAAAAGGCCTTCCACATGAGGAGTGGATTTCACCTGGCAGAAATTCAGTATGTCAGAGCTAGTCAACTCCATTCCCTCCTTCCCACCACTGTACAGCAGGATGGACTCCTCTGGAGCCCATGGGCAGAGGCCCCTGATCCTCACAGCACACTCAGGCAGTGCAAAGTGGAGCTCAAGCAAGGGAGCTGCACAGAGCTCCTCTCAGCAGAGAGATGCAATATGGGGTGTTGTATGAGAACTGGAACATTTTGGGGTTTTTTTTGCTTGAAAAGTGTCTCCTAACTTCTCAATGTCTTTTCCTCCTTGGACAGTCCCACATGCCGAGGGTGAACAAATGTCCAACAGCAGCTCCTTCCATGAGTTCCTCCTACTGGTGCTCACGGACACACAGGAGCTGCAGCTCTTGCACTTCTCGCTGTTTCTGAGCATCTACCTGGCTGCCCTCCTGAGCAATGGCCTCATCATCACAGCCGTAGCCTGCGACCACCGCCTCCACACCCCCATGTACTTCTTCCTCCTCAACCTCTCCCTCCTCGACCTTGGCTCCATCTCCACCACTGTCCCCAAATCCATGGCCAATTCTCTGTGGGAAACCAGGACCATATCCTACTGGGGATGTGCTGCCCAGGTCTTTCTGCTTCTCTTCTTGTTCTCAGCAGAGTATTCTCTTCTCACTGTCATGGCCTATGACTGCTACGTGGCCATCTGCAGACCCCTGCACTATGGGACCATCATGGGCGGCAGAGCTTGTGTTAAAATGGCAGCAGCTCCCTGGGCCACTGGTTTAATCTATGCTTCTCTGCACACTGGGAACACATTTTCCATACCACTGTGCCAAGGCAATGTCGTGGAACAGTTCTTCTGTGAAATGGCCCAGATCTTCAAGCTCTCCTGCTCAGACTTCCACCTCAGGGAACTTGGGCTTGTTTTTCTTAGTTTTTGTTTACTCTTTGGTTGTTTTGTTTTCATTGTGCTGTCCTATGTGCAGATCTTCACAGTTGTGCTGAGGATCCCCTCTGAGCAGGGCCGGCACAAAGCCTTCTCCATGTGCCTCCCTCACCTGACTGTGGTCTCCCTGCTTATCAGCACTGCAATGTTTGCCTACCTGAAGCCCTCTTCCCTCTCCTCCCCACTTCTGGATCTGGTGGTGTCTGTTCTGTACTCGGTATTGCCTCCAGCAGTTAACCCCCTCATCTACAGCATGAGGAACAAGGAGCTCAAGGATGCCTTGAGGAAATCCGTTCAATGGGTACAATGTCAGTGCTAATAACTGTCCCAGTGCATCCACTCATCATTCCCAGGGTATTTGGCCTCAAGGCTATGTGTTGTTCAGTTCTTCCTTTCTTTACTTTCCTCTGTTACATTCTTGTCAAAAGACAAAAAGGGTTGGTTCGTGCCACTTGTCCTCAGGAATCTCTCGTTTGAATCTGACCGAGAGACCGTGTAGAAGCAGGAAGCCAGGCTTCCCCCTTCATCAGCAGAGATGGGGGAACCTCAGAGCCCACTAGTCGGAGCTCCCTGAGATGCCTTCAGTGCAAAGAGGAGAGTTTCCCTTTGCAGTGTCTCTTTTGCACTGACACCAAGGGAGCTCAGGGGACAGAGTGAGGCTCAGACAAATACAGATGGGGTGAGACCATGGCTCCCATGTCCATTAGGAGAGCTCAGCTTCCCTGGCCCTTGTCATGGTGTGATCTCACACGCCTCTCCTGCGAGGGTGGCAGCCAGCTGTCACCTTGGGCTGGTCCCTTCCCTCTCCAGTGCTCCAAAACTACAAGTGGAGGGGAAGCAGGGGGGAGGGGAGTCAGGCAGCAGCTTGTGGGTCAGACGCTGTGTTCCTCAGGACCATGCCCCTGCTGCCACAGCAGGCATTTCCTCACTGCAGCCTTTGGGTGGTGGCTGCAGCTTTCCTGAGACATGTCCACCAACAGCAGCAGGACTTTCTCTTTTTAGAGCTGTTCTCTTCATTTCCATGCTGTCCTTCTGTGCCCTATTCTGGGTATATGGCCCAGGAGTTCTCATAACCTGGTGGTGGTAGGGTTGTGTTTCCATGTGCATATGTCCTGTAAGTTCAGGCAGGACCAGGCAATGGGCACCCTTATGCCAGACCTGGCCTCCCGAATAACATTCCTATAATAAAAAGGGGATCTCCTCTGTGACATGCCTGAAGTCTGGCCCTTCTTCAGAAGCTGGAGTCAAAAATACACCCAAGGGATTGCACCATAAAAGGGCCTGCTGCTCTGCCTGTGCACTCCGTGGGCTCCGGGAGGCGAACTCAGAGTCCCAGTGTGATCTTTCAGGGACCAAGGGCTGCATTCAGGGTTCATTTCTCGGTGATTACTGCCAGTGGAGATGCTGAATGGTCTCTGAATTGCGGACTTGGGCTGTTACACAGGTGACAGTGCTGATGACAGCTGCCCATCTCTCTGGAAGAGAACCTGAGCCCCCAGGAGAGCTCAGGGGATCTCCAGAGACATCATGGGCCTGGAGGTGGGCAGTGAGTGGAGCCTCACAAAATGAGGGACAGTGCATGGTAGAGTCACCCAATGACACAGCACTAAATCCAGGTATGCCTGGGGAAAGGAGGGCTCTGCAATCCTGGAGAGGCAGTAGGGACGCAGGAGGCCCAGGGAAGGGGCACTGGAGAGTGATTCATGTACCCCCAGTGAAACACCACAGGCTGGAGCTAGCACACACCCGAAAACATCTCCTGCCATTGCAAACGCCCTGGGCTCACTCTGAGCACAGTCCAGGAGGGCAGACACGTGCCAGCAGTGTCAGCAGTGGTGAGCCCTCTTTGGCCGGGTCTGCTTCCCACCCCAACAAGCATGGCCTGTGCGGAGTCAGGAGTCACCCTACAGCCCCATGATCCCACAACCCTCTCCCTCTGCAGAGTATCACCACCACCCCGGGGCCCTGTGGGGAGCACCAGGGAGGGATGCAGGAATGGCCAGGCAGGCCAGCATGGACACACTCCCCTGGGGAAAGGCTCTCTGGAGCAGGGATGTCGCAGGAGAAGAGCAGGGCGGCATTCAGAGATAGAAAATGAGAATGGGAAAGAGGTTTCTCTGTGCACCAGCTCAGGGCAGGCGGCTCTGTCCCTGGGGCAGCAGGAGCTACCAGAGGGGCTGCAGGGCCAGGGCGCTTGTGCTGTCCTGGGCAGCAGGGTGGGCATGGAGGGGCTGCAGGCAGAGAGGGAGGGGGATGTGCTGGGCACAAGAGCAGGGGAGACAGAGAGTGACCAGCATCGTTGTGGGGCCTCCTCCTCTTGCCGGGGAGCTGCTCTCCTTGCCCTTAAGCCTACCCTGAGTTATGCTGTGGACATGCCTGTGCCTGGCCCTGCACCTCTCGGGTGCTGACCTGCCCTGTCCTCGTCCTGCTGACCTGACTCCCCATCTCTGCCTCAGACCTGCCCCCTCACTACGGTCAAGAAAGCCTTGGCAAGGGAAGCTGGGAACTGAGCAGATCCCAGGGAAGGCTGTAGGTTGAAAAGCTCGCTGTATATCCACATCAGCAGCTCTTGCCCAGCAGCTGAATTAAAGGTGCAAGGAGTGCTTTAGGTTTGGACCCTACCCACGTAGCGCTGCATGCAGAGTCTCAGCGAGCACAGCCACTTGGGTGTGATTTTATGATGCATAGTTAGGAGAGCAGGTTTTTCTGTTTCACAACTCATGTGTTTATGCACCATTTGCCCTGAGCTAGGGCAGCTCCAGCTCCAGCTCCCCACAAGGGGGAAGGGGCCTGGGGGGAGTGGGCTGGGAGGAAGTCGGTGTCCCGCTGCCTGGCTGAGGCCAGGTGTGGGGAGAGGTGGGGAGGGCCAGGGAGCTCCTTCCTGTAGAGCTGGTCCCCACAGTGCCAGGAGAGGGGCCAAGGCTGGGAGCAAGTGGGGCAGCAGGCCGGCAGGGGCAGGCAGGGCTGTGGCGGGGGCCACAAGGAGGGGGCGCAGCCAGTGCTGCTGTAGCGCAGCAGCTGTCACCGTCATCTCCCTTGCAAAAGGTCCCGCACTGCCCCCAGGCAAGAACAGGCTGTTCCCCCGTCCCCATGATGCCCTCCCAGGACGGAACACGCGAGCAGGGGCTCAGCCTGCCCCATGCTCAGGGCCAGCTCTCCAGGGCTGGCACAGCTTGACCTGAAGCAGCACGGGGACAAGAGCTCCTCGGGCAGGGCAGAACAAGCCCAGCTGGGAGAGGATCAGGGAGAAGACCCAAAGGTCCCTGGCTCAGCCTTGGGCTTTGGAAGACTCCCTTGCGCACCCTGAGAGGCTCCGTCTGCTTCTTCCACCCTGCCCTGTGCTCCCCATCCATTGGTCAAAGCCGAGTCCAGCATCGCCTGGGGACTCCCTTCCCCATGGCAAGGAGAGGGATGGTGTAACACGCCAATAGAGGGGCATCCGGGAGTCTTTCAGATTCCGGGGTTAGTCACACTGAACTCGAGAGATTTGTCAAGCATAAGAATTTAATAGACCTAAGCGGTTCTACACATATGACAGATGCTGGACAACACTAAACAAGTAACACCAGACAGTCTACAAATATAACAAAGCTCAAAAGTGTAGGAAAGCTAGAAACAGAACAGAACTAAACATATATCTACACATATCAGAGCTCTATGGTTAAGCCATGGATGCATGGTACAATGACCGTTTTCGCCCTTTCCTTATGGGCCACCCCTCTGGTATAATTTTCCCTAGATTGTTCTCATCGCAGTTGAGCTACGCCGGGATGATTCCAGTTTTCCCTGCAGTTGGCATCAGGGGCATCCCTGCTGATGGGTGGGTTGTTGGGTCTGCAGACTAGCTGACCATGAGTCCGAGTCCACGCAGAGGTATGTGGCTTACTTGCTTTTATCCTTCCCAGGCTCATTATCCATCCAAACTATGCCAGACCATGGTTACACAACAGAACCAATGGTCTCAGCTATCAGGATGGTCAACAGATAACAGTGTGCATGTTGAACAGACAACCCAGTGCAAAATTTCACAGTACCTAGATGCTTACAGTGTGAGTCTGTGGTGTCACTTCTCCTTTGCTGAGTAGGTTTGCTCAGCACTCATGGGGTTGTTGGGGAGCTACAGCAACCCACAGCTACCCACAGTGTGGCAACTCTGGCTGTGGTACACCCAAGGTTCCTTAACCCTTGGGGAGCACTGCAGAGCAAGCCCCTCTTCTATGGGCTGCACCATCCTGAGTGCCATGCTTGCCTGTGTGGCACCTATCAAGGGAGAAAACCTGAGAAATCCTTATTGTGGGTCAAAGCAGTAAAGCAGTGGCTGAGTAGTTACAACAAAGGGTCACAAAGTTTGCTGCCTTTTTGTCCCATTGCATCAAAACATTTGGTGGTCTTCCTTCTGATATCTATGACCTGTTATTAAGACACAGTTATTAAATCACACACAGCACAACCTTAGGCTGCCATCAGAATAAAACCATAATGTCTTGTCTTGCTTGCTTGCGCTCCTCATCCAATTCTAAGAAAAGCCAGTTTGACTCACCACCAGTGCCCACTGCATTTGCCCCGGTCATTTTCTCCTCAGTCCTGCCAGGGAGGGGGATGGATGAGAGGAGGAGGAGATGGACTTTCCAAGTTAACAACTGGCTGTGCTGCTGGTGTTGGCAACAGGGTTTTGGTTTCTACAACCATGGGACCCCGTTTGAAGATCGACAACTGCTTGGGAGAGATGGGATCTGCCTTACCAAGCGGGGCACGCGTGTCTTTGCCAACAGGTTGGCCAAGCTGTTAAGGAGGGCTTTAAACTAGGAAAGATGGGGGAAGGGGAGAGTTATAGTGACAAGATAGTTGGCAAAAGACAGCTCAAGTTGGGATGCCTCCAGCAGGTGAATGCAGCCAGGGAAGTGAGCATGGGATGTGGCTATGGAGGATCCTCTTGTATCCCTCCTGGGAAACCTGCATGCTCGATCACCTCCCTGAAATGCCTGTACACCAATGCACGCAGCTTGGGGAACAAACAGGAAGTACTAGAGATGTGTGTGAGGTCGCAGGGCCGTGATCTCATTGCCATTACAGAGACATGGTGGGATAGCTCGCATGACTGGAGTGCTGTCATGGATGGCTACGTGCTTTTTAGGAAAGACAGACCAGGATAGCGAGGTGGTGGAGTTGCTCTTTATGTGAGAGAGCAACTGGAATGTATTGAGCTCTGCCTAGGGGTGCATGAAGAGCTAGTTGAGAGCTTCTGGGTAAGGATGAAAGGGCAGGCTAGCATGGGTGACCCTGTTGTGGGTGTTTACTGCAGGCCACCTGATCAGGAAGAGGAAGTCGATGAGGCCTTCTACAGACAGCTGGAAGTAGCCTCACGATCCCAGGCCCTGGTTCTCGTGGGGGCCTTCAACCACCCCGATATCTGCTGGAAAGACAACACAGCTAGGCACAAACAGTCCCGGAGGTTCCTGCAGAGCATTGGTGACAACTTCTTGACACAGGTGGTGGAGGAGCCAACAAGCAGAGGTGTGCTGCTGGACCTCGTACTAACAAACAAAGAAGGACTGGTGGAAGATGTGGAGGTTGAGGGCAGCCTTGGCTGCAGTGACCTTGAGATGGTGGAGTTCAGGATCCTGCGAGGAGGCAGCAGGGCACTAAGTAGGATTGCATTCCTTGATTTCAGAAGAGCAAACTTTGGCCTCTTCAGGGACCTACTTGGAGGAATCTGGTGGGTTAGGTCCCTCGAAAGAAGGGGACTCCCAGAGAGCTGGTTAATATTCAAGCATCATTTCCTCCAAGCTCAAGAGTGGTGCGTCCCTATGAGTAGGAAGTCAAGCAAAGGGGGCAGGAAACCTTCATGGATTAGCAAGGAGCTCCTGGCAAGACTCAACCAGAAGGAGGAAGTCTACAGAAAGTGGAAAGGGGGACAGGCCTCTTGGGAGGAATATAGGAACATTGTCAGAGTATGCAGGGATGCGAGGAGGAAGGCTAAGGCCCATTGGGAATTAAATCTGCCAAGGGATGTCAAGGACAACAAGAAGGGCTTCTTCAAAGACATCAGTAGCAAGAGGAAGACTAGAGAGAATGTGGGTTCACTGCTGAATGGGGTGGGTGCCCTGGTGACGAAGGATGCAGAGAAGGCAGAGTTACTGAATGCCGCCTTTGCTTCAGTCTTTCCTGCTGAGGCCAGCCCTCAGGAATCCCAGACCCTGGAGGCAAGAGAGAAAGTCTGGAGAAAGGAAGACTTTCCCTTAGTGGAGGAGGATCAGGTTAGAGATCGTTTAACCAAACCTGAACACCCACAAATCCATGGGCCCTGATGGGATGCACCCACAAGTGCTGAGGAAGCTGGCGAATGTTATTGCTAGGCCACTCTGCATCATCTTTGAAAGGTCATGGAGAACAGGAGAGGTGCCTGAGGACTGGAAGAAAGCCAATGTCACCCCAGTCTTCAAAAAGGGCAAGAAGGAGGACCCAGGGAACTAGAGGCCAGTCAGCCTCACCTGCATCCCTGGAAAGGGGATGGAGCAGCTCATGCTGGAGGCCATCTCCAAGCATGTGGAGGAGAAGAAGGTGATCAGGAGTAGTCAGCATAGCTTCACCAGGGGGAATTAAGCTTAACCCATCTGATAGCCCAATGGATGGAATGACTGGCTGGGTAGATGAGGGGAGAGCAGTGGATGTTGTCTACCTAGACTTCAGCAAGGCTTTTGACACTGTCTTCCATAACATCCTCATAGGGAAGCTCAGGAAGTGTGGGCTGGATGAGTGGACAGTGAGGTGGATTGAGAACTGGCTGAATGGCAGAGCTCCGAGGGTTGTGATCAGTGGCACAGAGTCTAGTTGGCAGCCTGTAGCTAGCGGTGTCCCCCAGGGGTCAGGACTGGGTCCAGTCTTGTTCAACTTCTTCATCAATGACCTGGATGAAGGCACAGAGTGCACCCTCAGCAAGTTTGCTGATGATACAAAACTGGGAGGAGTGGCCGATACACCAGAGGGCTGTGCTGCCGTTCAGAGAGACCTGGAGAGGCTGGAGAGGTGGGCGGAGAGGAACCTCATGAAGTTCAAGAAAGGGAAGTGCAGGGTCCTGCGCCTGGGGAGCAACAACCCCATGCACCAGTACAGGCTGCAGGTGACCTGCTGGAAAGCAGCTCTGCGGAGAAGGACCTGGGAGTGCTGGTGGACACCAAGTTAAGCATGAGGCAGCAGTGTGCCCTTGTGGCCAAGAAGGCCAATGGTATCCTGGGGTGCATCAGGAAGAGTGTTGCCAGCAGGTGGAGGGAGGGGATCTTCCCCCTCTCCTCAGCCCTGCTGAGGCCACAGCTGCAGTACTGTGTCCAGTTCTGGGCTCCCCCAGGACAAGAGGGATGTAGCACTACTGGAACAAGTCCAGCGAAGGGCCACAAAGATGATTAGGGGACTGGAGCATCTCTCTTATGAGGAAAGACTGAGAGAGCTGGGCCTGTTGTGCTCGTGATGTCCCCTGCGAGTGTGTATGCTAGGGGAGCTTTGACTTCCCTACTTCGCTGGACAACACTGTTTTTCTGAGTTCCTCCTTTTCAGCCTCTCCTTTCTTCCCCTTCCCTTATGCTGCGTTACTGCACCGGAGCTCAGGCATGAGTTCGCTGTTTAGCCAAGACAGGGTCTGGAGATGCCTACAAATTTGACAAGCTGTCAGTATGGAGCACTCATGTGCTTTGTGGGTGCTCTTCTTAAGGACCTGCTGGCTTTCCTTAGCTCCTCTGCCCCTCAGGGCTGCCTCCCGTTGTCTGTCCATGGAAGAGCTCTGTACAGCTGAGTGTTGCCTTCACACAAAGGGTATCCCCCCCTCCTCATCTTCCCTTCCAGTGTCTCCTGATGGACTCGTACCCTACCATCGCAGCACTCAAGTCAAGGGACTGATCCCACCACATCTCAGGGTAATAGTAATCCTGCCTGTGCCCCAGGCTGCTTTTGTTTGCATCTATTTTGGCTTCATCACCTCAGCTGTCACACCAGCTGAAGATCTGTCACAGCAAAGCCTGTTACCAAGGTCCTGGTGCATGCAGAGGATTTGATTCCGAGTAGTGACAGGCTGACATAGAGAGCAGGTGGCAATGTAATGGTGAAATGAGGTTCCCACTAAAAGAGCAAACCCTGCAGTGGCCAAGGCCAGGGAGAAAGAGAGCTGGGCCTTGCAGGAACAGAAGGAGAGGGGGTTGCTGCCCAAGCTGACCCTGCAGCACCTTGGGGCCTGTGACAGAGGTGAATTGATCTCCAGAAGGGACAAGGTGCCACTGAGAAAGTCCTTGGGCCTGGAGAGTCTGCAATGCAGCCACCCTCTGGACATCATTAACACAGTCCCCGTTCATTTGGGGTGAGAAGAGGTTCAGAAGAAGGCGATCTAGAAGGGTTTAAGAGTGCAGGGACATGAGTAGAGACCTTGGTGTGATGTGCTTCCCATTTATGAAGCACACTTGGCTCTAGATGGGATGGACTTTGCCTGAAGGCAGTGGTGGGATCCCGTTGTTTGGGCAGAGGCAGGAAACCCAAAATGCCCTAGGGCACTTTTACCTTATTTTTGTCATTAAATGAAGTGTCTGCACTGAATTACGTCAACCATTTACACTGTAGGGATCTGCTTGTGCCTCAGCTTCATGAGTGGAGCTCTAGCAGTATTAGGCATCTCGTGTCATTTCAGATGGCCAAGGAAATTCCCTACATGGCCCCCAGCCGAGGCTCTAGAAGGACGTGAGTCTCTCACTTGCTCCATCACAGCAAGCAAACACATGCTTTGGACCACCTCTGTCTCTTCAAATGTCACCAGGTTTTTGTGTGCCAACAACTGACTCCCACCCTCCATCTCTATTGGTTACAGTGGGAGCTTAGACAAGGAGCTTGCACGCGGACGTCTATGTTGTGCTCACTACAGGTTGAGAAAGGGGAATCCCACCTCCTGTGTGTTCGTGGAGTTCGTGGGAGAGAGCTGAATCCCACTCCATCCCAGGGACTTCTACACAGGCATGAGATGCCCAGATGGACTCATCTGAGTCAATACCTGAACTATGGGAAAATGAACTCTCTTCTTGTCCCTCTCTAGGTGTGCTGTGTAGTTAAGAGATGGGCATAGGGTCTTCCAGAGTGGGATGTTTCCATGTGTCCTAGATGACCATCGTCTGATGCAACAAATAGTCATGCTGAAATCAGTGTCTCTGCATGGTTTAGAGAGGGACTCTAGGTCATTATTGTCATCTACTTTAGTGAACGTGTCCCAGGAGGAGGGAGCACAAGGGACAGAGAAATTCACTCCTTCTGCTGGGCCTCTGCTCTCGAGCGGGACCAGGCTCCTGGGACAGAGGGAGCTCATGGCAACCTGGCAGCACTGCTGAGAGACAGCTCTGTCCAGGAGTAGCTCCTCTGCAAAGAGCAGCAGGGCTCTGGGCACTGCCTGCTGTTGCTGACATGCGATGAGACAGGAAAGAGAGAAGTGAAGGCAGTGTGGAGTGGGAGGACAGCTGAGTGCTCACGGTGGGAGAAATCTTCACAGCCCCTGACACGGTAAGTCTCTGGCTGCAGGGCAACACTGCTTCCTGGAGAGGTCTTCTAAACCCATCCCATCCTATGACTGATAGATTCAGTGACCTCTGGCAGGACAGGTTCATTCTCCCATCAAGACGGTGCTGTGTGTGTCAGGGGTGCTCACAGCTGTAGCTCACGCACAGGACATATGTGAAGGGTCTTTTAGGAGGAAGGTGAAAAAAAGGCTAAGAGAAAGGGAAGGAGCTCTCCGACTAGAAAAAACTACTTAGTACTGATAAAACTAGAAAGAATTTTTTTGTTGTTGTTTGGCAAGGAATTTGGACTGCCAAACCTTCCCTCTCAGAGATCACTAGGTCTGTGAGAAAGCTCAGCAAACCCCTTCAACCCCTCCTCAGCCTACAGACAGCACCAGCATCACCTTTTTGGCCTTGTCAGGGATTTTCTGACCTGCTCCTCAGGACCTTTGAGCACAGCAATGCCTCTGCCCAGCGCCCTGTCCCGGTAGGTTTCTGTTGGGCGGAACTGCGCATGCAGAGGGTGGGATGGGGTCTGTGAGCACCGTCAGGGAAATGACATTGGGATAGAGAAGGAGCTGCCAGCAGGGAGAGTTCCAGGCAGCGAGATGGGCAGGGAATGAGAGGGAACTGCAAAGAGAATCAGCATGGGAGGAAGGATTTGGGCAAGTCATGGTCAGTCCCTCTGATGTAGACACCTTCCTCTGAGCCAGTCCTCTTTCTCTCTGCTCCCACCCAGCAGATCCTCTGCCCTGACAGCCATGGAGTGCAGGCCATGAGCCACCTCTTCTGCAGCCAGACCTGCAGCAGAGGAGAGAGGCATCTCTCCTGCCACGGGCCCATTTCGTGCTGCCCAACAAAGGCGCTGAGAGCGACCGCCCTGCAGTGTTGCTGTCTTTGAAGTAGCAAGTCCAGCTGGGGAAGATGAAAGCTTTCCTGAGTGCCCATCTGTCTCTCTCTCCTTGCCTCCCTTTGCAGCAGCATCACTGGGTTGCTCCTTCTTTGCCCTCCTGGTCTTCTCTTGGGCTGCCTGGGGTTGGGGAGTTTCAGCTGCAGTTCAGACACCTGCCCTGCAAGCTGTGCAACAGAGGGGTGTGCGTAGGAGCAAGCTGTCCCCAGCCCCCTGAACCCTGTGCGGCTCCAGGAAATGCAATGCAAGGGGTTGGCAAATTAGTTGACCTTGTCATGCTCTTCATCACTCTCTCCCTATCTGGCCTGAGAGAGAAGAATGTGGAGATCTTCCCCTAAAACCTGAAGTGCTCGGCTCTCAGCTCAGTCCCCTTTCTTTCTGAGAGAAACTTGTGACTGTGAGTGTCCTTTAGCTGAGTGAGGTGCAAGCGCAAGGCCATGAAGGGCAAGACTCATGGACAGACCACATCCTGTGACTCTGTACAAAGTCACGGTGAGCCCTTATTTCCTCTTCGGATGCACAGATGCTCATCCTGAGAGCAGTTGAAATGCCAAAGATTTCTGCCCTGTCAAAGAATGCTCCCATGGTGAGATGGAGATATCTAAAAGTTAATATCTAATCAGACACCTCCGCTGAAGATTATATTCCAGAGAAAATAGTTTCCAAAATGTTGGACAGTCTTTCCACATAAGGGGTAGAGATAATCTGCTGCAGGATGCGTACATCAGAGCTAGTCACTCCCTATTTGCACTACAGAGGAAGAGCAGATGGTAAATTGGTGTGAGGAGACGGTCTATCACATTAGAGCAGAGACATTTCGAATGGGTTGGGCCCCCGCTGCCTTCACGTGAGAGTTTCCCTGCCTTGCTAGAATGGGAGCTGGTGTGGCTGCTTCAGGTACAAACACCTGTGTTCAGGAGGGCAAGGCTGGGGGAGATGAATGCCTCACATGGATCTTCCCTTTCCAAGGCAGCTGGCAGGAGAGCTTGTCAGAGTCCAATCCTCTCTGACCAGGTTCTTTTAGCTATTCCACACATGGACGGTGTAATGTTTAATATCAACATTTACTTCTTTGAAGATATTGGACATTACACAGGATTTTTGATTTAGCAGAGTGACACAGCAATATCCTGAAATCACAATACAAGTGTGAGTTACGCTTAGCAAAATAGAGCAATTGCAGTATCAGTTCAATCACAATACCAGTGTGATCCCCATTACTGGTCTCTATCCTGTGCTCACCATCACAACGCTGGGAATCCCCAGTCACCGGGAAGGAAGACATGGGATAAAACCAGCTCAGTCACATTGCTCTCTTCCAGGTTCTTTTGCTAGTTGTTCAGTTTTTATACTCCATGGTGGGTTGAGCCACGAATACACCCCCCCCCATGCTGGTCTGGCTAACTGAGGGAGACATTCACACTCTTTTGATGGACTCAGGGGAAAACATTGACACCAGCAGATCCACTCAGTTGGGGTGTAGTCCCTTGATCCACTCAACTGACATAGCTGTTTATCTAAAACCAAGGTTACCCTCCAGTCATGGTCCCCTTTGCATTGAGATAAAGTCAGCTTTCTGTGCAACAGCTGTGGTCAGTGACACCCTACCTTAATCCCATAGCTTCACGGGCACATCACCCTTGCCCATCTCCCCCGAGCCTTCTTCCATTGTAGGGGTTTATTGGTTGGTCCAAGTGCTATATTCCTCTCTCCTCCTGGTAAACAGAGACTATTCCCACTGGGTCAACGGCCTGTGTGTCCTTAGCTCAGCTCATGGAGCCCAAACCCCTCCTACCCCCACCAAAGAACTGGAAATGTTTGTCACCTTCCTCCATTTACACCCCCCAGCAGAGCAGCACTGACTCCTCTGGAAATCGTTAGCAGAGGCCCCTGCTCTGCATGGCACACTCAGGCAGCACAAAGCGGAGCTCCAGCCAGGGAGCTGAAAGAAGGTAAAGGAGAGAGGAAAGTGGGAGGTTCTGTGAGGAAGGCAAAGGGTTTGTCTCCCAGAAGACTGCTCTGATTTGTGCCTGTCTTTTCCTCCTTGGACAGGCCCCCATGACCAGAGTCAGCAAATGTCCAACAGCAGCGCCTTCAAAGAGTTCCTCCTCCTGGCATTTGCAGATACGCGGCAGCTGCAGCTCTTGCACTTCTGGCTCTTCCTGAGCATCTACCTGGCTGCCCTCCTGGGCAATGGCCTCATCATCACAGCCATAGCCTGTGACCACCGCCTCCACACCCCCATGTACTTCTTCCTCCTCAACCTCTCCCTCCTCGACCTTGGCTCCATCTCTGTCACTGTCCCCAAATCCATGGCCAATTCCCTGAGCAACACCAGGGCCATTTCCTACTGGGAATGTGCTGCACAGCTTTTTCATTTTTACTTTCTCATCGCAACTGAGTATTCTGTTCTCACTGTCACGGCCTATGACCGCTATGTGGCCATCTGCAAACCCCTGCACTATGGGACCGTAATGAGCAGCAGAGCTTGTGTCAAAATGGCAGCAGCTGCCTGGAGCACTGGTTTTCTCTATGGTCTCCTGCACACTGCTAACACATTTTCCATACCACTCTGCCAAGGCAATGTCCTGGAGCAGTTCTTCTGTGAAATTCCCCAGATCCTCAAGCTCTCCTGCTCAGAGGCGTACTTCAGGGAACTTGGGGCGCTTGTGGTTAGTCTTTGTTTAGTCTTTGGGTGTTTCATCTCCATTGTGCTGTCCTATGTGCAGATCTTCACTGCTGTGCTGAGGATCCCCTCTGAGCAGGGCTGGCACAAAGCCTTCTCCATGTGCATCCCTCACCTGGCTGTGGTCTCCCTGTTTATGAGCAGTGTCATGTTTGCCTACCTGAAGCCACCCTCCCTCTCCTCCCCAGTTCTGAATCTGGTGGTGGCTGTTATCTATGTAGTGGTGCCTCCAGCAGTGAACCCCCTTATCTGCAGCATGAGGAACAAGGAGCTCAAGGATGCACTGAAGAAACTCGTTCAACTGCTACTACTTCAGCAGCAATAAGCTGCCCATCTCTCCTCACAAGCGATTTCCAATTTACCTGGGCAACTCTTGTGCTTTGGGCATTCTGTCTGTGATAATTCTGCTTGTAAATGCTTGGATTCATCCCACTTCTCCAGCAGCACAAAGCCGATCTGTCTGACCTAGAAGCCTTCCATAAATCTGCGTAGCGCCTCCCTGCCTCCCTGGCCTCCCTGCCAGCATGTCTGTAATAAAAGGGGATTTCCTGAGGACAGTGCCTGAAGGTTGGGCTCTTCTTCTCAAGCTGGAGCCAAGAATGCACTCAGGGAGTTGCACCCAAAAAGGCCCTTTGCTGTGCTTGGGTTTTCCTTGGGCTAAGGGGCATGAGCTCACAGGGTGATGTGTTTGGGCAGGAGGGCTGGAGTCAGCTGTAACTTGTGGGTGCCCAGTGTCTCTGGAGCAGGTGAGTGGTCAAGTGGTGTCTGCTGGGGACTGTCTGCCATATTACAGGGCTGGTGAGAGATGTCCATGCTTCTGGAAGGGAATATGGAGCCACCGCGAGAGCACAGGGGATCTCCTGGGAGAGCATGTGCCTGGGATGGGCAGTGAGTGGAGACTCCCAAAACCAAGTGGAGTCCCCCAAAGGTACATACAACCAGGTGCCAGCAAGAAGAGATGGATGCAGGATACTCGCCACTTGCACACTCCCCAGCCACTGCTCTGCTCGCTGCCTTCCCTTGGCTCCTCAACCCAGACACACAGCGAAGCTCTTGTGGAAACACCACAAGGTGGCCAAGGCACTCTGGGCTCACAAGGCCTGTGCAAATGATCAGCACAAGATTAGGCAGGGACAGAGCTGGCTCCTTGGGCGATGCTTTTGTTTTCAGAGGGAAGGATCCTGCTTTCTTTGGGCACAGCAGGCTGCTGCTTTCCACTCCCATCCCCGCAGGAACCTCCAGCTAGGCATGGGGGAATGGGGATTTTCTTTAGTAATACAAAAGTTACAGATACAATGGAGAAACAGTTGAGAGTCCTGAAGGCCTCCTGAGACCAAAGGAACCTCCTTCCTTCCCTTTAGTTACTTGCACAAGGAGCCCCAGTGAAGGGACAAAGGGTGCAGAGGCTTTGAAAAGAGGCCCAAGCAATGAGACAGCCCCAGACTGCAGGTCTGCTCAAATGCCAGCTGTCCTGGCTGCACAGGCTCTGCAAGAGCAGTCCGGGCTCCACAGCTGGGTCCACAGAGCACTGAGGGCTGGGTGCCACGGGCAACCTGGTCCTGAGCACATCTTCACCCCTCCCAGAGCCAGGAGCCCAAGAGCTCTGAGACTTCCTCTGGTCAAGCTACGGACGCTTTGGGGCATCACATAAAGGTACCCAAGAGATGCTGGCATTTATTATAAGGGTCTTGCACTTGTCCAATATGGCACTACAACCTTCTAGGAAAAAGTGGGGGCACAACAGCGTTTGCAGAGGGGCTGGCAGTAACAGCAGTTGTGGGATGCGGAATTTGCAGCACAGAAGAGGTACCAGGAGGTGAACCCACACCCCATGTCACCCAGGGAAGACAGGTGCATTTATGGAAGCCTTCGCATCCATACGCAGCCTCATCTCATCCACTTGCAGCTGCTTTCACAGAGGGCTCACGATGTTGGCAAAGATCTTCACAGGTGTCCTGCCTAGTTAAGAGATGGGAATAGGGTCTTCCAGACTGGGACATTTCCATGTGTCCTAGATGACCATCCTCTGATGAGACAAATTGCAATGCTGCAATGGGTCTCTCTCCACTCTTTAGAAAAGGCCCATAGGTGATTCTTTCAGTCTACTTCAGTGACCGTGTCCCAGGAGGAGGAAGCACAAGGGACAGAGAAATTCACGCCTTCAGCTGGACCACTGTTGCTGAGCAGAGGCAGGCTCCTGGGACGGAGAGACCTCCTGGCAACGTGGCAGCACTGCTGGGAGACAACTCTTTGCAGGAGCAGCTCCCCTGTCAAGAGCAGCAGGGCTCTGGGCACTGCCTGCTCTTGCTGACATGCGATAAGACTAGAGAGAGAGAGAAGTGAAAGGGAGTGTGGAGTGTGAGGCCAGAGGAGAGCTCCTTGTGGGAGGAATCTTCCCAGCCCTTTGCACGGTAAGCCTCTGGCTGCAGGGCAATGCTACTGCTGTTGCTGGAGGGGTCTTCTAAACCCAGCCGATAATGGAGGGTTTTCTTAAGGACTGCTCTCCTGGCTTCTCCGGAGTGCAGGAGGGCATTCCCTGCCACAGCATCCCAGCGACAGGGTGTCCTGCTGCCTTCTGCCAGGGAAAGCTGCATGGGTGTGAAGCCAGGGTGTGCCAGAGGTCTACCTGGGGCTGTAATTCCAAGCAGTGTTCCTGCACCCCAGGGTGCTGTGTGCCCCGGGCAGCGACTCTTCTGCCTGCGAGGGTCAGCACTCAGCCTGCCCAACAAACTCCCCACAGCGCTGTGGGGAGAAGCTCTGGGTGGGAGGAGAGATCCCATCAGGGCAGGCTGAGTGTGCTGTGGAGAGGGTGGTGCGTGGGTCAGGGCTGCTCACAGCTCCAGCTCACCCTGAGGACATTTCTGGAGGGCACTTTTCAAAAGGAAGGTCAAGGCCGGGGCTACTTGAAAGGGAAGGAGCTTTTCTTCTAGGCTGTGTGCTTTCAGTTCGTTATTTTGGGGAGGGGGAAAAAGGAAAGAGTTTTGTGGTTTGGGAAGGAACTGAGACTCTCAACCCTTCCCTCTCAGAGATCACTAGGTCTGTGAGAAAGCTCAGCAAACCCCTTCAACCCCTCCTCAGCCTACAGACAGCACCAGCATCACCTTTATGGCCTTGTCAGGGTTTTTCTGAGCTGCTCCTCAGGACCTTTGAGCACAGCAATGCCTCTGCCCAGCGCCCTGTCCCGGTAGGTTTCTGTCGGGCAGAACTGAGCATGCAGAGGGTGGGATGGGGTCTGTGAGCACCGTCAGGGAAACGACATTGGGATAGAGAAGGAGCTGCCAGCAGGGGGAGCTCCAGGCAGCGAGATGGGCAGGGAATGAGAGGGAACTGCAAAGAGAATCAGCATGGGAGGAAGGATTTGGGCAAGTCATGGTCAGTCCCTCTGATGCACACACCTTCCTCTGAGCCAGTCCCCTGTGTCTCTGCTCCCACCCAGCAGATCCTCTGCCGTGACAGCTGTGGAATACAGGCCATGAGCCACCTCTTCTGCAGCCAGACCTGCAGCAGAGAAAAGGGGCATCTTTCCTGCGACCGGCCACATCCCTTGACTCTGTAGAAAGTCACGGTGAGCCCTTTTTTCCTCTTGGGGGGCACAAATGCTCATCCTCAGAGCAGCTGAAATGACAAAGATTTCTACATCATTTTAAAGCTTTCTGTGCAACAGCTTTGGTCAGTCACACCCTACCTTATCCCCTGAGCTTCATGGGCACATCACCCTTGCACACCTCGCCCAAGACTTCTTCTGTTGTAGGGGTTTACTGGTTGGTCCAAGTGCTATATTCCTCTCTCCTTCTGCTAAACAGAGACTATTCCCACTGGGTCACCGGACTGAGTGTCCTTAGCTCAGCTCATGGAGCCCAAACCCCCTCCTATCCCCACCAAAGAACTGGAAATGTTTGTCACCTTCCTCCATTTACACCCCCCAGCAGAGCAGCACTGACTCCTCTGGAAATCGTTAGCAGAGGCCCCTGCTCTGCATGGCACACTCAGGCAGCACAAACCGGAGCTCCAGCCAGGGAGCTGAACGAAGGTAAAGGAGAGAGGAAAAGTGGGAGGTTCAATGAGAAAGGCAAAGGGTTTGTCTCCTAGAAGACTGCTCTAATTTGTCCCTGTCTTTTCCTCCTTTGACAGGCCACCATGCCCAGCGTCAGCAAATGTCCAACAGCAGCTCCTTCAACGAGTTCCTCCTCCTGGCATTTGCAGATACGCGGCAGCTGCAGCTCTTGCACTTCTGGCTCTTCCTGGGCATCTACCTGGCTGCCCTCCTGGGCAACGGCCTCATCATCACAGCCGTAGCCTGTGACCACCGCCTCCACACCCCCATGTACTTCTTCCTGCTCAACCTCTCCCTCCTCAACCTTGGCACCGTCTCCACCACTGTCCCCAAATCCATGGCCAATTCCCTGAGCAACACCAGGGCCATTTCCTACTGGCGATGTGCTGCACAGGTGTTTCATTTTTACTTTCTCTTAGCAACTGAGTATTCTGTTCTCACTGTCATGGCCTATGACCGCTACGTGGCCATTTGCAAACCCCTGCACTACGGGACCATCATGAGTAGCAGAGCTTGTGTCAAAATGGCAGCAGCTGCCTGGAGCACTGGTTTTCTCTATGGTCTCCTGCACACTGCTAACACATTTTCCATACCACTCTGCCAAGGCAATGTCCTGGAGCAGTTCTTCTGTGAAATTCCCCAGATCCTCAAGCTCTCCTGCTCAAACACCTACCTCAGGGAACTTGGGGTGCTTGTGGTTAGTGGCTGTTTAGCTTTGGGATGTTTTGTTTTCACTGTGCTGTCCTACGTGCAGATCTTCACAGTTGTGCTAAGGATCCCCTCTGAGCAGGGCCGGCACAAAGCCTTTTCCATGTGCCTCCCTCACCTGGCCGTGGTCTCACTGTTCATCAGCACTATCATGTTTGCCTACCTGAAGCCCCACTCCCTCTCCTCCCCAGCTTTGGATCTGGTGATGGCTTTTCTCTATGCAGTGGTGCCTCCAACAGTGAACCCTCTCATCTACAGCATGCGGAACAAGGAGCTCAAGGACGCACTGAAGAAACTGGTTCAACTGCTACTACTTCAGCAGCAATAAGCTGCCCATCTCTCCTCACAAGCGATTTCCAATTTACCTGGGCAACTCTTGTGCTTTGGACATTCTATCTGTGATAATTCTGTTTGTAAATGCTTGGATTCATCCCACTTCTCCAGCAGCACAAATCCTGTCTGTCTGGCCAGTTGCCTTCCATAAATCTGCATAGCACTGTGTCCAGGCAGGCCTCCCAGGTAGCATGTCTGTAATAAAAGGGGATTTCCTGAGGACAGTGCCTGAAGGTTGGGCTCTTCTTCTCAAGCTGGAGCCAAGAATGCGCTCAGGGAGTTGCACCCGAAAAGGCCCTTTGCTGTGCTTGGGTTTTCCATGGGCTAAGGGGCATGAGCTCATAGGGTGATGTGTTTGGGCAGGAGGGCTGGAGTCAGCTGTAACTTGTGGGTGCCCAGTGTCCCTGGAGCAGGTGAGTGGCCAAGTGATGTCTGCTGGGGACTGTCTGCCATATTATGGGGCTGGTGAGAGATGTCCATGCTTCTGGAAGGGAATATGGAGCCACCCCGAGAGCACAGGGGATCTCCTGGGACAGCATGTGCCTGGGATGGACAGTGAGTGGAGACTCCCAAAACCAAGTGGAGTCGCCCAAAGGTAAAGGGCTAAAGCGAAGAATGCACTGAATGAGAGCTCAGAAATCTCAGGCAAAGCAGTGGGGACCCAGCAGGCACAGGGAAGGGAGCCTCAAGAGTGGTTCATGTCATCTAAAAGGAAAAAAAGCCCACATTCATTCTGCCAAATGACATATGTGAACACTCCTGAGCCATTTGAAATGCCCTGTGCTTGCTTCCAGCATCGTCCACAGCCACAGAGCCTGGGAGGGGGTGGTCAGGCACAATGGTGCTGGTCCAGCTGGGTCTACCCTCACCAGCATGGCCACTGCGGAGTCACCCTGTGGCCCCAGAGCCTGCTTGCTCTGCAGAGCAGCACTGGCAGCCCAGGGGCCTTCAGGGAGCACAGGGGAGGGGTGCAGGAATGGCTGGTGAGGTTGGCATTGATACACTCCCCTGGGGAAAGGCTCTGTGGGGATCAGAGACATCCAGGGGGGAGTAGGGGTGCATGTGTGTGCAGGGGAGGAACACCAAGAGAAACCCTTTACTGTGTGCACCGGCTCAAGGCAGGCGTCTCTGTCGCTGGGGCAGCAGGATCTGCCTGAGCAGCCCTGGGACCAGGACTCTGGGGCTGTTCTGGACAGGGGCTGGGGCTGTGGTGCAAGTGCCCAGAGCTTTGCAGCCCCCTGAGGTGGGCACTGCTGTGGGGCCACCCTCAGCCTGGGCTGCTCTGCTGGGTGGTCTGGGGAGAGGGCAGGGGAGGTGGGGAGAGCTGGGGATTTGCTGCGATGGGCTGGAAAGGGCCTGGGAGAGGCAAAACGCCAGCAGGCAGCTCCTGTGTGTGAACAGCAGTGTGGGAGCACCCACCAGTGTGCTTGCAGGCAAATGCAGGTCTCCTGGGAGAGGCACCAGGACATGGAGGGTGCAGAAGAGAAGAGCCCAGGGTGTTCCCTGTGTTGCATGGACACACTGGGGAAGCTGCCAGAAGGCCATCGTCCTGGACCAGCCCCTCACATGGCCCCTTTCCACTGCTGGCTGCTCACCCCAGCTGTGGGGTGGTGCATGGCCAGCTCCATCCTCCTGCAGGTCTCCATATCCCGATGGAGGGGAAAAGGCCAGCCTTGCATGGTCACTCTTCTGCACCTGACCCCAGCAGATCTGGGAGCATGGCTGTCTGCTAACAGGTGTGGGGGCCCCAGCCCGGACTGGGCAGGGGCCGGGTGCTTGGATCCCCCAGACTCTGGGGGATCATTTCATAATCATTGAATAATACTCCAGCCCTTTCCATGTGCGAGGTCTCTGGTTCCAGCTCCGGCTGAGTTCTGGCTTTCCTCACTCCATCCCTGTGTGCATGAACAAGGTCTCAAAGCTCTTCCTGGGCTGACCGTCCCCCTTCCACCCTCTGTGCATTCCATCCTGGCACCTTGAGTGTTGGTGGTGCTGCTAGGGCAGAGGTGGAATGTTACCCGATGAAGCTCTTCAAGGAGATCCCTGGGGAAAAGCTGTGCCCAGTCCCGGCCTCATGCCCAGCCCCAGCGAGGCAGAGGGGAGCTGCCCTCTCCCAAGCCACCCTGGCGGTGCACTGGACAGGTGATGCCTTTGTGGGCAGCCAGGCTCCAGGTTCAGGCTGGATGCCAGCTCGAGGGTAGGAGCACTGGGATTTTCATGGGCTTCCAGTGGTGAAGGCAAGTGGACAAAAGTGCTAGTGCAAAGGCTGGTGGTGGAAAAGGCAGTGTGGGGCTGGTGAAGGCCCTCCCTCTGCTCCCCATGGGGAGGAGAGTCCCCAGGCAATGCTGAGCTCCACTTTGTCCAGCGGGAGGGGAGCACAGGGCAGGGTGGAAGAAGCAGATGGAGCCTCTCAGGATGCATGAGAGAGTTTTCTTACCCCTGTTACCCCCCTTTCTCACCATCTTACCCCTGATGCTGCCCCAGCCAGGCTCGCTCTGCCCTGCCCGAGGAGCTCTCATCCCTGTGCCAGCCATGCCGGAGCAGAGGCTGAGGAGCTGGAGGTGCCTCAGGCCAAGCTGTGCCAGCCCTGGGGAGCTGGCCCTGAGCACAGGGCAGGCCTAGTCCCTCCTCGTGTGCCCCATCCTGCTGGGAGGGCAGCACAGGGATGGGGATCAGCCTGCTCCTTCCTGGGGGCCATGCGGGACCTTTTGGGAGGGAGGCGAAGCTGACAGCCGTTGCACTGCAGCAGCACCGGCTGTGCCCCCTCCATGAGGCCCCTGCCACATCCCTGCCCACCCCTGCCCCTGTCTGGCCTGCTGCCCCCTTGCTCCCAGCCCCTGGCCCCTCTCCTGGCACTGTGGGGACCAGCTCTGCAGGCAGCAACTCCCTGGCCATCCCCACCTCTCCCCACATCGGGGATCCAGCCCCAGCCAGGCAGCAGGACACCTGCTCAGAGGTAGAGGAGATGAGGGAGAGTGGGACAGGACAAGGGCTCTTGCTGCTCCCAACAACATCCTCTTTGTAGCAGGAACCCAGATGCAGATGGTGCTTAAACACTTGTACCGGGATACAGAAACACTTGCTCTCGTAACTATGCATCATCAAATCAGACCCCAAGTGGCTGCCCTCACTTTTTCATTCAGCTAAGCATCTGTGGGCAGTGTTTCATGGGTAGGGGCTGAAATCTGAAGCCCTCCTTACACCTTTGAATTGGCTTTCAGGCAAGAGTTGCTGTGGGGATAGACGGTCACCTTTTGTACCTACAGCCTTCTCTGGGATCTGTTCGGATCCCAGCTTCCCTTGCCAAGGCTTTCTTGCCTGTAGTGAGGGGCCAGGTCCGAGGCAGAGATGGGGAGTCAGGTCAGCAGGATGGGCACAGGGTCAGGTCAGCACCCGAGAGGTGCAGGGCCAGGCACAGGCATGTCCACAGCGTAAGTCAGGCGAGGCCCCAGGACAAAGGGAGCAGCTCTCCAGCAAAGGGGAGGAGGCCTTGCAATGAGGCCGGTCACTCCCTGTCTGCCCTGCTTTTGCATCCAGCAGATCCCCCTCCCTCTCTGCCTGCAGACACTCCATGCCCACCCTGCTGCCCAGCACAGCATGAGTGCCCTGACCCTGCAGCCCCTCTGGCAGCTCCTGCTGCCCCGGGGACAGAGCTGCCTGCCCCGAGCTCGTGCACAGAGAAACCTCTTTCTTGTTCTCATTTTCTCTCTGTGAATGCTGCTCTCTTATTTTCCACAGATGTCCCTGCTCCCCAGAGAGCCTTTCCCCAGAGGAATGTGTCCATGATGGCCTGGCCGACCGTTCCTGCATCCTCCCCTGTGCTCCCTGCAGGGCACTGGGCTGGTGGTGCTACTCTACAGAGCGAGTGGGCTGTGGGGCCCTGAGGCCACAGGGTGACTCCTGACTCTGCGCTGGCCGTGCTGGTCAGGGTGGGAAGCAAAACCAGCTGGACAGGGCTCACCACCACTGATACTGCTGCCACCCATCCGAGCGCATGGCCTGTGCTCAGAGTGAGCCCAGGGCGTTTGCAATGGCAGGAGATGTGTTTGGGTGTGCACTAGCTCCAGCCTGTGGTGTTTCACTGAGGGTGCAGGAGTCACTCTCCAGTGAACCTTCCCTGGGCCTCCACTGCCTCTCCGGGATTGCAGAGCCCTCCTTTCCCTATCCATACCTGGGTTTAGTGCTTTACCTTCTGGTTACTCCACCATGGACTGTCCCTCATTTTGTGAGGCTCCACTCACTGCCCACCCCAAGGCACATAATGTCCCTGGAGATCCCCTGAGCTCTCCTGGTGCCTAAGATTCCCCTCCAGAAGCATGGGCATCTCTCATCGCACTGTCACCTGTGGCACAGCCCTGAGCAGGCAATTCAGAGACCATTCCCCATCTCCACTGGCACTGGTCACCAAGAGATGAGCCCTGGATCCAGCCCTTGCTCCCTAACAGATCTCTCTGGCACTCTGAGCTCGTCCTATGGAGCCCACAGAGTTCACAAGCAGAGCAGAGGCCCTTTTGTGGTGCAGTTCCTTGGGTGTATTTTTGGCTCCATCTTTGAAGAAAGGCCTGAGTTCAGGCATGTCACAGGGCAGAGCTCCTTTTATTATGGAAATGTTATTCTGGAGGCCAGGGCTGGCAGAAAGGTGCCCAATGCCTGGTTCTCTTGGTGCTCACAGGAATGCACCACCACCACATTACGAGAGTGCTCAGGCCATCTACATACTTCAGAGCACAGCAGGCCAGTGTGGATATGAGGAAAAGAAGCCCTGAATAAAGAAAGTCCTGCTACCATTGGCAGACATGTCTCCAGGAAGGCTGCAGCTCCCATGCAAAGGCTGCAATGAGGAAATGTGTGCTGTGGTAGTGGGGGGATGGTCCTGAGGAGCAGAGGGTCTGTCCCCACAGGCTGCGTCCAGACTGCCCTGCTGCAGCCAGACCCTCCTGATTGTGAACAGTGGAGCACGGTATGGGAAGGGACCAGCCCATGGTGACACCTGGCTGCCACCCTTGCAGAAGAGGGGTGTGAGATCACACCCTGGCTGTGGCCAGGGAAGATGAGCTCTCCTAATGGACATGGTCTCACCCTGCCTGTACTCACCTGAGCTCCCTTGGTGTCAGTGCCAAGAAAGACACTGCAAAGGGAAACTCTGCTCATTGCACTGCGGGCATCAGAGGGTGCTCAGACTAGCAGGCTCTGAGGTTCCCCCATCTCTGCTGATGAAGTGGGACACCTGCCTTCCTGCTTCAACACACTCTCTGTCTCAGATTCAGATGAGATTCCTGAGGACAACTGGCATGAATGAGATAAGTGAGAAAGAAAGAAATGAACAACACACATGCTTGATGCCAGATACCCTGGGTATGAGAAGTAGACGCACATGATACGCACGTTTTACCCATTGAACCATTTTCCCCAGCACATCCTTGAGCTCCTTCTTCCTCATGCTGTATTTGAGGGGGTTCAGTGTTGGAGGCACCACTGAGTACAGAACAGCCACCACCAGATCCAGAATTGGGGAGGAGAGGGAAGAGGGCTTCAGGTAGGCAAAAATTGCAGTGCTGATAAACAGGGAGACCACAGCCAGGTGAGGGAGGCACATGGAGAAGGCTTTGTGCTGGCCCTGCTGAGAGGGGATCCTCAGCACAACTGTGAAGATCTGCACATACGACAGCACAATGAAAATGAAACACCTGAAGACTAAACAAATAGTAACCACAAGAGCCCCAAGTTCCCTGAGGCAGGCGTCTGAGCAGGAGAGCTTGAGGATCTGGGGAATTTCACAGAAGAACTGCTCCAGGACATTGCCTTGGCAGAGTGGTATGGAAAATGTGTTAGCAATGTGCAGGAGAGCACAGAGAAAATCACTGGTCCAGGCAGCTGCTGCCCTCTTGACACAACCCCTGGAGTCCATGAGCATGCCATAGTGTAGGGGTCTGCAGATGGCAACAAAGCGGTCATAGGCCATGACAGTGAGAAGAGAATACTCTGCTGCGAAAAAGAAGAGAAGCAGAAAGACCTGTGCAGTACATCCCCAGTAGGAAATGGCCCTCGTGTCCCACAGGGTATTAGCCATGGATTTGGGGATAGTGACAGAGATGGTGCCAAGGTCAAGGAGGGAGAGGTTGAAGAGGAAGAAGTACATGGGGGTGTGGAGGTGGTGGTCGCAGGCTACGGCTGTGATGATGAGGCCATTGCCCAGGAGGGCAGCCAGGTAGATGCCCAGGAAGAGCCAGAAGTGCAAGAGCTGCAGCTGCCATGTGTCTGGAAATGCCAGGAGGAGGAACTCCTTCAGGGAGCTGCTATTGGACATTTGCTCCCTCCCAGCTGAGGGAACCTTCTAAGGAGGAAGCGTCATTGACAAGTTGGGACAGACTTCTCTGCGGAAAATTTCTGCATAACCTCCCCCAAACACACACACATTACCTCTCGCCATCTCAGCACCACTGTCATTGAGCTCCATGGCTGGAGCTCTGGTCTGTGCTGGCTGAGGTTGCTGTGAGGAGCAGGGGCCTCTGCCCGTGGGCTCCAGAGAAGGGCAGACCTACAGCACTGCATACATGGGAGCAGGGGTGTCTCAACTTCTGTATTCACCTTTTGAACCAGATTTAATCCACTGCTCATGCAGAAGGGCTTTCAGCATCTTCTCTCCCAGTTCTAAACAATGGGAGTTCATTAAGAGTTTTAAGGATTTCCTTGTTATATTTTATTTTATCTTATTTTTGGTGCCCTTGTCACACCCGAGGAGGATTCTTGGAGACAGAAATCCTCAGTATTGCTACTGCTCTCAGAGTGACCAGCTGTGATTACTGAGAGGCAAAAGGATTCACTGTAGCTTTAGTGCAGAGTGAGGAGAGCTGGTCTGCCCATCCGTCTTCTTCCCAGATGCCCTGTGCTCGCACCTCAGAAGTGGAGGACAATTGCACTCATGTTACCCTAAAAAGAAACGACACCAGTAAGGGCAGAGGAAGCCAGTCTCAATGTGCAGATCAACAAACTCAGCACCCTTTCCCTGAGCATCTGAGGGACATCTCAGCACTCCCCTTCTAACCAGGAGCACCTTGGACTCATTCCAGTTGCCCACATGCAGCCTGCCAGCAGCATTTCCGTGACCTCAGTATCTAGGAGGTTCTCCATGGGGCACCTAGATAACACCAAGATGCAATGGGGGATCTGTGGCCTTCTGGAGGGCAGAGTGCAGCCCAGCTGGACACCCCAAGGAACTAGTGGAATGTCCTAAGATGGGGTGTCCTGAAGAGAGAGCTGGCTCATTCCCAGCCCACAACACTGCATTGCTTAGAGCCCTAAACATTAGAGGGGGGCTTGGGCACCTCAGCATCAAGGAGAGGTCTGCATGGCAGGACCCACAGGGTCAGTGTCTGAACTGCATCGGAAACCCCCCTGCCCAGAGAGTCCAAGGGCAAGGACAAGGGCAGCATGGACAGGTGGGTACCGGAGAGCAATACCATGATATTTCTGCTGAGGGAGGGAAGCAGAGGGAGCTGTGCCATAGCTGAGGCTCTGCAGCCCAAATATCTGCAAATGTCTTCAGCCTGGGGCACAGGCAGGAGCAGGTGGAGATGCACAAGCTTTCACAATGCTGCCACATGGCTGGAATAGCTGAAATGTGTGGAATTGCTCACAGCACTGGAGGGCTGTGATGGCAGGCTACAAGCTCTTCAGGAGAGATTGGCATGGAAGATGAGGCAGGAGGATGCCTTTTGTGTGAAGGGGCAGCTCAGATGTATGGAGGTCTTGCCTGGGATGGAGCAGGGGCTGGGTGAGAGCTTGTGGGTGAGCGTGAATTTCAGACCACTCAGGCTGAGGAGGTGGATGCATCTCCTTGAATCAACGTGAGGAAGCCTGTGGATCACAGGGCCTGCTTCTTATGCAGGCAATTTCATCCTCCTGTCACAGCAGAGTGCAAGCAGTGCAGGAGGTTTCTGGAGGGTGTCAGGACATTGAGAGGGATGACCACTATGACAACAAGGCTCTTCTTTGAAAGGTTGTGGAGATTGGGGGAGGTGCCAATGATGAGAAAAAGGAAGATGTTGTGCCCATCTGCCAAAAAGGCCACAAGGATGACCCGGGGAGCTGCAGGCCATTCCGCCTCACTTGAGTGTGGAGTGTGTCATGGAGCGATTCATCTTGGATCACCTTTCTGGGCACATGAAGGAGAAGAAGGTGACTCGGAACAGTCCACATAGATTAAGTGAAGGGAAATCGTTCCTGACCAACCTGATTGCCTTCTGTGATAAAAGACCAGTCTTGTGGAGGAGCGGAGAGTAGTGGAGGTCCCTTACCATGATTTTAAGCAAGCTGTTTGACACTGTCTCCCACAATATTCTTGTATACAAGAAAGGCATTGTGATAGGCTGGGTAGACAACCAGATGGTTAAAAAGCTGGCTGGATGATCGAGCTCAGAGGGTTTTTAGGAAGGGGTCGTTCTTTCCCTGGAAGCTGCTGACAAGTGGAGTATGCAGGGGTCTATACTGCCACCTGACCTGTCTAACAGGTTCATCAGTGACCTGGAGGAGGCAACTCTCATCACATTTGAGATGACACCTCATCAGGCAGAGCAGTCACATGCTTGAGAGCTGCCATTGGGAGGGACCTCAGCAGGGAGGAGGAATGGGCTATCGGGATCTTTGTGAAATTCAAGCAGGACAAATGCCAGCTCCTGCATCTCGGATAGACTAACACCCTGAAGCGATACAGGCTGGGGAGTCCCTGTCTGGGCAGCAGCTCAGCGGAAAAGCACCTGGGAGACTTTGTGGGCAGGAAGCTGATCGTGAGCCAGCAGCGTTCCTTGGCAGCCACGGAGGTGACAGCATCCTGTCCTGCATGAACCAGAACAAAGCCAGGAGATGGAGGGAAGTGATTATCCCCCTCTACTCTGCCTCATTAGAGCACATCTAGATGCTGCATCCATTTGGGGGCCCTGTAGAAGAGCACTGCTGATCACTCTGAGTGATTTCAGTTGCAGGCCCCCAAGGTGATTGGGGGCTGGAGCACTTGTCCTGTGAGGAGAGGCTGAGGGAACGAGTTTGTTGAGCCTGGAGAAGGGAAGGCTTTTGGAGCAACTCGGAGCAGCTTCCCAACTCAAGGTTGCCACCCATAGTGAACCAGTTTTTACAGGGATTCATGGCAGGAGAATGAGAGAATGAATCAAGACTTCATGATGAAGGACTGCTTGTCCTGAATGGGTCCTCCTCACCGTCTACAACACCACTTCACTACAACATGACTCCCAATGAGTGTGATGCATGCAGAAAGTCATGGCATGAGGGTGATTGCACTCTAACAGGCCTAAGGTCCTTTGCAGATCCAGTAAAATTCAGAAGGATTGGGAGGGCCTTCAACATCCTAGGCACACATTTGTAAGGTCAGCTTTGTCATTGTGGGAGGCTGAGGGCGCTGGGTTGGTTCAGTGTGGAGAAGAGGATGCTTTGGGCAGACTGAATAACAGCCTGCCAATCCCTACCAGGAGGTCATCAAGAAGATGGAGCCAGGCTCTTCACCGTTGTGCACCATGGCAGGATGAGGCCCAGTGGGCATGAGCTGGAAGAAGAGAGGTTCAGGCTGGGGATAAGGGCCAACGTTTTACCCATGCAAACAGTGAAGCACTGGGGCAGGTTGCCCAGAGGGTTTGTGCCATCTCCATCCTCAGAGGTTTTCAAGACCTAAATGACTGAAGGCCTCAGCAAGCTGGTTGGAGCTGATAGGTGAGCCTGCTGTGAGAAGGAGGTTGGGCTAGAGACAACCTGAGGTCCCTTCCAGCCTGAAGCATTTGGCATTTCCTTCCACACTGGGTCTTCTCTTGTTGACCTTAGGGAAAACAGTCAGCTTCCCCATGACCATGGAAGTATGTCAGACAAAAGTATGAGCAGATCAACTGCGTGTGTCTTGTGCTGCACTGGTGAGACTAGTTCAGATTCAGGGCTGCTTGGCAGGTACCCCCCCACATAGCCCTGGGCTTTCATTTGCTTCACCTTTTATTGCATTTCTCCCTCTTTTCCACCTTACAAACTCTTCTCCTTTACCACCCTGATCTCCTCCCATGCAATCAGACCACCTCTCTTTACCCTGTCCCCATTGACCCTGCTTTTGCTGCCTTTGTACCTTCCTTTGCCTTCTCCCAAATGGTTGCCGTGCTCATTTCCACCATTGCCAGCACTTCCTTCAAAATACTACCCCCTTTATTATCTGGAGTGTCCTGCAGTTCGTCATGCTGTTATCCTGTGAGAGGCCTGGCAAGATGGGACGAGGCATCTGCACGCACACATTCAGAGCTGACAGAAAGGAGCTTGAGTGGAGAGGGAGCTGGAGAAGCTTGGAGATGAGGCCAACAGAAGCCTGCTGAAGTTATGCAAGGGGAAGCGGCAGGTGCTGCCTTGGGGGAGTGACCCTGAGGAGAAGGGCCTGGACATTAGGAGGGATGCCATATGAGCCTGTGGTGCGTGCTCACCACAGATGAGGCCAGCTGCATACGGGGCTGCATTAGGAAGCGTCTGCCCACCCAGACAAGGACAGCTATTGTCCCCCTCGACTCAGCACTGGCGTGGCCACATCTGCAATCATGTGTGCCAGTGTGGGATGCCCAGTGCTGGAGGAATGGGGAGGATATGGAGAGGGTCCAGAAGAGGTCTGCCACGATGGTGCTTGTTGCCTGCAGCACATGACCTGTAGAGGGAGGCTGAGGGACCTGGGCTACATTATCCTGGTGAAGCGGAGGCTAAGGGCAGTACAGGAGCAGCCTGTGAGTGCTTGAAGAGTGGTTTCAGAGATGCTGGTGCTTTTCTTGGTTGGGGGAAGCAGCATGAGAAGTGGAAAGAGCCACAGTCTTCAGCTTGAGAGGTTCAGAATGGACATTGGAAGAAGAAATGTCCCTTGAAGGGTAGTGCTGTGGTGCAACAGGTCAGCCAGAGGGAGTCTGTGGTGAGCTCCTTGCTTTGTGTTTCAAGCAAAAGCACAGGAGGGGGGAGAGCCATCAGTAACCGTGGGCAGATCCCTGGGTGATAGCAAGGTGGAGAAACAGGTTGGGTGTCTACAGGCTGCGGTGGAACAGGCGCAGGCATGGGAGAGTGTAGGACAGCCTGGGGTGCAGATGGCCAGAAGCACTGCCAAGGCTGAAAGCTTCTGACAGAACTGAGGTCTTTGTCATCTTGGCTAGGGCTGCTGTATCTGTCACTGAGGCCTACCAGAAGACACCATTTCCTTGCAGCACCAGAGCCTTGTTTCCTCCAGGGCGGGCCTGGGAGGTGCCATCTTGTTGTCCCTAACTCAGTGTTGCACACCCCCACCCTCACGCTGCCCCCACAAAGAGACCTGAGCAAAGTGTGAGGCAGGGGCTGGGTGTCAGTGCCTGGCCATGTTGTATGATGAAACACATCAAGGTTGACTTGGCATCAGAGCCACCTGCACATTTCCTTTGCCTACCTGCAATCAGGGCCTACAACTTTCTGCTCTCATCAGCCCCTGGGGAGGCTCTGTGAGTAATGGCCCTCAGGGGGACCCATCAATGCTGCAAGCAGCTTTGGGGTTTGCTTCTGAATTCATCTTCTTGAGAGGTTTGCTCAGCCTGCTCTCAGTATCTGAGGTTCATGGACTAAGCACCAAATATTCCCAAGGGGCTATTAAAATGCAAAAAGCCCTAAGAAGCCAATGTCACTCCACATGGCTTTTTTCAGTCCTTCAGTTCTCATGTGGCTAACTGGAGGGGTCTCGAGAGTGTATTTAAAAGAAGAAGATTTCAATGAGCACCTAAAAAAAAGAAAGGATTTCTGCCTTTTATGTTTTAGTTTTCAGCTTGCAGAATAAGAGAGAGGCACATTCTCTAATTCATATTGATTCAGAGGGTCTCCTAATGAATCTTGATGTCTAAGAAAAGCAGCATTTTTCATAGGAGGCATGAATGATCATCCTTCCTCCCCGTTGTCCCAACCCCACCATTTTGCTCATCAGCTACTGGGGACCTACATCACTCTTGTTAAAATCGGACCTTTTTCCACTCGAGTCTGTAGCTGCATGTTACAGCTCCTGTGCACCAATTCCCACCTGCTTTCCTTCGAGAACTAGCTGCAAACAGACACAGAAGGGTTTTTCTTAATTGGGATCAAACAAAACTAAAACATGATGCAGTTTAATAAAAACTCAGCAAGGCTTTCAACACTGTCTCCCATAACATCCTCATAGGGAAGCTGAGGAAATATGGGCTAGATGAGTGGACAGTGAGGTGCATTGAGAAGTGGCTGAATGGCAGAGCTCCGAGGGTTGTGATCAGCAGTGCAGAGTCTAGTTGGAGGCCTGGAGTTAGCGGTGTCCCCCAGGTACTGGGGTCCAGTCTTGTTCAACTTCTTCCTCAGTGACCTGGATGAAGGCACAGAGTGCACCCTCAGCAAGTTTGCTGACGAGACCAAACTGGGAGGAGTGGCTGATACCCCAGAGCGCTGTGCTGCCATTCAGGGAGACCTGGATCTGATGCAAAGATGACTTTAGAAATGACCAATTTAATCAGGGCATGTACGAATATGCGAAAGATTACTGAGATTTTATATACAGCACAATAGACCGAGCAGTGGTGACACAAGTTCAGGGGCAGATCAATAGCTCTTCTCCCGAGATTAATAACCTTCACGGAAATTTCCATTATGTCATCATGGGAAAACATTGACATTTTTATTCAAATTAGTCAATCATTTCAGCTGAGGAAAAGGGGCACATATTTTTTTTTTTTTCAGATGTTGAAAACAGTTCTTCACCTTTTCAGGCAGAGCTCAGGTGTCTAACCACAAGCATGCAGTGGCACTTGGAGAGGCCCTGATGTATCTGAGGTACCCGCCTGGGTCTGGCAGCTCTCACAGACGACCTGCAGGAGACCGGAGCCCCTTGGAGCTGCAGAGGGAGGCTGGGCAGAGGGGACCTACAATGGCACCAGATGTCTGTTACCTTGCGATTGCATCCCACCCCAATTCTGAACATTGCTTTTTCAAAAAAAAAAAAAAGACCAGTATACTAAAAACAAAGCAAGAAGGATGATTAGAAACCAAGGAATGTTAAAAGCTGATAAGGGTTTAAAAAATATATATCATTGCTTTACATCATTTACTTAATTTCTTCCTTGTTGCATTTTTTTATTGACATTTTCTAAATGTTACTTGTATAATCAGGCCCACACCATTAAAAAAGATATTGTTGTGCCTCACACGGAGCCCAGAACCCTGCAAAACACTCCCTGCCAAGGGCTGTCCATGCCATTCCTCCTTGTGCAGAGCGTGACACACAGAGAAATTGAGGTCTCTCAAAAGATAGTGGAAAACAAAGTAACCAGCTTCAGTGAAATACTCCATTTTTGGATGGCCCAATTTGCACAAATCTCAGCAAACCTATGTTACAGTGATGTCTTAAAGGAGCCCCTACACATTTTACATGGATGAGACTGATCTCACCTGATGCCAGACACCCTCAGTGCAGAGGTCTCTGTCTAACCCAGCTGCCTGGACTTCCCTTTCTGGGCAAGGGAGAGAAATGAGGTGTCTCCCTGAGAGGTCTTGAGAGACTTCTCCTGGTGACCAGCTAATGCTCCAGAAAGGAACCCGTAGGTCTTGGGTCACATTTCCCAGTGCCACCTGGGAACACAGCGATCCCAGGGCATCTCAGGCAGCAATAGCCTTTATGGGTGACAAATGAATAAAGGCCTGAAAGTCAAATTTTCATCATGAGATGAAACTTACTCAAAAAATAACCCTATGCAATAACTGAAAAAAATCTTCATCCACAGAACTTCAAAAAAAATTGTATCAAGTCTTTCTTTTGATGTTTTTTTCTTTATTTTTTATTGGCAGTGCCTTGTGCATGCAGTAGTTCCTTTCTCTTCGTGAGTGTGTGTGTGTGTGTGTATATATATACATATACATATATGTGTGTGTGTGTGTGTGTGTGTGTAAGTGTATGTCTCTCTCTCTCTAATGTACAGTTACTCATCACAATGCATTTCCTATGAACAGTCTGAATGGAGACACTTTCTTCTGAAAGTTGCCTCTTCCAATTCTTGTCCTTCATGTGCTTGGAAATCCTTAGAAATGGTTTCCAGGAGGATTTCCTCCATCGCCTTCCCAAAGACTGAGATGAAGCTGACCAGCTTGTCATTCCCGGGATCCTCCCTCTTGCCCTTCTTGAACATTGGTGTGATGTCTGCCTTTTCCCAGGCATCAGGAACCTCCTTGGTCACCCTGACATTTCAAAGATGATCAACAGCGGCGTTGCAATGACTCCAGCCAGCTGCCCCAGCACCCTGAAGGTACTTCGCATCTAGTCCCCTGGACTTGTGTGTGCCCACTGGGCACAAGTCCTCCCCAGATACATCTTCCTCTACCATGGGTGATGCCTCGTTATCACAGATGCTGCCAAAGGCCTCAGGGGCCAGGGAGGCCTGGCAGTAGACAACAGCAGGAAAAGACAAGGTAAAAGAGGCAATGAGTTCCTCAGTCTTTTCCATGTCTTTGTCACTACAACCCCTGCCCCACTCAGCAGTGAGAGCACTTTTTTCTTGGCTGCCTTCCTTGTGCTGCCAACGTCCTTACAGAAGTCCTTCTGGTTGCCCTCCCCATCTCTTGAGAGTTCCAGCTCCAGCTGCAGCTCCAGCTGAGCTTTGGCTTGCCTAACTCCATCCCTTCCCTCACAGCCAATGCCTGTGTCTTCTCCCTGGGTAGCCTCTTCCCCTTTCGACCCTCTGGGCACTTTCTTCCTGTTTTTCAAGTCCTAAGTCACAGAGTGTCTGCTCAGCCATGCCAGCCTCATGCCAGGCCCTGATGGACCTTCCTGCAGACTGCAGGCTTCCTGTGCCTTGAGGACATTGTCTCTGAAGAGCCAAGAGGGCTCCATGGCCCCTCTGCCCTCCACGGCAGTCACCCGTGGGATCCTGACGAGCAGAGCCCGAACACAATGAAATCCTCTCTCCCGCAGTCCAAGGGTGGTGACTCTGCTATTCCCCTACCTCTCCACCACCTCAAGGTCATTGCAGTGGCAGCCAACCTCCACATTCACATTGCCATCCAGTCTGAGCTTCAGCTAAGAAAGAAAGGGCACGATGGCCCCATCTACCTAGAGGCGCAAACTGCAGATGCAGAGAAATCATACTGAAGAAAGTCTCCCATTTCTCCTCTCACCTCTGAGGGGATCCAGGCAATGGTCTTTCATGCACTAAAAGGTGGATGCAAAGAACTTCCGGTGTAATGTAGATACGAGTGAGGCAGTGCCTCCCAGGCTCCCCTTACAGTCAGTGAGGAGGAGGATGTGTTCACTGGCCTTCTTTCACATGGTCACGTAAAGCACAGATGACTCACGTCCCAGAAACATTTGCTCTGTGCTTGAAATGGGGCCTGAGCTCATAGGCTTTTAGGATAATGCAGGCTGAAGGGACCACAGGAGGCCCGCAGTGCAACCTGCTGCTCAAAGCAGGGTCAGATATAGGGTCAGAAACCAAAAAATGCCCCTGCCAAAGGACCTTTGGAGAAGGCAGTAGTGGGTTGACGGGACACGATCTCTGTTCCAGGGTGTGAAGAGAGAGGGGAGGGCAGAGGTGGATCCGCTCATGCCCCGTGCAGCAATTCCCTCCCTGCAGCCGCCACAGCCCTGCTGATGACCTGTAACCCATGAACCAAGGTGGTGGGACTCAGATCCACTCTGGCTCTGCAGAGTTCTCAGCCCTTAAGACCCAGGATGCAAAGCACCATCTGGGGACACCTCAGTAGTTGAAGGGGCTGAATGCACCCCACAGCCATCCTGCTTTGCAGCCTCCCACCAGTCCCCGGCCCATGCCTAGCCCCAGCCCTGCCCCTCCCGGGGTAAGCAAACAGCCATGCTCCGGGGTCTGCTGCGGTCTGGGCCTGGAGAGAGGCCAGGCAGGGCTGGCCTTCACCCCCCATACAGGTGCTGAGCCCAGCGGGAAGATGGAGCTGGTCACATTCAAAGATCACCCCTCACCAGGACTGTGGGGAAAGCCAGTGCTGGAAACGGCTGGTACAAGTGCCTGGGTGTGGGAGGAGTTTCCTGGGGCAGTTTCTCCTCTCTGTTCATGCAGCAACAAGCTGGGCTGGATCTTTGCATGAGACACTCTGCTTGAGGGCCCCCATGGGCATGAGGATGATCTACAGGCCCAGGATGTCCTCTTCATACTCCCTGCTAGGCCTGCAGATGACCCAGGAGAGGGTTCATCCTCCCAGGGGTCACAGCTGGATGACCAGTCCTCCATCTGGGTGTGGAGCCCTGTCTGGGGGTGACTTTTGGGGTAATGGCTAGCATGCGGGATGGGGAAGATTGCCGCAAGAACATGTGCTGGGGATAGGGCCTGAGGGACAGCAGGACACTCAGATGGCTCCTGGGGATAGCAGGAAACTCATATGGCTCCTGGGGACAGCAGGAAACTCAGATGGCTCCTGGGTCCTTCTTCCTTCGACACAAGCTCTAACACAGAGTCCCAGCCTTCCTTTTGGTGCCACCCATCAAGAGTGATGATGGCACTGTGAGCTAGGAAGGTGGGGAGCATTCATCCTTCTTCAGCCACTTCCCAGGCCATGTCAGGGGTCAGGGCAGAAAGGACTTCTGGCTCTGCACCATGAGCTCCCTTTAGTGCACCCACACTCTGACCATTGTCTTGCATTAAATGTCAGCATTCTTCTCTCCAAGACACTTTCAAGCCCAGTTCCACTTCCTTCTGATGTCTCCCAATTGCTCCTCTGATCTCGCTGGCTGTTCCCACACCCCCTCCCCCGTTCTCCCGCAGGGCCCCAAGCTGGCACTGCTGCTCTGCAGAGTGAGTGGGCTGTGGGGACACAGGGCCACGGCATGACTGCACTGGCCGTGCTGGTGAGGGTGGGAAGCAGATCCAACCAAATGGGGATCACGGATTCTCTAATCCTTCCAGGGGTCTGCAGATGTGGAAGGTGCTTGGAGGGACTATGAAGTATTTCCACAGTGCACCTCTAGGAGGTGCACCTCTAGATCCAGCACGGGGTATTTCATTGACAACGACATGAATCGCTCTCCAGTCCCCCTTTCCCCTGCCAGCTGGGTCTCCATGGCCTCTCCTGGGATTGCAGAGTCCTCCTTTGCCTGTGGATCCCTTGTTTAGCATTTTACTTTTAGGGGACTCCACCTTGGAGGATGTCTCGCTTTGTGAGACTCCACTCACTGCCCACACCAGGCACACACTGTCCCAGGAGATCCCCTGTACTCTCCTGGTACCTTCAGATTCCCCTCCAGAAGGATGGGCATCTGACACTGTGCCTTAACATGTGGGACAGCCCTGGGGATGTACATCAGTGACAATTTGTCATCTCCACTGCCACTGGACACTGATGGGTGAATCCTAAATCCAGGCCTTGGTCTCTAAGAGATCATAACATGATTATGAGCTTTCTGCTTCTAAACCCATGGACAACCCTGCACAACACGCCTTTCTGGGGGGCAATTCTTGGGGCTTATTCTTGACTCCAGCTTTGGAAGAAGAGCCCAGCCTTCAGGCACTGCACTGCATAGAACTTACTTGAAGACAAAGAGACTGTGAGGGAGTCAGCTCTGACCCAGGGTTAGATACAATTTTATATGGGCACTAGGTGAGACAAAGCAGTCTCATTAAAACTGGGATGAAGCCAAGCACTTGTGTAGCAAAATGATAACAAATAATAGTAGTAATAACAACAGTAACGTGAACAAACAAAGCTCAGTCCTGGTTGGGATACACTGGGATTCAACTGTGGAGAGCAATGGCAATTTTATCACTGCTGAATAATGTCCATGAAATCACTTTCTTCAGGGCATCTTTGAGCTCCTTGTTCCTCATGCTGTAGATGAGAGGGTTTACTGCTGGAGGCACCACTGCGTACAGAACAGACACCACCAGATTCAAAGCTGGGGAGGAGAAGGAGGGGGGCTTCAGGTAGGCAAACATTGCAGTGCTGATAAACAGGGAGACCACGGCCAGGTGAGAGATGCACATGGAGAAGGCTTTGTACTGGCCCTGCTCAGAGGGGATCCTCAGCACAACTGTGAAGATCTGCACGTAGGACAGCACAATAAAAACAAAACATCCCAAAGATAAACAAATACTAACCACAAGTGCCCCAAGTTCCCTGAGGTAGGTGTCTGAGCAGGAGAGCTTGAGGATCTGGGGAATTTCACAGAAGAACTGCTCCACAGCATTGCCTTGGCACAGTGGTATGGAAAATGTGTTAGCAGTGTGCAGGAGACCATAGAGAAAACCACTGACCCAGGCAGCTGCTGCCATTTTGACACAAGCTCTGCTGCTCATGATGGTCGCATAGTGCAGGGGTTTGCAGATGGCCACGTAGCGGTCATAGGCCATGACAGTGAGAACAGAATACTCAGTTGAGATGAGAAAGTAAAAATGAAAGACCTGTGCAGTGCATTCCCAGTAGGAAATGGCCCTGGTGTTGCTCAGGGAATTGGCCATGGATTTGGGGACAGTGGTGGAGATGGTGCCAAGGTCGAGGAGGGAGAGGTTGAGGAGGAAGAAGTACATGGGGGTGTGGAGGCGGTGGTCGCAGGCTACGGCTGTGATGATGAGGCCATTGCCCAGGAGGGCAGCCAGGTAGATGCCCAGGAAGACCCAGAAGTGCAAGAGCTGCAGCTCCTGTGTGTCTGCAACAGGCAGGAGGAGGAACTCATTGAAGGAGCTGCTGTTGGGCCTTTTCCTCCCTCCATGCATGTGGGACTGTCCAAAGAAGAAAAGACATTAAGAAGTTAGGAGAGACTTTTCAAGTAAAAAACACCCACATCTTCCGGTTCTCATAGAACCCCTACACTGCCTTCCCTTTACTGAGAGGATCTGTGTGCAGCTCCCTTCCTTCTGCTCCACTTTGCACTGCCTGAGTGTGCTCTGACCTATGGCAGCGGCCTCTGCCCATCAACTCCAGAGGAGACATTCCTGCTGTACAGTAGTGGCATACATGGGAATGGGGGTGACCAGCTCTGACATTCACAGTTTCTCTCAGGTGAAATCCACTCCTCATGTGGAAGGGCTTTTCAGCATCTTCCCCACCAGTTCTAAAGAAGGATGGCTGAGGAACAGAGTGTTAGGGATGTTTTAATAATACTTATTCTCTTTGAGATGCCCCGTCACACCTGGGGAGCATTCCTAAAAGGCAGAAATTCTCAGCATTCCCACTGTGGGTCCTGAGAAAAACCGATTCACTCTCACTTCATGCAGAGTGAGCAGAGCTTGTCTGTCTATCAGCCTTGTTCCCAGCTGTCCTTTCTTGCACCTCTTTGAGCAGGAGGATGATCACGCTCATATGTTGTCCTATAAAGAGACCAGCCACTGCTGAGAGCAGATGAGTCCAGTTTCAAGGTGCAGATCTCCAACCTTCTCTCCCTTTCTCAGAGCACCAGAGGGAGGTCTCCACACTCCCCTTCTAGCCAAGGACACACAGGGCTCTTTTCAGCTGCTCCTATACAGCATCCCACCACCATTTCCATACTCTTCGCATCTCTGCAACTTCTTCAGGGGTCTCCCAGACATCCCAGAGATGCTATGAGGCAGCAGTGCCCTTCTGGAGGGCAGCTCAAAGCCTGGCAGGATATGACAGGGAAATGGTCAAAGGACTGCTAGGACAGAAGCTGGGCTCCCCTTCAGGGAGAGTCAGCTCATTTCCCAACCCCACAGACTGCATTTCCTGTAGCTGCATGGGTGAGAAAGGGGCTGGGGATGCCTCACTCCCAAGCAGACCCCTCTCTTCCACAATTCTCAGGACAGGTGTCTGAACTGCAGCTGAAAACCCACCAACCCCAGGGAGCCCAAAAGAAGAACAAGGGCAGCATGGGCAGAAGGGCAAAGAAGGAGCAACATGATGCTGCTGCTGCAAAGGGGGGCAAGGAGACAGAGGCAGATGGGCACTCGGGAAAGCCTTCACCTTCCCCAGCTGGGCAGGCCACCTCGCAGATGGCAACATTGCAGGGCAGTCGCTCTCAGCCACTTTGTCAGGCAGCACGAAATGACAGGTGAGATGCCCCTCCCCTCTTCCGCAGGTCTAGCTGCAGAAGAGGTGGCTCATAGCCTGCACTCCATGGCTGTCAGGGCAGAGGATCTGCTGGGTGGGAGCAGAGACACACGGACTGGCTCAGAGGAAGGTGTCTGCATCAGAGGGACTGACCATCACTTGCCCAAATCCTTCCTGCCATGGCGATACCGTTTGAAGCTCCCTCTCAGTCCCTGCCCATCTCTCTGCCTGGAACTCTCCCTGCTGGCAGCTCCTTCTCTATCCCAATGTCTTTTCCCTGACGGTGCTCACAGACCCCATCCCACCCTCTGCATGCTCAGTTCTGCCCGACAGAAACCTACCGGGACAGGGCGCTGGGCAGAGGCACTGCTGTGCTCAAAGGTCCTGAGGAGCAGGTCAGAAAAACCCTGACAAGGCCACAAAGGTGATGCTGGTGCTGTCTGTAGGCTGAGGAGGGGCTGAAGGGGTTTGCTGAGCTTTCTCACAGACCTAGTGATCTCTGAGAGGGAGGCTTTGAGAGTCTCAGTTCCTTCCCAAAGCACAAAACTCTTTCCTGTTTTCCCCCCTCCCAAAATTACAAAACTGAAAGCACACAGCCTAGAAGAAAAGCTCCTTCCCTTTCAAGTAGCCCCTGCCTTGACCTTCCTTTTGAAAAGTGCCCTCCAGAAATGTCCTCAGGGTGAGCTGGAGCTGTGAGCAGCCCTGACCCACGCACCACCCTCTGCACAGCACACTCAGTCTGCCCTGCTGGTCTCCCTCCTCTCACCCACAGCTTCTCCCGACAGCACTCAAACTCACTGCCCGGGGCACACAGCACCCTTGGGTGCAGGAACACTGCTCTGAATGACAGCCCTGCCTAGATCAGTGGCACACCCTGGCTTCACACCCATGCAGCTCTCCCTGGCAGAAGGCAGCAGGACACCCTGTCCCTGGCATGCTGTGGCAGGGAATGCCCTCCTGCACTCTGGAGAAGCCAGGAGAGCAATTCTCAAGAAAACTCTCCGTTATGGGCTGGGTTTAGAAGACCCCTCCAGCAACAGCAGTAGCATTGCCCTGCAGCCACAGGCTTACCGTGCAAAGGGCTGTGAAGATTCCTCCCACAAGGAGCTCTCCTCTGGCCTCCCACACCACACTCCCTTTCACTTCTCTCTGCCTTCTCTCATGGATGTCAGCAAGAGCAGGCAGTGCCCAGAGCCCTGCTGCTCTTGACAGGGGAGTTGCTCCTGCAAAGAGTTGTCTCCCAGCAGTGCTGCCACATTGCCAGGAGCTCTCTCCATCCCAGGAGCCTGCCTCTGCTCAGCAACAGTGGTCGAGCTGAAGGCGTGAATTTCTCTCTCCCTTGTGCTTCCTCCTCCTGGGACACGGTCACTGAAGTAGACTGAAAGAATCACCTATGGGCCTTTTCTAAAGAGTGGAGAGAGACCCATTCCAGCATTGCAATTTGTCTCATCAGAGGATGGTCATCTAGGACACATGGAAATGTCCCAGTCCGGAAGACCCTATTCCCACCTCTTAACTAGGCAGGACACCTAGAAAAGGGGCAAGAAGGGATTTCAATTATCCATGGCTCAGATATTGATTCAGACATGTCAATCAGTGCTTCTCCTGCTGGTTTAGAAGCCCCTGGGATGGAGTGGGATTCAGATTCCTTCTGTGCACTCCACAAACACACGGGAGGTGGGATTCCCCTTTCACAACCTGGAGTGTGCACAACAAAGATGATGGCATGTGAGCTCCCTGTCTGAGCTCCCATGATAATCACTGGAGAGGGAGGGGAGTAGCCAGCTGCCCACACACAAACACATGGTGACATTTGAAGCGAGAGAGGTGGTGGAAGGCATATGCCAGTGTCTGCTGGCTCTGATGGAGCAACCGTGAGACCCTCGTCATTCTAGAGCATTAGGTGGTGGCCAGGTGGAGAATCTCCCTGGCCATCTGAAATGACACGAGATGCCTAATACTGCCAGAGCTCCACACATTCGGAGGCTGAGGCACAAGCAGATCCCTACACTGCAAGCAGTTCATGTCATTCAGTGCACGCACTAGATTCCGTGATGCCTGGGGTGTCAAGCACAACCATATGTCTCCAGCAGATACCGCGTGGGACCTGCCTGTGTCCAAACAACTCAATCCCACTTCTGTCTTTAGGTGAAGTCCATGCCCTCTACATCCAAGTGTGCAGCAGAGAGCTGCACATCACACCAAGGGCTCTACTCATGTCCCTGCACGCTTAACACCTTCTAGCTCTCCTCTCCCGGAACCTCTTCCCACTCCCGCATGATATGAACAGGGACTGTGCTAATGATGTCCACAGCATGGCAGGCTGTGCAGGCTCAAGAAATTTTTCAGGGGCACCTTCTCCTTCCTGGACATCGATTTACCTCCATCAAAGGCGCCAAGGTGCTGCAGAGGCAGCTCAGGCAGCAAACCCCTCTCCTGCCATTCCTGCACAGCCCAGCTCTTTTTCTCCCTGGCCTTGCACACTGTAGGGCTTGCTCTCTTAGCGGGAACCTCCTTTCACCATTACATATGTTTCACCAGACTGGAGTGCTCTGATGGCATGCTACAAGCTCTTCAGCAGTGACTCTTAGGGCAGATGATGGGGGGGATGCCCTCTGCGTAAAGGGGCACCTGGGATTTGTGGAGCTCTTCCAAGGGAAGGACAAGGTGCTGGATGGGAAAAGGTGAGTGAGCATGGGAGTAAGGGTGACCTTGTGATGGGAGCTACAGTTCACCCGATCAGGGCGAGGAAGTGGACGCAGGCTCCTTTAAGCAAGCTGAGGAAGTCTGTGGCACACAGGGCCTGCTGCTTATGGAGGGACTTTAATCCCCCTGGCATGCAGTGGAAGGGCAAAGCGCAGGGTGAAAGCAGTCCAGGAGGTTTCTGCAGGGTGTCAGGGACACCTTCTTAGCACAGCTGCCAGATGGGCTAAGAAGGGCGACGCTCTCCTGCAGCTGGTACTCGCAAACAAGGAAGAACTGATCAGGGAGGCGATCATCAGTGGAAACGCTGGCTGCAGGGACCATGAAATAGTGGAGTGCCACATCCTGAAGGCAGGGAGGAAGGACAGCAGCAGAGTACAGACTCGGGACTTCAGAGGAGCAGACTTTGGCCTCTTTGAGGACTGCTGGGGGATGCCATGGGAGGCAGCTCTGAAGGACACAGGAGCTCAGGAAAGACAGCTGGTCATTAAGAACCATATCCTGGGGTGCATCAGGAAGAGTGTTGCCAGCAGGTCGAGGGAGGGCATCCTCCCCCTCTCCTCAGCCCTGCTGAGGCCACACCTGCAGTACTGTGTGCAGTTCTGGGCTCCCCAGTACAAGAGAGTCATGGCACTACTGGAAAGAGTCCAGCAGAGGGCTACAAAGATGATTAGGGGACTGAAGCATCACCCCTATGAAGAAAGGCTGAAAGAGCTGGGCCTGTTTAGCCTGGAGAAGAGAAGACTGAGAGGGGATCTTAGTGTGTACAAATATCTAAAGGGAGGGTGTCAACAGGATGGGGCCAGACTCTGTTCAGTGGTGCCCAGTGACAGAACACAAGGCAACAGCCACAAACTGAAACACAGGAAGTTCCATCTGAACATGAGGAAAAACTTCTTGACTGTGAGGGTGACAGAGCACTGGAGCAGGTTGCGCAGAGAGGTTGTGGAGTCTCCTTCTCTGGAGATATTCAAAACCCACCTGGATGTGATCCTGTGCAAGGTGCTCTAGGTGACCCTGCTTGAGCAGGGCGGTTGGACTAGATGATTTCCTGAGTTCCCTTCCAACCTCAACCATTCTGTGATTCTGTGAACAGCACCCACCAAGTGCAAAGATGGTCCAGACCAATACTCAGTAAAACCAGTAGACATCTCAGCACAACAGCTGGACTAAACAGTGTATTGTTGTCAAGCAAAATAGGGTTGCTGTTTGGGAGGCCAAAGATCCTCTAGGATAGACACTTGCAGGGGACGTCAAGGTGTCGCAAAGGAGTGATGCACTTCACTCGCAAGAGGGAAGCAGCACTATGTTTATTGCAGTAAGTAGCGACTTAACAAAGTTCAATTGTAAATAGGTGATTTAACGAGGTTCGATTGGCAAGGTTCACTCAGTTATTTACTGCATGAAGGACGGGTTCAGGTGCACATGCAATGGAGACCCTTCCGTTGAGTCACGAGGTTCAGAAAGGACCCCCTTGCTTTCCAAACTCCTCCTGAGAGGAGCCTAGGTGCGGCTGGATCCAATCTTAGTCCCAGACTTGGTCAACTGTTCATGTCTAAAGGAGTGTGTGCACAATTAATCAGAGGTATAACTCAGCAAAGTTTTGTAAGGTTTTGCAGTGTTTCAGCATGCTATTAAGCACTTACCAAGGATCTGTCGCGGGTAAGGAATCTCTCAACCTTGAGGAGGAACCTTGAGAGGCATCTCTGCTCAAGAGGAGGTTCTGCAGTGCAGCCCACTGCCGTGCAGAATAACTCACTGGGCTCTGGGCTGCCCCCTAGTTATGGGGGTGGGGGGGAGATGATTGACTCATTGTCATATTTGCATGCTAGACAGGCCTTAGTTGGTGCATGATCAATTAGCCCCTGCCTACATGCTGTTTACAGGGAGGTCAGGTTGAGGCAGAGAGAGCACATCAGTGGGGGGGGAGGGAAAGGAGCACACCATCACAGCACGTTTGCTCTTTTATGGCACATCATCTCTATCTTAAGCATCTCACACCGAGAAACCTTGCTGAGGACTTTTACAAGCAAGGAGCCTGCTTTGGTGCCCAAAGGAGGAAGGCTCTCTCCTCTCCCATGTTCTCCTACATCCTGCTTCTCCAAAAAGAGGGACCCACAGGAGAAACCAGTCTTGAGGCTCACCAAAGCATCTCAACGCGTGGCCACGCTTTGTGCTGTTTCAACCCACAGGACTTTGATCCTGGTTTTGAAAAATGCCAAGCCCAAACCAACACACAAACCCCCGATTCCTGCATAGATCTGCCCAGTGCAGTGACCTGCCAGTGCAGGGGCACAGAAGTGACTTCTCTAGTTCTCCATTTTTGGGGTATTTCACTGCCTTTGGCAACATCTGCAGATGTTCCTCAAGGAGTTATCAGAAAAATTTGGAAAATACCTGGGGTGGAGGGAGGTGACTGCTTTCCAGGACATGAGGGGAAATCTCTCTGCTCTCTCCCTGCCTCTGCCATCTCCATGGCAGTGACCTACCGAGCCCCCACATGACACGAGCTGAGGTCACAGGGGGATGTGCCGCATCACAGGCAGATCTATCTCAGTTGCATGGGCGGGGGCCCTCACTTCCCTGTGAGGTGCACGCGCTGCTGGGCACTGCTCATGCCCTCCCCATAGCTGCCCTTCATAGTGGCTCTAGGGCAAGGAGAGGGGACAGGAGGCAGTGGGGCCTCATTGTTGCCCCTCGCAGCAGGCAGAGGAGCAGGAGCACATTGGAAAGGAGTTTGGGGTGATGAAACGGGAAGAGCATCCTTCCTCCGTGGCTGGAGAGGCAAGCCGAGGGCAAGGGGATAAGTGACATGGAGGACTGCTGGATGGACACCATCAGCCCACACCGCAGTTCCTTGTACCCAAAGTTCCTGTGGCTCTCCACTGAGGGTAAGGGCTTGGGAGCTCCTTCCCAAGGTGTTGCACAGAGACTGTTAACTGCAAAAACTGCTGGGGATCCTGGGCTGTGGTGGTGGCTGCACAGGGCTGGGGGCTGCTGTGAAAGTCCTGCCTGATGGTCCCCTCTGGCTCCATGGACAATGTGGCAGCCAGGACTCCTGGGTCCTGGCACTGGGGCTGCCCTGAGCTCCAAGGCTTCTGTGGGGCCAGCTCCATGCCCTCGTAGGTGCGGGGGAGGGGATGGGCAATCCATGGCGAGGTTTCCCTGCGAGTGGGTCCCCCCTTGGGGTCTGGCTCTGAGAAGAAAGGGGTCCTGTGTCCCAGAGGCTGCGGTGGCCTGCAGCTCCCATGGGATCCACAAGAACCTGCTGGAAATGTCCATATACAGTAATGAAGCCTTCACCTTGTAATAACCCCAAGTCCTCTGCATGTTTGAGAAAGCCTGATCCTTCCCTGTGGATCCTTTTATGCTTCCAACTCAGCAGAGCATGTTTTGAGCTCAGAGATGCCATCCTGGAATGGCCATAGCCCCTCTCATTCTGCAAATCAGGCTCAAACCTCCGCACCCAAAAGACAGCATGTTGGGGAGAGCATCTTGCCAACAGGTGGGGGACGCCCACCTGGCTTCTGCCCAGCTCAGCCGGGCGCACAGCGAGGGCTGCCGAGCCCCGGGGCTGCATGGGGAGAGGGATGGGACAGGAGGGGTGAGAGGACACTGCCCTGCCCTGCCCTGCCCTGCGGGCAGCAGAACGCTGTCTGCGGGCTCTGGGAGCCCGGCCATCCCCAGGGCCCCCACGCCTGTGCCAGGGTTGCCACAAGCACAAGGCCCAGCGCTGCCCCCCCTACAGCCCCCCATGGCCCCCCAGGTGCAGGGCAGCCACCAGCCCCGCGCAACCCCTGTGGCAGAGCGCAGCCCCAGTGGGGCAGCGGCCGCGCCATGGGGCCCCACACTGCCCGCCCACACATTGCCGTTTTGACACTAGGCCCCACCACGCCGCGGCCCCGCGCTGCCGCCCACAACATGGCGCCCGACCGTTGGGGGGAGAGGGCAGAACTGGCCGCCAGCGCAGGAGGGCCCAACGTTGCCATGGCACCGCCCCAGTGCAGCCCTCCTATTGGCTGGCAGGAGGAGGAGGGCAGGCATCGATTTCACTGATGGCTCTGACAGCCAATTGCAGTACAACATATGGAAAAAAAAAATGAAAGAGAGAACTGAAGGAGGAGTGGGAGCAAAGCAGGTGAGAAGCGAGTGGGAGAGAGCGGGTGCGAGTGGGTTTGGTGGGGGCTGCGGGCACGTTCAACTGCCGGCGGGTGCCCTCCCGCCGGGGCGGGGGCAGCGGTGCTGGCAACGGGGCTGCTTTCCTGCAGGAGCTGCAGCAGGGGCTGGTGGGGCCGTGAGCAGGGCACAGAGCGACGTGGGCCAGAGGGGGGAGCTGCCCTGCAGCCAGATGTGGCGGCCTGCCCCGAGCAGCTGGGCCGGGGCGGCTCGGTGAGGTTTGGGTGCAGGAACCTTTGTTCCTGTGGTGGCTCTGGGATCCCTGTGAAAGCATTTCCCTGAGCTGCTGCTGCCAGTGCAGCCCCAGGTGCTGCTCGGAGCTGCGTTTGGGAGGTGCTGGGCAGAGTGTGAGCAGGCTGCTGGTGTCCTCGCGAGGTGCCCTTCCCAATGGTCTCTTCTGTTCTGAAAACGGCATTTATGAGTGTCTCTGAGAGCAGCTGTCCCCGCATGTCATGCCGTGCCTTAGCTGGTGTGTTTGCTCCAGGCCTCTTGCTTCTCCCTGAGACCTGTGAGCCTGGCAGCAGCGTGAAGGGTGTTTCCAGAGCAGCTCTGTAAGTGTGAGCTGTTTTGCTTGTCAAGGGCCTTGAAAGTTGATGAACGGCGAGTCCTCCCACTTGCTGTTGTTATTTCCATGCTCCTAGGTCAGGATGAAGAGTTGCTGAATTGTGGCTCTGCTGGTTTCACCAATTGAAATGCCCTGGCCTGAGTCCATCCACGTGTCTCCAGTTGTCAGGGCATAAAATAGGAGAATGCTTGTTGTCCTGGATGTGTGGAGGATTTGCTGAATTTGTTCAGCATTGGGGAAGGTACTTGACTTCTGAGTTGCGGGAAGGCTTCTCCCTCTGCCTGGGACTTGAGGCCCTGCTGTCTTCAGGTTCATGATCGCTGCTCCCATGTAACCCTCCCATTAGAAAATGTTGCCAAGAATTACTTGCAGGCCTTCTCCCAATTCCTAAGTTTTATTGGCTATGTGTGGAGACTACCTAGGCAAAAGGTAATGTTGTTTTGGGGTCGTAACTGGTACCTGAGGGGTGTTTTGCTCACTCTGAGCATTGTGAAGCCACGAGGTGAATGAGGGAGGCCGTTCAGGACCTGGCTCAGCCTTGGGGAAGAGCAGGGGGAGCGGCAGGAGGCAACAGCCCCATGGTCAGGGTGTGGGCAGTGAGGTCATCACTGTCTGTGAGAGCTATGCCAGAAAATCACCAGTGTCAAATCAGTTCTTTGCAAGGAGCTGAAAGGCCAGCAGGAGGCACATGACTCAGCTGTTGATGATGAGGTGACTTCTGCCTGAGTACCTGATAGTGCAGGTGGAGGAAGAAGGCTTGGCTGTTGCTTGTGAGGTCCCTTCTGACTGCTGAACTGATTGGATAGCAGGAGCCATGTGGCTGGAGAGGTGATTGTGAGGTCATTTCTACCTGAGTGGTTGATAGGGCGGCAGCAGCAGTTCCATGGCTGGGATCTGTGTTTTTGAGATCATTTCTGCCTGTGCAGCTGATAAGCCAGGATCTGGCTCATGGCTGGGGAACTTGTAGTGAGGTAATTTCTGTGTTAGAGGCTTCTAGGCCAGTGACAGAGCCATGGCTGTGAAGGTGACTGTGAGGTCACATCTTTCTGAGTGCCTGATAGGCCAGCAGCAGGCAGTTAAGCATGTGGTGGGGGTATGCACTTGTGAGGTCACCTCTCTCTGAGCAGCTGATAGGTGAGGAGAAGACGCATGGCTTGGATGATGGTGCTGAGTTCACTTCTGGGTTTGTTGCATGTGCAGAGAGGAGGGATTGACCCCTGCAGACCTCTACAGCAGTACAGAAATGGAAGTAATTAATCAAGCAGAAGTAGATGTTCCACATCATCTGGCACAAATTTGATTCCACTCGGTCATCATGAGTTAGTACTGCTACATTTCAAATGCGGATGATGTTCTGTGGCGAACATGGACATGGAGTTTGTCTTTCTGCTTCTTGCTAAGCAGAAGCTTGCAGCCTCCTCCTGGTCAGCTAGGGAGTCCAGCTAGATTTTTGAGGCTGCTAAATTATTCTAGTGCTGGTGTGAGCAGTGGTGTGAATAATCTCTTCTTGCCAGGGTGTGTGTGCTTTAGAAATTGCCCCTGTGAAAAGAGCAGGGAGCTTGTGAGATTTTCCTGCCAGGTCTGAATGCTGTGTCTGTCTTTGAGGTGTGCACCTGCTTTTATGACACATTTGGGACTGTAACATGTTAGAGGTCTCTGGTTTTCTGTCCACGTATGCAGTCACTGGAGAATGGGTGCAAAGGCTGTTGGAGGAGGCAGAAGGAATGTCACCCCCAAAAAGGTATGGGCCATATTTTCCAAGAGATTTCTTGTTCAGAGAAGTTGATGCAGAAGCGAGAAGCAAGAGCTGGCCTGATGAGCTGCTGTGAGAGCACTTGCTCTCTGCTTCCTGGAGGTGGGAAGTGAGCAGGCCCCGGGCTGTGAGTGGGTGTTCAGAGGAAGTGCGAGTTGCAAGGCCTTGGAGGCCTAGAAGGGGATGGAAGGGCTGGAGAGTTGGGCTTTCTGTGTGTTGGGGCATTTGGGGGTGCCCTGCCTACTGCCGTGTGTAGTGCTGTGCCCTGTGTGTCACTGATGCAGAGGCAAATGTTGGCTGCCAACCCTCTGTGAGGTGCAGGGGTAGAGGCGTGTTAGAATGCAAGATGCCCTGTGGTGGATCTGGGTGGTGGCACCAGTGTTTTGCTGCTCAGCATGGGAGGAGGTGGCTGGAGAGAGCAGTGCTCTGCTCCCAGAGACCAGCCCGCCATCACGGTGTCCTTCTGGGAGACCTGGGTGAGGACTGTTGGTGACCGTGTTCCCTCCTTGGAGCATCCTGTTGTGAGCCAGGGCTGCTTGCAGTTTGGTGGTTTCTGTCGGCTGAAGTCCAGGCTTGCAGTTTCTGAAGGTCTTGATGCTTCCCTGAGTCTTTGGGATTTTTATCTTCTCCCTACTTAAAGGCTTTCTGTTGAAGCTGGCCCCTCATTGCATCTTCCCATCCCAGACCCTAATCCATTGCGATCCATCAGAGAGATGGGTAGTTAATGAAAGCAGTCAGAGCCATTTCTTCACTTTGATCCTACGCAGAGCCTTGCTGACAGGGGAGATGCCACCTCACAGGAAGTCAGGCCTCTGAGGGCGATGGGTGGCTCTTAGACACCTGTCCTTGGTCAGCAGTGGAGGCGACATCTCCAAAGCTGCTGGTGCCTTTGGCAAGAGTCTCAGAATAGCAGATTCCTTGAGGTTGCAATGGGGGAGATGTCTGGAGGTAGGAATCCAACACCCTGCTCAAGGCAGGTCCCAGGAGATCATTTATTTTGGGGCCTTTTCCAGTGAAGGTTTGATTATCTCCAAGGATGGAGATGTGAGAACCTCTCTGGATCCCTGTGCCACAGTCCAGCCACCTTCACAGACAAAAAGGTTTGCTCTTAACATCTAAGAAGAATTTCCCATTGTCCAATTTGTCCCTGTTGTCTCTCATGCTATTAGTGTGCACCTCCAAGAAAATCTGGCTCCATCTTCTCTGTGCTCTCCATAAGAGAGCTGTGCACAGCAGGAAGATCCCCCTTGGCCTTCTCTTGTCTAGGCTGAACCAACTGAGCTCTCCCAGCTTATCTTTCTGTGCCCCATGCTCCAGCCCCTGACCATCTTGGTGTCCCTGTGCTGGACTCCCTCCTGTGTGTTAGTGCCTTTGCAGAACAGGAGAGGCCAAAAGGGACCCGTTGTACAGACATGGTCTCACCTGTGCCAAAAAGAGGGGTGGAACATCTTGGTGGCCCTGCTGGCTGTGCTCTCACCAATACAGCTCAGTATAGAGGGGAGACATTTGCCCCTGACTGTTGCGACTCTGTAAGGCCAGCAGAACTGACAGTAACACTCCGATTCTTTCTTTCTTTCTTTCTAGGTTGCTCCACTCTGGGAGGTTCCCAGTGCAGTCCTAGAGCCCCTGAGGATGGAGGCAGGGTGCAAGGGTGTGACCCTGTAGCTGTTAATGTCTTTGCCAACACTGTGAGCCGTCCATGAAACCGGCTGCAAGTGGATGAGATGAGGCTATGTACGGATGCAAAGGCTTCCATAAATGCGCCTGGCTTCCCTGGGTGACTTGGGGTGTGGGTTCACCTCCTGGTACCTCTGCTGTGCTGCAAATTCCACATCCCACAGCTGCTGTTACTGCCAGCCCCCTCAGCAAATACTATTGTGCCCCCTCCTTTTCCTAGAAGGTTGCGGTGCCATATAGGACAAGTGCAAGACCCTTATAATAAATGCCAGCATGTCTTGGGTGCCTTTGTGTGAGTGCCCCAAAGCGTCTGTAGCTTGACCTGAGGAAGTCTCAGAGCTCTTGGGCTCCTGGCTCTGGGAGGGGTGAAGATGTGCCCAGGGCCAGGTTGCCTGTGGCACCCAGCCCTCAGTGCTCTGTGGACCCAGCTGTGGAGCCCGGACTGCTGCTGCAGAGCCTGCGCAGCCAGGACAGCTGGCATCTCAGCAGACCTGCAGTCTGGGGCTTTCTCATTGCTTGGGCCTCATTTCAAAGCCTCTGCACCCTTTGTTCCTTCAGAGAGGCTCCTTGTGCTAGTAACTGAAGGGAAGGAATGAGGTTTCTTTGGGCTCAGGAGGCCTTCAGGACTCTCAACTGTTTCTGCATTGTATCTGTAACTTTTGTATAACTAAAGAAAATGCCCATCCCTGCATGCCTAGCTGCAGGTTCCTGCGGGGATGGGGGTGGAAAGCAGCAGCCTGCTGTGCCCAAAGAAAGCAGGACCCTTCCCTCTGAAAACAAAAGCATCATTCAAGGAGCCAGCTCTGTCTCTGCCTGATCTTGTGCTGCTCATTTGCAGAGGCTTTGTGAGCCTAGAGTGCCTTGGCCACCTTCTGGTGTTTCCACAAGAGTGTCTGGGCTGAGGATACAAGGCAAGGCGGCGAGCAGAGCACTGGCTGTGGAGTGTGCAAGTGGCGAGTGTCCTGCATCCATCTCTTCTTGCTGGCACCTGGTTGTATGGAGCAGAGCAGCCAGCTCTGAGGGGCAGAGACAGTGTGTTTGTAGACTAGGTGGCAGAGCAGAGGTCTGGTGTCAGGTTGATGACTGCTGCAGTGCTGAGTTGATCTGACAGTGTCAGAAATGCTTTCCAGTGCAGCTGCTCCCTCAGCTGGTCTCTGTACCTGGGCACTAGGAGTGGAAGTGGCATCCTGCTGTCATTGTGTAGGTGCTGCAGTGCAAAGGCTCCAAGCTCGGACTTGATGGTACTAAAGGAAAAGCAAGACCAATTGCTCCCTTTGCTTCAGTACCTGCTTAGACAGCATCAAGCACATTGGTGCTTTGGGGCTGGTGAGGTCACTTGTGCCTCAGGGCCTGATAGGCCAGCAGCAAGCCCATGGCTTCAGTGGAGATTCTGAGGTCATTGTTGCTGGAGAATCTGATAGGCCAGCGGCAGATCCCTTGCTGCTCTTTCTGGTTCTGAGCTCACTTCCCATGAGCATCCATCCCCTTTGCAGGGATGCAGGTGAGGCTGATTGGCCTGTAGTTTCCTGGGTCCTCCTTCTTGCCCTTTTTGAAGACTGGGGTGACACTGGCTTTCTTCCAGTCCTCAGGCACCTCTCCTTTCCTCCAGGACCTTTCAAAGAGGATGCAGAGTGGCCTAGCAATAACATGCGCCAGCTCCCTCAGCACTCGTGGGTGCATCCCATCAGGGCCCATGGATTTGTGGGTGTCAAGTTTGCCTAAATGATCTCTAACCCGATCCTCCTCCACCAAGGGAAAGTCTTCCTTTCTCCAGACTTTCTCTCTTGCCTCCAGGGTCTGGGGTCCCTGAGGGCTGGCCTGAGCAGTGAAGACTGAAGCAAAGGCGGCATTCAGTAACTCTGCCTTCTCTGCATCCTTCGTCACCAGGGCACCCACCCCTTTCAGCAGCGGGCCCACATTTTCCCTAGTCTTCCTCTTACTGCTGATGTATTTGAAGAAGCCCTTCTTGCTGTCCTTGACATCTCTCGCCAGATTTAATTCCAAACAGGCCTTAGCCTTCCTCATCGCATCCCTGCATACTCTGACAACGTTCCTATATTCCTCCCAAGTGGCCTGTCCCCCTTTCCACTTTCTGTAGATTTCCTTCTTCTGGCTGAGTTTTGCCAGGAGCTCCTTGCTCATCCATGCAGGTCTCCTACCTCCTTTGCTTGACTTCCTACTCATAGGGATGCACCGCTCTTGAGCTTGGAGGAAGTGATGTTTGAATATTAACCAGCTCTCTTGGAGTCCCCTTCCTTCTAGGGCCGTAACCCATGGGATTCCTCCAAGTAGGTCCCTGAAGAGGCCAAAGCTTGCTCTCCTCAAGTCCAGGGTTGCGATCCTACTTGGTGCCCTGCTGCCTCCTCGCAGGATCCTGAACTCCACCATCTCATGGTCACTGCAGCCAAGGCAGCCCCTGACCTTCATATCTTCCACCAGTCCTTCTTTGTTTGTTAGTACGAGGTCCAGCAGCACACCTCTCCTTGTTGGCTCCTCCACCACCTGTGTCAAGAAGTTGTCACCAATGCTCTGCAGGAACCTCCAGGACTGTTTGTGCCTAGCTGTGTTGTCTTTCCAGCAGATCTTGGGGTGGTTGAAGTCCCCCATGAGAACCAGGGCCTGTGATCATGAGGCTACTTCCAGCTGTCTGTAGAAAGCCTCATTGACTTCCTCTTCCTGATCAGGTGGCCTGTAGTAAACACCCACAACAGTGTCACCCATGCTAGCCTGCCCTTTCATCCTTACCCAGAAGCTCTTGACTCGCTCTTCATCCACCCCTAGGCAGAGCTCAATACATTCCAGTTGCTCTCTCGCATCAAGAGCAACTCCACCACCTCGCTTTCCTGGCCTGTCTTTCCTAAAAAGCACGTAGCCATCCATGACAGCACTCCAGTCATGCGAGCTATCCCACAATGTCTCTGTAATGGCAGTGAGATCATGGACCTGCGACCGCACACAGATCTCTAGTTCTTCCTGTTTAATCCCCCTCCTGCGTGCATTGGTGTACAGGCATTTCAGGGAGGTGATCGAGCATGCAGGTTTCCCAGGAGGGATACAAAAGGGTCCTCCATAGCCACATCCCATGCGCACTTCACTGGCTGCATTCACCTGCTGGAGGCATCCCGACTTGAGCAGTCTTTTGCCAGCTACCCTGGCACTATAACTCTCCCCTTCCCCCATCTTTCCTAGTTTAAAGCCCTCCTTACCAGGTTGGCCAACCTGTTGGCAAAGACCCGCATGCCCCGCCTCGTGAGGTGGATCCCATCTCTCGCCATCAGTTGTCGATCTTCAAACAGGGTTCCATGGTCGTAGAAACCAAAACCCTGTTGCCAACACCAGCGGCACAGCCAGTTGTTAACTTGGAAAGTCCATCTCCTCCTCCTGTCATCCATCCCCCTCCCTGGCAGGATTGAGGAGAAAATGACCTGGGCAAATGCAGTGGGCACTGGTGGTGAGTCAAACTGGCTTTTCTTAGAATTGGATGAGGAGCACAAGCAAGCAAGACAGGACATTATGGTTTTATTCTGATGGCAGCCTAAGGTTGTGCTGTGTGTGATTTAATAACTGTGTCTTAATAACAGGTCATAGATATCAGAAGGAAGACCACCAAATGTTTTGATGCAATGGGACAAAAAGGCAGCAAACTTTGTGACCCTTTGTTGTAACTACTCAGCCGCTGCTTTACTGCTTTGACCCATAATAAGGATTTCTCAGGTTTTTCTCCCTTGATAGGTGCCACGCAGGAAGCGTGGCACTCAGGATGGTGCAGCCCATAGAAGAGGGGTTTGCTCTGGGGTGCTCCCCAAGGGTTAAGGAACCTTGGGTGTACCGCAGCCAGAGTCGCCACACTGCGGGTAGCTGTGGGTTGCTGTAGCCCTCCAATAACCCCGTGAGTGCTGAGCAAACCTACTCAGCAAAGGAGAAGTGACACCACAGACTCACGCTGTAAGCATCTAGGTACTGTGAAATTTTGCACTGGGTTATCTGTTCAATATGCGTACTGTTATCTGTTGACCATACTGTTGACCATCCTGATGGCTGAGATCATCGGTTCTGTTGTGTAACCATGGTCTGGAATAGTTTGGATGGACAATGAGCCCGGGAAGGATAAAAGCAAGTAAGCCACATACCCCTGCGTGGACTCAGACTCACGGTCAGCTGCTCTGCAGACCCAACAACCCACCCATCAGCAGGGATGCCCCTGATGCCAACTGCAGGGAAAACTTGAATCATCCTGGCGTAGCTCGACTGTGGTGAGAACAATCCAGGGAAAACTATATCAGAGGGGTGGCCCATAAGGAAAGGGCGAAAACGGTCATTGTACCGTGCATCCATGGCTTAACCATAGAGCTCGGATATGTGTAGATATACGTTTAGTTCTGTTCTGTTTCTAGCTTTACTATCCTTTTGAGCTTTGTTATACTTGTAGATTGTCTGGTGTTACTTGTTTAGTGTTGTCCAGCATCTGTCATATGTGTAGAACCGCTTAGGTCTATTAAATTCTTATGCATGACAAATCTCTCGAGTTCAGTGTGACTAACCCCGGAATCTGAAAGACTCCCGGATGCCCCTCTATTGGCGTGTTACACCGTCCCTCTCCTCGCCATGGGGAAGGGAGTCCCCAGGCGATGCTGGACTCGGCTTTGACCAATGGATGGGGAGCACAGGGCAGGGTGGAAGAAGCAGACGGAGCCTCTCAGGGTGCGCAAGGGAGTCTTCCAAAGCCCAAGGCTGAGCCAGGGACCTTTGGGTCTTCTCCCTGATCCTCTCCCAGCTGGGCTTGTTCTGCCCTGCCAGAGGAGCTCTTGTCCCCGTGCTGCTTCAGGTCAAGCTGTGCCAGCCCTGGAGAGCTGGCCCTGAGCATGGGGCAGGCTGAGCCCCTGCTCGCGTGTTCCGTCCTGGGAGGGCATCATGGGGACGGGGGAACAGCCTGTTCTTGCCTAGGGGCAGTGCGGGACCTTTTGCGAGGGAGATGACCGTGACAGCTGCTGCGCTGCAGCAGCACTGGCTGCGCCCCCTCCTTGTGGCCTGCACCGCAGGCCTGCCTGCCCCTGCCGGCCTGCTGCCCCACTTGCTCCCAGCCTTGGTCCCTCTCCTGGCACTGTGGGGACCAGCTCTACAGGAAGGAGCTCCCTGGCCCTCTCCACCTCTCCCCATGCCAGGGATCCAGTCCCAGCCAGGCAGTGGGACACCAGCTTCCCCCGGTCCACTCCCCCGAGGCCCCTTCCCCCTCACAGGGAGCTGCAGCTGCCCCAGCTCAGGGCAAATGGGCTCAGGGCAAACACTTGAGCTGTGAAACAGAAAAACCTGCTCTCCTAACTATGCATCATAAAATCACACCCAAGTGGCTGTGCTCGCTGAGACTCTGCATGCAGCGCTACCTGGGTAGGGTCCAAACCTAAAGCACTCCTTGCACATTTAATTCAGCTGCTGGGCAAGAGCTGCTGATGTGGATATACAGCGAGCTTTTCAACCTACAGCCTTCCCTGGGATCTGCTCAGTTCCCAGCTTCCCTTGCCAAGGCTTTCTTGACCGTAGTGAGGGGGCAGGTCTGAGGTAGAGATGGGGAGTCAGGTCAGCAGGACGAGGACATGGTCAGGTTGGCACCCGAGAAGTGCAGGCCAGGCATAGGCATGTTCACAGCATAACTCAGGGCAGGCTTAAGGGCAAGGAGAGCAGCTCCCCAGCAAGAGGAGGAGGCCCCACAATGATGCTGGTCACTCTCTGTCTCCCCTGCTTTTCTGTCCAGCAGATCCCCCTCCCTCTCTGCCTGCAGACCCTCCGTGCCCACCCTGCTGCTCAGCGCAGCATGAGAGCCCTGGCCCTGCAGCCCCTCCGGCAGCTCCTGCTGCCCCGGGGACAGAGCCGCCTGCCCTGAGCTGGTGCACAGAGAAACCTCTTTCCCATTCCCATTTTCTATCTCTGAATGCCGCCCTGCTCTTCTCCTGTGACGTCTCTGCTTCCCAGAGAGACTTTCCCCGGGGGAGTGTGTCCATGCTGGTCTGCCTGGCTATTCCTGCACCTCTCCCCAGTGCTCCCCACAGGGCCCTGGGGTGGTGGTGCTGCTCTGCAGAGGGAGCAGGTTGTGGGGCCCCAAGGCCACAGGGTGACTCCTGACTCTGCATGGGCCATGCTGGTTGGGGTGGGAAGCAGACCCGGCCAAAGAGGGCTCACCACCACTGACACTGCTGGCACATGTCTGCCCTCATGGACTGTGCTCAGGGTGAGCCCAGGGCGTTTGCAATGGCAGCAGATGTTTTCGGGTGTGCACTAGCTCCAGCCTGTGGTGTTTCACTGGGGGTACATGAACCACTCTCCAGTGCCCCTTCCCTGGGCCTCCTGCGTCCCTACTGCCTCTCCAGGATTGCAGAGCCCTCCTTTCCCCAGGCATACCTGGATTTAGTGCTGTGTCATTGGGTGACTCTACCATGGACTGTCCCTTGTTTGGTGAGGCTCCACTCACTGCCCACCCCCAGGCCCATGATATCCCTGGAGATCGCCTGAGTTCTCCTGGGGGCTCAAGTTCCCTTCCAGAGGGATGGGCAGCTGTCATCAGCACTGTCACCTGTGTAACAGCCCAAGTCCGCAATTCAGAGACCATTCAGCATCTCCACTGGCAGTAATCACCGAGAAATGAACCCTGAATGCAGCCCTTGGTCCCTGAAAGATCACACTGGGACTCTGAGTTCGCCCCCCGGAGCCCACGGAGTGCACAGGCAGAGCAGCAGGCCCTTTTATGGTGCAATCCCTTGGGTGTATTCTTGACTCCAGCTTCTGAAGAAGGGCCAGACTTCAGGCACGTCACAGAGGAGATCCCCTTTTTATTATAGGAATGTTATTCGGGAGGCCAGGTCTGGCATAAGGGTGCCCATTGCCTGGTCCTGCCTGAACTTACAGGACATATGCACATGGAAACACGACCCTACCACCACCGGGTTATGAGAACTACTGGCCCATATACACAGAATAGGGCACAGAAGGACAGCATGGAAATGAAGAGAACAACTCTAAAAAGAGAAAGTCCTGCTGGAGGGCTGTAAAACAACTGGAGGGCTGTAAAAACAGGCTACAAGATCTTCAGGAAAGAGTGTGAGGGAAGATGAGGAGGGAGGATGGCCTTTGTGTGAAGGGCCAGCTCAGACGTGTGGAGCTCTTGCATGGGATGGTCAGGGGTTGAGTGAGAGCTTGTGGGAGAGCATGAGAGGAAGGGTGACATAGTGACCACCTGATCAGGGTGAGGAAGTGGACACGGGCTCCCTTAAGCAACCTGAGGAAGTCTGTGCATCACAGGCTCTGGTTCTTATCAGGAGACCTTGTTCTCCTTGACATTCACTGGACGGCCAAACAGCAGAGTGCTTAAAGAGTCCAGGAGGTTTCTGGAGGGTGTCAGGGACAACTTCTTAGCACAGCTGCATGATGGGCCCAGAAGGGTGATGCTTTCCTGGATGTGGAAATTACAAGCAAGGAGGAACTGATCAGGGATGGGATAGTCAGTGTCCGCCTTGCCTAAGGTGACCATGAAAAAATGGAGTGCCAGATCCTGAAGGGAGTGAGGAAGAACTGTAGCAGAGTACAGACCGTGGACTTCAGAGGAGCAGACTTGGGCCTCTCCAAGGGATTGGTGGGGAGTGCCATGGGAGACATCTCTGAAAGGCCCAGGAGCTCCAGAAAAGCAGGAGGTCTTCAAAGACAGCACCCGCCAAGCACAGGAATGGTTCATAGCACTGCTCAGTAAAACTAGGAGGCATGTCAGAGGACTACCTTGACTAAACAGGGAACTTGTGCCTGAGCCCCTCATCTACAGCATGAGAAACAAGGAGCTCAAAGATGCCCTGAGGAAAGTGATTTCATGGACATTTTTCAGCAGTGGTAACATTGCCATTGCTTTCCACAATTGATTCCCAGTGTATCCCAACCAGGACTGAGCTTTGTTTGTTCACTTTATTATTGTTATTACTACTATTATTTGTTATCATTTTGCTACCCCAATGCTTGGCTTCATCCCAGCTTTAATGAGACTGCTTTGTCTCACCTAGTGCCTGTATAAAATTGTGTCTAACGCTGGGTCAGAGCTGACTCCCTCACAGTCTCTTTGTCATCAAGTAAGTTCTACGCAGTGCAGTGCCTGAAGGCTGGGCTCTTCTTCCAAAGCCGGTGTCAAGAATGAGCCCAAGAATTGCCCCCCACAAGGACCTGCTGTGCAGGGTTGTCCATGCGTTTAGAAGCAGAAAGCTCATAATCATGTTATGATCTCTTAGAGACCAAGGCCTGGATTTAGGATTCACCCATCAGTGTCCAGTGGCAGTGGAGATGACGAATTGTCACTGATGTACATACATCTGCAGAGCTGGCAGGGACCATGCAGAGGAGGTCCTGGGGCCATCTATTGGGCCTGCAGACCATCCTCATGCCCATGGGGGCCCTCAAGCAGAGTGTCTCATGCAAAGATCCAGCCCAGCTTGTTGTTGCATGAACAGAGAGGAGAAAGTGCCCCAGGAAACTCCTCCCACACCCAGGCACTTGTACCAGCCATTTCCAGTACTGGCTTTCCCCACTCTCCTGGTGAGGGGTGATCTTTGAATGTGACCAGCTCCATCTTCCCGCTGGGCTCAGCACTTGTATGGGGGGTGAAGGCCAGCCCTGCCTGGCCTCCCTCCAGGTCCAGACCGCAGCAGAACCCGGAGCATGGCTGTTTGCTTACCCCGGGAGGGGCAGGGCTGGGGCTGGGCATGGGCCGGGGACTGGTGGGAGGCTGCAAAGCAGGATGGCTGTGGGGTGCATTCAGTCCCTTCAACTACTGAGGTGTCCCCAGATGGTGCTTTGCATCCTGGATCTTAATGGCTGAGAACTCTTCAGAGCCAGAGTGGATCTGAGTCCCACCACCTCGGCTCATGGGTTACAGGTCACTAGCAGGGCTGTAGCGGCTGCAGGGAGGGAATTGCTGCATGGGGCATGAGCGAATCCACATCTGCCCTCCCCCTCTACTCAACCCTCTACTGCCTTCTCTGCTGTATCATCTCAAAGGTCCTCTGGCAGGGGCATTTTTTGGTTTCTGAACATATATCTGACCCTGCTTTGAGCAGCAGGTTGAACTGCGGGCCTCCTGTGGTCCCTTCAGCCTGCATTATCCTAAAAGCCTATGAGCTCAGGCCCCATTTCAAGCACAGAGAAAATGTTTCTGGGATGTGAGTCATCTGTGCTTTATGTGACCATGTGAAAGAAGGCCGGTGAACACCTCCTCCTCCTCCTCCTCCTCCTCCTCCTCCTCCTCCTCCTCCTTGACTGTAAGGGGAGCCTGGGAGGCACTGCCTTATCTACATTACACTGGAAATTCTTTGCATCCACCTTTAGCTGCATGAAAGGCCATTGTCTGGATCCCCTCAGAGGTGAGAGGAGAAATGGGAGACTTTCTTCAGTATGATTTCTCTGCGTCTGCAGTTTGTGCCTCTAAGTAGATGGGGCCATCGTGCCCTTTCTTTCTTAGCTGAAGCTCAGACTGGATGGCGATGTGAATGTGGAGGTTGGCTGCCACTGCAATGACCTTGAGATGGTGGAGAGGTGGGGGGAAGAGCAGAGTCATCACCCTTGGACTGCAGGAGAGAGGATTTCCTTGTGTTCAGGATCTGCTTGTCAGGATCCCACGGGTGACTGCTGTGGAGGGCAGAGGGGCCATGGAGCCCTCTTGGCTCTTCAGGGACAATGTCCTCAAGGCACAGGAAGCCTGCAGTCTGCAGGAAAGCCCATCAGGGCCTGGCATGAGGCTGGCATGGCTGAGCAGACACTCTGTGACTTAGGACTTGAAAAACAGGAAGAAAGTGCCCAGAGGGTTGAAAGGGGAACAGGCTCCCCAGGGAGAAGACACAGGCATTGGCTGTGAGGGAAGGGATGGAGTTAGGCAAGCCAAAGCTCAGCTGCAGCTGGAGCTGGAACTCTCAAGAGATGGGGAGGGCAACCAGAAGGACTTCTGTAAGGATGTTGGCAGCACAAGGAAGGCAACCAAGAAAAAAGTGCTCTCACTGCTGAGTGGGGCAGGGGTTGTAGTGACAAAGACATGGAAAACTACTGCCAGGCCTCCCTGGCCCCTGAGGCCTTTGGCAGCATCTGTGATAACGAGGCATCACCCATGGTAGAGGAAGATGCAGCTGGGCACACACAAGTTCCTGGGACCAGGCAGGAAGCACCCCAGGGTGCTGGGGCGGCTGGCTGGAGTCATTGCAACGCTGCCGTTGATCATCTTTGAAATGTCAGGGTGACCAAGGAGGTTCCTGATGCCTGGGAAAAGGCAGACATCACACCAATGTTCAAGAAGGGCAAGAGGGAGGATCCCGGGAATGACAAGCTGGTCAGCTTCATCTCAGTCTTTGGGAAGGCGATGGAGCACATTCTCCTGGAAAGAATTTCTAAGGATTTCCAGGCACATGAAGGACAAGAATTGGAAGCGGCTACATGGGTTGACCAAGGGGAAATGGAAACCATGCCTGACCAACTTGATTTCCTTCCACCACAAGACGAATGTCTATGTGCACAAGGGGAAAGCAGGGGTTTTGGTGTACCTTCACTTTAGCAAGGCCTTTGACACAGTCGCCCAGAGTCTACCTATAGTGAAACTGGTGAGACCAGCACTGGGTAAATGGACCATATGGCAGCTTGAAGATTGGCTCTATCATCAGGCCAAAATGCAGTCATCAGTGGTACAAGGCCAAATAGGCGGCCGGTTACTGGTGGCATCCCTCAGTGGTCAACCCCTGGGGCAACAC